>NW_008824407.1:212678-217253 GCF_000699105.1 Pygoscelis adeliae | reverse complement strand
TGTGCATGATACTGGAGTTTTGTTTGTACCTAGTAGTTATATATTTGGGAAGGGAAGGTAAAAAAACAAAAACAAAAACAAAAAAGAAAATAGAAAGACTGCATAGGAACTCACTTGGTCATCTTCCTCTTCAATGTCATCTCGAATACCCCTGGAAAAACAAGCGGAGAAAAAAAACTTCCCTGCAAGTGTTCCACATACTCAGCTCCATACTTTCATTTGATTAGTGCTGAGCTCCATATTTCGTGGAAGACACAACACTAACAGCTCAGTAACATTTATAATCCCAACCCATGGAGTTTTCATATTTGGTGCCAACCATAACAGCGACCCTGCAAAGACTTCTTTTTACTTCTATTAATGAGACTGAAAGATTAGGACTCCATCTTCCCAGTAGAAGCCACATCAAAGATCATCCTGGTCTAAGCTCTTGATGCTACAGAAGTCCCATAACTGAAGAGGAATATGAGCCAGGAAGTGCAAATCCGGTTCAGAACTTCCCCAGGTGGTGACTTGGATCCGGTGTTCTGTTTCAGGACCATGTATAATCTGGTCAACCCCATGCAATGCAAGTTCTACCAATGCATCTGACATTCATATCAAGAATCAACAGCATATCTTCCTTGGTCAAAACAGATAGATAAGCTGCAAAAATGTAAACTGTTTTTAAAGTCCAAATTTAGTATCCCAATTGTCACATGCTACCTAATATATCAGCTTTACAGGGAATGTCTTAAAACCTCGTTCAAGTTAGGAAGAATCTCCAGTACTACAGGTACAGCAGCACTGAGTTATTTTGCTCACATAGATGCAATTTTAAACTAAGCCATCCTGATCACTGCAAGGATGTGGAAAGAAGAAAAACTATTCAGGCTGATCTGGAAGGTTGTAGTAGTACAACGTGCTGCCCCAATTTGTGTGGCCTAGAAAGGCTTCTCGCGTGAGATAACTCCCAGTGTTGTTACATTTTACCGTAGGATGCCGCCATGGATTCTTCCCTCCTATTATTCAATTTTTATTGCACAGAACTTTACCCATGGGGGTAATATATTATATTGTCTACAGAACAATCATTATCAACAAAATGCATTGGAATTCTCTTAGCACCATACAAGACACAGGCAGGCATGGGAATTATAAAAGAGAACTTACTTAACATTCTTTTTTTCTTTGTCTTTATCTTCAAGTCTCTTCATGTCTCGAGCAGCTTGATCCTAACAGGTCATAAAATTATGACATGTTAAAAAAACCAAGATGATAAAACATGGAAGGGAAAAATGCTCCTACATAACTAGACCATCACGCCACAGAGACAACACTTTTTGGACTAAACTTTCTCTTGTTCCATACCCTATTATGCTAAACAAATTCTCCTACTAATTCCTTTGAAATTTATATACTGTAACTTCGCGGCAATGTTGTTGAAAAAATACATTCTCCGCATTCCTCCTGAAAACACTGTGATAGAATCCAGCTAATAACAGAACGGTAGCTAAGAAACAGCTCATGATAAATAGAAAACATTTCAATTCAGGTAGTGAAAAATGCACAAAACCTTAATTTCGTATTCAGAGACACACAAAGCTTTTCGTTGTATTGTTTTGACATGCTCAAAACAGTTAAATAGTTAAGCTATTGTAAATCATATCCACCCTCTCCCTATCTAATCCACCTTTGAATTCTAATTAACACAGCATCTCACATAAAAAACAAAAGGTAAGTGACATTCTGAATACAGCTGCCAAAGCCATGAGTGACATTTGCTGCTCCTGACTGGAGAGAAGTACGGCCACATAAATTAATAAACATTTCACGAGCCGGGTCTTGCCTCCACTTCAGCCATGAATGCCTCCAGAGGATCATCATCGCTGTCAGAGTCTGCTGATTTGGAATGAAACTGCTGGCGAGTGGGGGAATTCTCTGCGGGAATGTATGGCAATTCGACATTGCTGGAATCTTCCTCTTCATCCTCAAAATACCTGAAAAGAAACGAACAATGGCACAGTCAACACATAGTCGACAGCAGCGTACCTTCACGGTTTCTGCGTCAAGTTTCCTACACAGAGTTGGATAATAAAAGTCAGTACGTACACAGGAAAAGATGCTGAGATTTATTTATTTACAATTATTCATGTTGTAAGCTAAAAGCGGTGGTAGGGCAAATAGATGTTAGGAAACTGATCTTCCTGAGTGGCTCTCCCAGGCTGGTGAATATAGGATGCTTTTCTGACCTCCCTCCTATTCATCAACAGATTTATGCAGCTAATAGAAGGGTTAGTAAAGAAATGTGGAGTTGATTGTTCCCCTGTGCAAAAGACACCCAAATTTATCCTGCTTGGCTCCAATTCTGAACACACCAGAGTGTGAATAAGATTGAGCTGACTGAGGCTCAGCTGAAGTATGTTCTTTGGGAGGGGAAAGCTAGAGGAGGAGAGCTCTCCATGGGCTACTGTAGTACCTCACAGTCTTTTAAATATATTTAAAGGCAAGGGTGTATTATTATTCTCAGTTTATAGATGATGAAAGGGTAAATAATCGGTCCAGAGTGACACCAAAAGTCTGCTGGGGAGCAGGGATGGGAGTTCCTGCAGATGACTAGCTCAGTTTTTCTTGATACTACTGCTGTAAAGCTACCGGGGTTCTGTTACACCATAATGCAGTGTTAGGGTATTTATCCTTGAGCAGGCTTTTCTAAATAACTAAACCTCATAAATGTCATAGATACTTTCCCTGACCTCGGAAACTTGAAAACACTAAAATCTAGAGTTAGATAAACACAAGAAATAACCCTACTTACGCGTTCTCTTCATCAAAATTTGCTCGCTTTGACCCAATTTTGTAGAAAGAAGGCAGCTGAGGAGGCCCTGATTTCGCAAATGCAGCAGAAGAACCGGCTGTTCCAAAAGCACTATGAGACTGTTGAGAGAGCTTAGGCTCCTCTTTCTTTCCAGGTGTTATGGCAAACCCACCAAAACCAAAGCCTCTCTTAGTACCAGGTCCACCTTTATTCCAATTCATGATGTCCTCAATATATCTGTTAAAATCAGAACAGACAAATTAATCCCCGTTCTGCTTTAGGCAGTTATATATAATTGTCACGATTTTTCTTGCAAGTGGATTACTGCAGTCATGATAAAGAGACTTGTGGAAATGTGACTGACAAGAGCTTGATCTGTTTCCCAAAAAGGATTGGGGCTTTGTTCTTTTCTTGTAAGTATGCATGTATCCACAATTCGAAAAAAGAATAAAACAAAGAGGTTGCCTTCCAATACAGATCATGTCCCTCAGTGATTACTTAAGCACATTTAAGATGTTGCCTGTCTTGTGTGTTTTGTAATCTAAGACAAACAAACCCAAGGCCAGAACTTTGAACATCAGGAGGAACAAGAGGCGAAAAGTCAACTCAGTGCATATTTTGCATGTCCATACAGTCCCATCCTTGAGTGTTTCATGGCTTTGTAAACAGCACACTACTGCAATCCAGGCATCTCCAGAAAAGCGGGCCCAAGGCAGCACACCACTCCGTTACGAGACAAGGCACACTTCTGCCAAAAAGTCAACTCCCTCTTCTTCTTAAGAAAGCATCTTTAGCCGAATGTATGTTCCCTGACCTACATTTTTCAAACCACATTTTAAATACTCCATATAACATGCCTGCCCGGAACTCGGTTTTCTAAGTTAGACGATGAGAAGACTGAACTGATATACTAAGATGTACACTTTCCGTTCCAAGTAATTTAATTATTTCATCTGCATGGTCAAGTAAGTCATACCTTTAAGGCAGCCAAAGAGAGTATGACACCCACTGCTTTCAAGTGCATTATAATTAGATGGCTCAAAGGCCACAAGTCTTATTAAACAAATCCCCACATTCAGTGAGAATCCTCCAATGGGATCAAAATTCACTGGCAAGAGAAACAACTTCAAAATAATCTGAGAGCAAATACTGCTATTGCTCCCTGTGCAGAACATTTGCCATCTTGGGACTTGCTCAATAAATCTCAAGTCTGGACCCGAGCTCGCTAGGAGACTTTGGGGAAAACTCTGCTGTTCAGTTCTCCACAGCAGCAGCTGACTCTGGTGTTCTGTTCGCCCACTTGCCCTGACACACCTTGCAGCTTTCACCCCTGCAGACGCATGCCAGATAAGAGATCAAAATATGCAACGAACAGATGAAAGGTGTAACTTCGCACTTCTGCTGCTGACAGCACAGCGGGCAATCTTTTAAGTTATCACGTCTGATTTTAAGGATTCTTCCTCACTGTACTTACCGACATTTTTTTTCCTCCCACCACCCCAGAAAAGAAAAAGAATCATTCTTTTATTCTGTCATACAGCTGCAGAAGTACAAAATTTGGTCTGTTTGCCCACGGAGCCCGTTAGTGACTGAACACCGAGAGGGTTCCTGCAGGGCACCGATGAAACGCGGAGTGAGACGGCAGCCTCACTGCCGAGGCTTTGCGTCCCTGCGAACGCCGTTCCGAGGGAGGAAACGCCAAGGCACGGACCCTTCCTAGGGACCCCCCGCGTGCGAGGGAAGCGCAGCAGTATGTCTTAGCTGCTCCCGTTTCTGGC
>NW_008824407.1:198927-211380 GCF_000699105.1 Pygoscelis adeliae | reverse complement strand
TGTGGGGAGTCGGGCGTGCGGGGCAGGAGAGGGGGGCCCGCGCCCCGGGGCGGTGGGGAACCCAGGAGCTAATTTTAGGCTTGCTAACCTTGACTTGTGTCCCTGGAAGGAGCTGGGAGCGGAGGCGTGTGCCTGGAGCGAGGGGATCCGCGGCACGGCGGGACGCCGAGCGGCACCTGCGGTGGGTGTCCCTGCTTTTTAGGCTGGTGGGTCACGGTGGGGGCCCGACCTGCTGGGGCCCAGCACCTCTCCCTTCCCTCTCGCCTGTGCGGAGGTCGGTGGATGAATCTGTTCCTCTTGCAAGGGAAAGCCGGTGGCATGTGGATCGTGGCGGGCCTGCCAAAGCATGTTCTGCTTCGTGGAGTTGTTTGTACCTAGAGCGCGTTCTGCCTTGTGACGGAGACGGCCGAGTTAGGAGCGTGTTCCAGTTTTCAGCCCTCTCTAGTTCAGCTGTCTCTTCGGAATCGGCTGCAGAAGTTCGTGTTGCATAAGGCTCTATGGAGTTGTAGGGTCTTTTGAGAGTGGATATGCTCCAAGTCTCGAAATTCTTACTGTGAAACTTGGGGTTTGGCTGAGCAGGTGGCTCTGTTGTCCTGGTGTTCTTAACCTCTGAATGCAAATTCTGTCATATGTAAATGCTGTGTGGTTCTTCTGTTTAAATTCACATAAAATTGTGACAAACCCAGACAACGTGCTAAATTCCCGGGCTCTGCCTTGCTGTACTTCCCATCCTGCTTAATGTTCTTGGGAACATGTTCTGTTCAGGTCTTCGCTAGAATGAGAAGTCTTTGACAAAGGCGCTTATTTTAGCTGTCCTTGTCATTTGTAGCAGTGGGTTCCCTGCATGTGGTACTCGGAGGAGTGCTGGTCTAATTTAGAAACAAATTGTTTCTATTTCAAGTTTTTAAGAGAATAATCTCATTAACATTCAAGTTCCCACTCAGATCTGGTTGCGGGAGGGAGTAAAATGAGTCTTACTGCCAAGTCTGATGCAGCCGATCCTCCGTAGCCGTTTGTGAAATGCAGTGGTAGGGTTACTGCTGCCTTTTGAGGCTCTTAGTTTGGACCTTGGTAATGCATAATTCTCGGCGATGTACAGTCTGAGTGGCAGACCGGGACTGTTTTGAGATCAAGCAGAAGAGACATAGGAAGCCGAGGGCAAAAAAAGGTGAACTGACAAACTGTCTCTGCAGGTTTCTGGCAGATCTGCGGTGAGAGCTTTAGTCTCATGAGCCCGAGTTTACTCTGTTGTTTCGGGGATCAGTGCCAATATCCATCCTCTTTTTTTGGTTTTTTGGTAAAGCTAACAACAAAAGGTCTCCATCTCTAAACGGAAATCGTGCTGGGATGCCGTGGGACCTGATTGTGAGCATGCAGCCTAGAAAATCAAAGATGAGCGCTTTTAAACTGGCAGAGGCTATCGGAGCATTGCTGTTTAAAGTAAATGCATTAAGTGCATTTTAAGATTTACTGCTGCTGTTACACATTCACTGATGTGACTGTGTCCAATTGCTAATTAGTAACAACTGTAGGCACAGTGTGTGGTCTTCAAAATGAGCTGGCAACGCTAACTGACTGAGGGATGCTACTGGAGAGTCAGTTTTATAGCGGAACATCTCTGCTTCCAGAACTTGCTCATCTGACCAGCCTGGCCAGATGTGAACTTGCTGCTGGTACAAGCAAGAGAGCCTAGAACCTCACCTTCAAAGTTATTTTTTCTTGTAAGAGTATTCACTTTCTTTATACAGAAAATGGCAAGATCAGGCAGGGGTTTCTTTCTCTCGCTGGTCTGACCCTGATAGTGTTTTTAAATTGTTCATGGAAGTTGGGTGTTACTGGAGGTGTGATGTAACAGAATTGATAAAGATTTCTTGCAATGTTTGATTTTTATTTCCCGCCTCCCCCAGTGAAAATGAAGAATTTCTATATTTTTATTGCTGTCCTGTTCATCCCATGGAGTTTTTCTTTGGCAAAGTATGATGAATTTGAGGATGGAGATGACATTATGGAATATGATGATAATGACTTTGCTGAGTTTGAAGATGTTAATGAAGATGCGGTCACAGAGTCTCCTCAGAGGATCATCACTACAGAAGATGATGAAGAAGAAGCCACTGTAGAGCTTGAAGGTCAGGATGAGAATCAGGAAGACTTTGATGACGCAGATGCACAGGTAACGCCTCACCTCCTTCCCCTATGTGTTTCCTAACAGTATCTCTACACCTTTCTTTCTCACCTTATCATTTTGGATTTTGCCTACTGGGCTTTGGATTTTCATGCTGTTTGTGATTTTGTCCTTCAGGAAGGTGATACTGAGAGTGAACCGTATGATGATGAGGAGTTTGAAGGCTATGAAGAGAAACCAGATGCATCTCCTAGCAAAAATAAAGACCCCATAACAATAGTTAATGTAGGTATAAATGTTGATCCGCTTTCTATTTGGTGTTTCATCACTTATTTTTTTAAGGTGGCATGCCAGTAATGTCACTGGTGTACAGTGTACACATAAGAGAGAATCCGTCCTAAAGAATTTGCTATTTGAATTAACGAGAGACGGTGCAGAAATGGGAAGAAGTGTGGAGACAAGAAATACCTGAAATAATGCAACAGGATAGCAGCAGAATGTGATCCAGGTGTGCCAGCTCCCAATTCCATGCTCTTCTGCATTGGTTTATGCTACTTTAAATAGCAACTCTTGAAGTAAAACTTCCAGGGCAGGTGCCTTTGGTCTGTTGATCTCTATTTTAAGCTGCTGGAATTGCCATCCTTGAATCAATGCTCTATTCTGTACTCAAACTGAGAATTGTAATTGGAATATGGATCAGGAAATTCTTCATTAAAACAGACCTTTTGAAACATAGTTTTGACCAAAGCATTTTATAACTTAGCTTCTTTTACCCATATGACTATGGGGGAGAAGTGGAGGAACTACAGTGATGAGCTCCATTTAATCCAGAGAAAAATTGTACATCCCAGAACGTCCGAGTGCTTTGTCAACATGTAAAGAAGAGGTTGCAATGACGATATGCTTACAATAAACATAGTGTATTTTTAGCTTGTCTGTGGCTAAAGTTTCAAATCAGAAATTGACTCCTCTGATGGTTTTTGAAGGCAATCTCTCTGTCCACCCTGCATGACCTTCTTGTTGCCTCCCAAGAGAGTCTTTTACAGAATGATCACGTGCTTGAGGCCTGCATTTTTATTATCCCTAAGTATTGTGGCTGACCTTGCTGGTGGAAATTAAGGTTTGGGTACTTTTATGACTGAAGGGTGATACAGTGATAGCAGAACGGCTAATTATTCTCTGAAGATGGCAAGGTCAGGCAGGCTTCCCTGCTCCTCCACGCAGCCTGTGGCTCTTGGTGGCATCCTGAAAGTGCTCCTGGACATTGGGTATTTAGATTTCAACAGAAGTTACATAATGATCAGATAATGCTGTGATGGGCAGGGCATCAAGCTCAAATAATCAGTGGGTTGAAATGCTGGGCTGCTGACTAGTCTGAGGGATACATGCTAGCGCAGGCATACTTGGAAGAGAGAAGTACTTTATTTGTATTAGCCAGGTATTTTGGGAATGCTATTATCAGTTGTTTTCTGTGTGATTACTGTGTCCCAGTAGAGCCAAATGCATTATGTAGGCTTAGCTCTGTCCTGTCGCCTTTGTGAAGCTTATTGCTGTGTTTGAGATGAAGCTTCTCCAGTACTCTGCGTTTTCCAAATTGTTTGTGTATGTGGAATCCACCCATTCAATATGTAAAAACCAGTCTCCATTCACTTACCGTAGGTCCCTGCTCACCTGCAAAACAGCTGGGAGAGTTATTACATGGAGATCCTGATGGTAACAGGTCTTCTTGCTTACATCATGAATTACATCATTGGGAAGAACAAAAACAACCGTCTGGCTCATGCATGGTTCAATACTCACAGGGAGCTGCTAGAAAGTAACTTTGCTCTTGTTGGTGAGTTCCATGATGACTAGGATCCATTTTTAGTTTATTTGACTAAAGCTGGTTTTAGACCTGCATGTAGGCTACAGAGAAGAGTAACCTTTCCTATGCAGATGCATGATAGCACTAATGACAGCTCTGTGTGTAGACAGTGTGCCAGTCTTCCAGAGCTGAAATTAGATTATGGTGTTGTAGTATCAATTATTCAGAAACATCACGGTGATACTGAAGTAATCCAGCAACAACTGAGCTCTGAGGCTACTGATGAACGTCGGTGTTTAACTTTGTGATTTTTAGACTGCAGTTCTTTTTCCCTGTTTTCTTCAGGGGATGATGGCACTAATAAAGAAGCTACAAGCACTGGGAAACTAAATCAAGAAAATGAACACATATATAACTTGTGGTGCTCTGGAAGGGTGTGCTGTGAAGGAATGCTCATCCAGCTAAAGGTAAGGATGAGTGAGTTTGTAGCACTGTTTACCTGTCACCAGTTTTCAGGTTCTAGAGGCTTTTCCATTCCAGTGTGAGCAACAAGGAGTCCTAGCTCGACTCTTTTGCTCACGTTCAGAGACAGGGTTCTGAATATGCACACATGAAGGGAAGACTGGTCAGACTAAAGATCTGTACAGGCCTGTATTCTGCCCATCAAAGTGGGTAAGGGTGAATGCTTCCAGAAAGAGTATAGAAACTGGAAGCATAGCGTAAACAGAGGTAACTGGATGCTGAAGAGCCCAGCTGCCATTTAGAGGGACTTTGGGACATCGGTTCAGCTCATAACTTGAGGGTACAAGGCCCCGAGAAACTCATCTAATGCAGAAAGTAGGCCTGCTTTTGAACAGTATAGGTGACTGCCAAAGGGCTCTGCAAAGCTAAATTATCCTATGAAAAACATCTACTTATAACTGTCCTCCTTCTCCTTGAGCCCCACTGCTATCTGCCAATGAAGTGCTGCACTTGAGGTGTATTTAGCTATCTTCTGTGTTTACAAACTTGTGTTTTTAGTTTCTCAAGAGACAAGACCTACTCAATGTTCTTGCGCGCATGATGAGGCCAGCTTCTGACCAAGTGGTATGTACTCAGCCCTTCAGATTAGCTGTGATAAATTGTTGCATTCCTTCAGTTCTGCCCTACTGCTTTTGATTGTTCTTACGACACACAAGTGAACGGCTAGGTGTCTTTCTGTAGTATTCCATATCTTCCAGTTCAGTAACTGTTGAAGCAATCAGAAAGAATAATTTGCATTTCTTTTCTGCCTGTGACACGCAAACTGCTGATGACTGGAAATTGTTTCATCTATGGGTTTTATTGTTTGAGTGGTTTTGTGAACAGTCTATCATGCTTCAAGACCTTTTATCAAGGTCTTCAAACCTGCTTCAAACCACCTTTTATCAAGGCCATCTTGATTAAAAAGTGGTTTAACAATCTGAAATACCTAATGATTGTTCTTCTGTCTGTTCAGTCTGCCTGAGCAGAGCTGCTTAATGCATACGCTGGCCTGGATATTATATCCTGTAACGTTACTTTTTGCCTGGCCCTTGCTCTTGGAGATGAGGGGGATCTCTAACTGCATAAATGCCAAGAGAGGTTACATTTTGGAAGAACAATGGCCGTGTGCACTGTGAATACTCTTTCCATGTATCTATAACTGTATTTACTTATATCTATAAAAACTATTTAATTTAGATGTGGGCAGTTGCTCATAAGTAATGGATATCTGCACTGCAAGTAAGTCTTACAACTCTGCTGTTCTAGTCACTGTCATTACACTGTAGCATTATACCAGAATACTGAATGGAGTACTCAATAAAATTAAAAAGCTGCCTTACCTTAAGACACACTGAGAAGCTTTAAATCAACAACCTCTATCTTAGCTGTGTATGGCCTCGCTTAGTCTTCGTTCTTATGAATCAAAGTGTCAGACAAACCATAGAAGACATAGGTCTCCATTTGGCCAGTAGTCTGAAGGCAGAGTACATCGTATAAATCTGATCAAGGCTAATAACATTCTGTCCCACAGCAAATAAAAGTAACAATGAATGATGAAGATATGGACACCTATGTGTTTGCTGTTGGAACAAGAAAAGCACTGGTGCGACTCCAGAAAGAGATGCAGGACCTGGTATGTGTGTTCATATTGGGAATACTGACGTGATAAATAATGGGATACAAGAACCTGTGATCTGTAGATTGCTTATTTTCTTGGGAACAGCTGAAAACTTGTGACTGGCCTGTTGGAATTAGTGTGTGGGGAAAAGACATTTTCATCTAATGGACGAAAGTCTAATGCCATCAAACATCTGAAGTGCTAGCCAGCTGCTGTTGGAACTGCGGGAAAAGGGCAATTGAAAGCAGCTTACATCTTCCTTTTGGTGTATCGTCCATTTAGGAGGAGGCTGAAGTATATCGTCAGGATACACACGAGTGTCACTTCACCTCATTTAGTTTGCACAAATGACTTTTTCAAGGATTGAAAAGTAAACTTAATTAGTGATACGTGATGTGGAAAGTTTGGGTCTAAGTCATCTGCTGTTATGTGATCTGAAATTAAAACTTTCCACACATTCAAGCTCTGAAGCTTGCAAAGAATCCAGTGATATCAAGCAATGGTTTGCAAATCTTTTCTCTCATAACTTGTCTCAAGTAACAGCACTGAAGTGTGTTGGTATGATGCCAGTTGTTTTTGTTCTGTTACCAAACAATATAAGCAAAATACCTTAATCCACTTTGAGCGTTCCAGCATGGATGTATTAAAATTGTTTTATCTTTTTCCTTCAAGTACTCACTATTGAAGGGAAGTACTAACTTAAAGACTATTGATACTGCATGCTTTGCTTTATCCTTGAAATGTCCCCAGCCAGCCTGAGTGACTGAGTTAGTGTATTGTTACTGTTTCTTATCAGGTACTTTTAGGGGTCCCACTGTGCTGGAACAGTTCAGTCTGGTAAGATGCTTAGAAGCTTGTGTTTATTTCTTTCCCCTTGTTTTCTTTGGAACAGAGTGAGTTCTGCAGTGATAAACCTAAGTCTGGTGCAAAATATGGGCTTCCAGATTCGCTGGCTATCTTGTCAGAGATGGGGGAGGTCACAGAGGGAATGATGGACGCTAAGGTAATCTTGAATGAATTAGTACAAATCTTCCTTGGTAACCCTGGCACTTAACAGCCTATGCAAAGAAGTTCTAATCTTCATCTCCTGTAAACATCACAACAGCAGAGCCAAATGGCCCTAGTGAGATCTAGAGAAATCAAGACCCTAAGGAAGCTTAAGGGCTGGAAGAAGGATGTAATTCTCACGTCTTTATTCCTTTTACATAGCAACTGTTAGTCTAACGTGAACTGCAGACTTAAAACTGCCTTTCAAAGCCTGGAAGTTAGCTTCAACAGCCAGTTTGAAGGAGGGTGTTGATGGTGTGTCTGCCGGTCCTCAAAGTTGACATCTGTTACCAAATGAATTGGAAAATCCCAAATGAGAGTTTTATATTTCTAATATCTGAGTTGCTCACGTTAATTCCATGTGTTGAGGCCCCTTCTAGCAAAAACTAAAAAACTGACAGTTTAAACTTCAGTGTCATTGTGGGAAGCTGAGCACAGCAATTTTCTGAGTGATATATGGGCACCTTGGCAAACCCATATGGAGTGGGTAGGCTGCAGATGGATTGGTGTTGGGAAAAACTAACCCCAGTTTCTCTTTTAGATGATACATTTCCTCACGCACTATGCTGACAAGATTGAGTCCGTCCAATTCTCGGACCAGTTCTCCGGTCCAAAACTTATGCAAGAGTACGTATAAAGCTAGATCTCTCCTCCCAGTAGCCATTGTAACACTAAGCAAAATAGAGGCTGACAAACTTATTTGCAGTGTGAAGCCTGCTGGAATGCACACAAAGCGAAACTGGGAGCAAAGGTGAAACAGGTGAATAAATACACACCCAGTGCTTCCAAATGCTGCATTAGTTTAGAAGATCAAGGTGCTGTATTGCCTTAGTATTTATTTTTGTGTGCTAGTTATGCTATAGTTTGGGCAGCTACAGTGTACACAGCTGCATGGAAAGCAACTGAGTAATCCCACTGAAGGTATACGGCATCTTAGAGTTTAAGGGGTGAGAAATAACACTGCAGGAAGAGAACTCAACACACTAACTCGGATGCTATTTGAATGCATCGAGAACTTGGTTCAAGCGAAGTCTGCAGGGTAAAAAAAAAAACAAAAACATCAAGGCTGCTTGCCCTTTCCTAGCTGATATGGCTAAACGTTCTCCTGGTGAATCCATCGCTTGGGTACTTTTGTTCAGGTTGATTCTCAGCTGTGCTTCAGAAATACATAGATGCAGTGTCTCTTCTGTTTCTCTAAGCCTCCTAGTCTTGAGGTGCTTTTAGCTGCTGATTCAGAATTGCCAAGTGGTGGGTGATTTATCTTATCTGAATTACCACGTAGGTTTTTGCAAGGGTGTATCATGCTCACAGGCATATAAATAAATGATCCATATCAAAACTTGGAACTGTCCTCCAAAAAAAGGAACATACTTTGATTTAATTGTAAGACAGCAGTATGTGTACCTTGTACTGAAACTGCTAGGCTTTGGAGGATCTGTGAAATGTAGGTCTGACTTTCTTACATTAGAATACTGTTGGGTTTTGGGCAGTGAAGACTTGAATTCTTTAGAAAATGGGTTTTTTTTCCTAACATAGAAGATCTGTAGTAGTATAAACAATGTGGCATATGTAAAACTGAATGTCATTAAAAATATACAGGCCGCCTTAGGGCTCAGGTGCCAGAGCTCAGATGACCTCTGACAGTCAGATTGGATGGTGCCATTAGTGTGTTTTTACATTAATGCCTCTTCACTGCATGCTTTTGAATAAAACACTTCAGGAATCTGAATAGTTTGAAACTTAGATTTGGGTTACAGCCAGGCTTTTAATCTTGTTTATTTTATTCGAGTAGTTTGCAAGTGCGTCTTGGTTCTTGACGAGGTTTTTCCTCACAATGTGAGGTATTTTGTATGTCCATATTTTTCTTCACTCATTCCAGCCACTTTTTTCTTTCCTACCAGGGAGGGTCAGCTTACAAAACTGCCCGAAACTAAAAAGACACTTTTGTTTACATTTAATGGTAAGAGAACTAGTGTACATGTGCGTACGTGTATCTGGGGGAGTGTTGTGCTTTCTTTGTGCAAGTCACGTGCTCAAGTTCTGTCATCTATGGAAGACAATATATGATGGATGACTTTAGTGATTGATTAACCAGTAAACAGAAGGCAGTAATAACACTGGGGACTGAGCAGCATATCGTCGTGATAACAGGATACTCAATCTTGCTATTCTTGATCTTAGTTCATACTCGTATCTCTACTGGTGGTTGTATTAGGTCACCACTGGAAGATGGCTTGTTTTTAAGCCACGTGCCTTGCAGTCTGAGCTCGCACAGAGTTACTTGGTTAACCCTGGTTTGAAATAAAAACAGCCTGTTGGGAGTCTATTCTAGAAAAGGCGCATAGTTCTCTTCAAAATTCAAGGCCATAGCTCCAAGTGAAGCTAATGTCAGAGCCTGAATTCAACCCTTATGTTTGTATTCTGTACTAATAAAACTAAGAAGGGTTGTGTGGGGGAAATGTGCCTGTCACTGTGTGAGGAATCTAAATGCGATCTCCAAAGTTAAACACCTCTTTTAGTTAGTTATGTCCTTCCTAAAGAGGAGGATAAGAACGTCTGTCTTTCATGAATGGTGTTATAGCAAGTAGAAAAATCCTGCCAACCTCTCTGAATTAACAAGAAACTCTTTATTTCAGTGCCTGGTTCAGGCAACACTTCCCCAAAGGACATGGAGTCTTTGCTGCCTCTGATGAGCATGGTTATCTACTCTATTGACAAAGCAAAGAAGTTTCGTCTGAACAGAGAAGTAGTGTATATTTTTCTGTCTTCTGAATAGTGTATAATATTGCAACCATTACCATTGCATCCTTAATCTTAAGATTGGGAGTCTTATGTTTCTGATACGACTACCAGAGATACTGCATCCTGCTCATGGGGAAATCCGTATTAACTGCATTTGCTTTTCTCTGTGAAAAGGGTAAACAAAAAGCTGACAAGAACAGGGCTCGCGTGGAAGAGAACTTCCTTAAACTGACTCATGTGCAAAGACAGGAGGCTGCCCAGTCCCGTCGAGAAGAGAAAAAACGGGCAGAGAAGGAGCGAATCATGAACGAAGAGGATCCTGAAAAACAGCGTCGGCTGGAGGTGAGACAGGTTTTCAGACTGTTACAAGCTACTGGCAAATTTCTCCTACGATATCTCCAGGGCTGCCTGTAGGTATACCAGCAATGGCCAACTTTGATTTCTTATTTGCTGGAAGGCAGACAACTTTCAAGGTATATGCTGTTGCTTTGTGAAACATGTGAAGGCTCCCAGTGAGGAGCCAGCTCACATGGTTAAGAGATGTGAACCCAAGTACTGGAGGTCTTTTTTGTTTGGCTCTTCTGAAATTATCAGCTTGCTTTTTGAAGAGATCACCGATGTTCATTCAGATCTCTGTCCTTGCCTACAGGAAGCTGCTTTGCGGCGTGAGCAGAAGAAACTTGAGAAGAAGCAGATGAAGATGAAGCAAATCAAAGTGAAAGCTATGTGACTCCATTGTGAGAAGCGTCTCAGTGCCACCTGCAGAATTTTAATTCACAGGGTACAAAGACCTACTTAACTCCATGATCCTACACTTCTTTGAACACTAGTAGCCATTAAGAGAAACGTTCCTTGCATTGGTGTTACTTAAGTATTACAGCAACATGCAGGTGTATGTAAAGAGCTTTGTCTCGGCAGTTTTATTCCAGGTGATATAAATTTTTGCTACTTGTCCGTTTTAAAAAAAAAAATTGCAATATTCTCGAATGCTCTTTGTCATTTTTTTCTTTAAAAACAGAAGACTGTAAACCTGTCCATGTGTGCTGGTAACATATTCATGCTTTGATTTTAAATTTTGGTTTTAGTTATTGGGAGGGAAGGGGAAAAAACTTAAGGGGAGGAGAACTGCACAGTAAACACTCACTGTGCATTTATTTGCATCACGCTTGTAAAGGCACAAAACTTAGAGCCTTCCATACACTGTATGGATTCTTCAGGGATTGAAGCCCAGTAGTATAGACTAGATTTTTATTTTCTTTTTTTTGTTTTTTTTACAAACAAGGGACTGAAACAGTATTAGGTCACCTGTGGGCATGATTGGCATATGTCTAAAACACACAGATGGGTTAGATACAAGGGAACGGAATACATGAACGGTTTCCTACTTGTGGTTTTGAATGCTGCAAGCGTAATACAATGTGAAGTGTGGAATGTCAGCGTGGTGTTTCTTCAGGAGTGAGCGCATGGTGAGTTAGCAGCTTCAACTAGCTTTCCTTGAATATTTTTTAACTGTACAAGTTTGCCTCAAAAACTTTTTTCTCCTGATCTCAGCAGCTGCTGCCTAGTTCACTTCAGCCAGAAGCTAGATTCGGTGAAGTATCTGCAATTGCCAATTTCCCCAAGCAAGTAAAAACGTTTCAGAGGGCGTGTATCCTCTTCATCTGGTAAATGATCACTTCAGGTTTTTGAATATAAATGGGGAGAATGAAGTGAAATGCCCCTGTGCAAGCACTTCGCTAACTGAGAGCTCTGCATTTTATAAATGCTTCCTGTCTAGAAGGCATTTTATTGTTGCTTGTAACAGACTTTTAATAGTTTTGTGGGGAAACAATGTCTTGCATTTTCTTGTTCCGATACTTTGTGCAAACTTGGTTCTGAGGCAATAAGAATGAGCTGCTGTTGAAACAGCAATTGCTTAAACTTGTTCCAGCATGGGATGCTTCACACTGATGTAAATGCAAATGTCTGTAACCTGGTACATGCAAATACATTAATTTTATAATGGTTGGTAAAATTATTTAAAACCAAAACTCATGTAGATTATGTGAAATTTTAGCATTATTTAGCTTTAAAGATTAATACGGTATTGTTTCACAAAGTTCTTTGAAAAGAAATGCTAGTTTGTGCTCTTCTGAGAAAGTGGACAGCTTTCCTGAAGTCCCATACACTTGTGGGCCGTGGCAGCTAATTTTGTAATATGAACATTCAAATGAACAATCTAATGAAGAGTAAAATATAACTGAAACACTCCACCTGCCTACTTTACTTGGCTGGACTCCGCGTTCCTTTCATCTACTAGAATCTGGAAGCCTCGTTTGTCCTGGGTAGGTTTCAGCGTAGGTTTTAAGCGTGGAGTAGCTGGCGTTACCTCTGCTGCGGCGTCGGTGGAAGCGATTCTTTCCAGCCGGGAGCTGCTCCCTGTGAGGGCGGTGGTTGCGGGGGGAGAGGGCCTGTAGCCGGAGGAAGGCGCCTCTCCCCTTGTGCGGGCCGGGGCGGGTGGAGAGGGAGAATTTGCCACCCGCGTTTAAGGAGGGGGCCGTGCGGGCACCGCAGCAGCACGGAGGGCGGGCAGGGCGCGTTCCCCCGTGCCCGCGGAGCGGCTGGGCGGGCCCG
>NW_008824407.1:189356-198609 GCF_000699105.1 Pygoscelis adeliae | reverse complement strand
CGCGGGGCTCGGTCCCGGGGCTCGGCGCGAGGGGGGGACCCGCTCTTGTGCCTGCAGGTTGCCCGCCCTTTCGCGAGCTGCGTGTGGTAACGCAAACGCGGATTCCATGTCTTTTCTTGTAAGTAAACCCGAACGGATTAGGGTGAGTGTTGAACGCCTTCCAGCTTCCCTCAGACGCCGGCGGGTCGGTAGAGCTGCCTTGCGCTTGTGCGGAGGAGCTGCGGCGGGGCCGCCCTCCTGGAAAGCACCTCAGAGTCACCTTAAAATCCGCTAATTGCAGGGTATCCCTGTGCACGCCAGGCGCTAGTTAAAAAAAACAAACAAACCACCCTGCGCTTCAGTATTGACTGCTTGCACACCCGTATCTCCGTTGCGTGTGGTGCAAGGGGTTTGTAATGAGCGTCGCAATTAAGACAAAGTGCGGTAGCGGCGGTTGTTTCATGCCTTTTCTTTACGAAGTGGCTGCCTACCTGTGTCACTGTGTCACACCGCCGACAGTTTCTGCTTGTGGGTGGTTTTTTTTTCCCTAAACTTAGCCTGGAAAGCTAAACGCAGTAGCTTTGTTTAATTCTGCATTTTTAAATGAGTAAGTTTCAAAAACCAGTTTTAACGCCTTAAAATGATATTGTTACATATGAGTTTTGAGTCGTCATCACCTAAAGACTCGTTGGTGCTTTCTAGGACTGGCTTCCCTTGCACTAAACGACATAAGCTATTTTTTCAGTTATTTTACCGAGTAGACAAATTCTAACGTGGGAGTGTTTGTGGTTGTTCAGCGCTAACTTCATGACCAACACTCTGCAAGCCTAAGATCGCATATTCTATTGGGTGTTATGTGTGCATGTATATGTATTTTTCTTTGAATTATGGAGTTGAATAGAGTGGTAGAAACATTTCTCTGTACAACCTAATGCTTGCTGTGAATTTTAAGCATGAATTCTGGAAGAGAACAACAGCTTTAAAACATTTATGTTCTAATTTTGCATTCAGTCAATAGATATATAGCCAAAATATTTAAGTTCTTTAAGACATCATCTCATTGTAAATAGTTGAAGCTTTTTTTACACCTATTCCAACCAACCAACCAACCAACTTCTATTTGCATATAGAAGAGAGTTGTAGCAGGCTTATTATTTTTGCTGTATGTGCATGGATAAAGGTTCTTGTTTGAATGATCTATAATTATGTTAACTTTATTGCAAGTGCATGCTGGTCAGGAAAAGCAGTAGCACCTGTGTGGTTGCTGGCTGCACGCCATCATAGTGGCACAAGAAGAGAATATCCTTGTCCAAAGTAAGGAGGTAACTCTGATGCTGCAGCTAATTAGTTTCAGACCGCAGTAGAATCCTTGAAGTGTTACGATCCTCTTATGGTTTTGGGGGGAGAGGGGGAAAAGAAACTCGTCTCTAGATGGAATAACTAATTAGCTGGGGGATTTTCTTTTTTCTTTCAGCGGTGGGTGTCTGAAAAGTTCATTGTTGAGGGCTTAAGAGAGTTCGAACTGTTTGGAGGTAAGTTTCCCTCTCGTTAGATGACATTGTTAGAAATGTTTTATTTTAGCCACAGGGTCTGTTAATTTGGTTGTAAATATGTATCTTAACAGTAAAAGAGATGAATAAATCTGGTTGTAGCACCAGATCTGGTTATTCAAGCTGGCTAACCATATAAAGTTAATATGGAAGTGTCCAAGATCTAGCAAGTTATTTGGAAATAAATTCCATGTTGATGGCAGTACTATTTTCAGACCCTGCATTCTGTATTTCTTAGCATAACCCTTTTTTCCTATGAAAAAGGTTT
This sequence comes from Pygoscelis adeliae, assembly GCF_000699105.1. Classification (NCBI taxonomy): domain Eukaryota; kingdom Metazoa; phylum Chordata; class Aves; order Sphenisciformes; family Spheniscidae; genus Pygoscelis; species Pygoscelis adeliae. The sequence continues at coordinate 196,812 of NW_008824407.1, read as the reverse complement.
GGGGTTTGGGAAGGTTAATTGTAATTTTCCCAGTAAAAATGGATTTTGAAACTCTGATGATAGCTCCCCAGTGTGCCTGCAGGAGAGCTGATTAATTTCTGTTCTGCTTTGTGCATAACGAGCAAAATTGCCCGCTAGGATGCAGAATTCTCGATCAGTGACACAGAAGGTGACCAGAGCATAGGAAAGATGTCTAGATCTTGAGCTTCCAGGTGGAGTGGAAGAATTTTCACTACTTTAAATAAACTTTAGATAGTTTCTTATGTATTTAAGCAAAGTAGGTATGTCATTTTTGAATGTGTTTAGAGGTATAATAAAAAAAATTGTCACCTTACGTTTATGCTGAACATATGAACAGTAGCACTGTTTGAATCTCTTTAATTCCCATACTTGTACTACAATTTGATTATTTTTAGTGCTGCAACCTTATGTGTAAATTAAATGTCTTTGTCTAAGAAAAAATACTGTATATATTTGGTATCAAAAAGTATCATGCAGGGTTATTTACTCAATTTTCCAACTATATTTTTAATGGGTATCTGTTGAACACAACATGGTGAACAATTAATTTCTTTACTCCAGAGCAGCCTCCGGGTGACTCTCGGAGAAAAGTAAGTGACTTTTGCAGGCTGTGGTGCTGTGGTTCATTGCATGGAGATTATTCCTTGTGGAAGTTTGATTTTTTTTCTTTTTATCTTGGTTATATATTTCATCTCTGTATTTAGCTCTACAAGTGTGGAAACAGGTTTCACCCTGGAGTGGAGATTTTGGTGTGTGGTTTTCAAACTCTACGTGACAAGTCAAAACCTTAAACTTAATCTCTTGGATTTGTATTTGTGTTGTCATCCCCCAGCCCCCCGGGGGTCTCTTTTTTTGAGATGATTTGGATCTGATTCTTCAGAGATGCTAATCTCTTATAACTCTCCTTTAGAATAAAAGGAAGAGGCTAGTTTATGGGACTTCTGAAAACTAGGCCCAAAAAATTTTATGTTGGCCATTCAAAACCAGTGCTCCCTTCTGAACACATTGATTCTGATTTTTCTTTCTCTTCCCTGTAGAGCAGCCACAACAGAGGCTCCAACATCAAAACCAAACATCATGTAATTTTCAGTTCGAGGTGACTTTACCTCCTGATGTCTGGTCGTCTTCAGAGCCGATTCCGTGCGTGCTTAGAGAGCTTTGCCTCTTAAAAACTAAGATCACTAGCAAACATGGAATGTCCGTTCAGAAACGTACAGCCAAAATGTGGCAGTTGAAAACTTGACCTTGACGCTTTTTGTTCTGCAGGGCCTGACTGCACACTATCTGGTTCATAATGAACAATTCTCATAGAATAACACAACTTACGATAGAATGTATTTGTCTAAATGATTTCCCACCTACCCACACCATACTGAAACATTTCTGTGTGCAGGTGTTGCTCTAGTTCAAGCTAATTACAAACATGAATCAAGTGTGATTTGGTTATAGCTGTGTCAGTTCAAGCTGCTTATAATTGATTTTTGTGCCGGTGTCTGTAATTCACTGGCACAAAGCTGAAAATCTGAGATGTATATGGAATGTTTTGTATGAAGTCAAGTAAATTTACACCTTTTTAAAAATTGCTGAGCGTTATGCATATGCTGGACTGGAAGCAAATGGAGATTAGCATCTGTTTTGTTTTCGTTACAGTATTCACTTGGGGTTCGGTCACCTCTGCAGTGGTATTGCTGACTCTTACTTTGCTTTTTACATCTAAATAAAAGCTTACTTTTTCCAGCAGGGCTATAGAAAAAGGTAAACAATTTGGGGAGGGGGATAGGAGGAAAATTGTTGTTGCTTATGCTGAAAGTGAGTGAGGGAACGAGGAGGAGGAGAGGAAGGCAGCAGAACAAAAACGACATTCCCTCTCCCTAATTGAGATGAACGTCGTTTGGCAAATGCAGATTCTTGCTAGCATCACATAACTGATTTTCTTATGGCATTTATAACAGTAGTTGCCTTGCAAAGATTAATTTCCTTAAATCTATCTCAAATTAAAATCAGATCAACAAGCTGGAAAGCTAGCTCTTAATGAATGTCATGCCATAAAGCTAGTCATACGTGACTTCATTTTGCAGCTGCTTTTGCTTTTGACCATACACCAAAAGTCCTGTGTGAAACCACTGAGGAGCTTTTTTTGCAGTATTTCATAAATGACATTTCAGTTTAACTTTTTTTTTTTTGAAAACTCTTGTATGATGTTGATAAATTTCTGGTAGAGCTCCTTTTGCTTTAACTCTCAGTTATTGGTCACTGCTAACATGAAGAGAGGTGAGTGAAGACCTCTGATGTACTGGAAGACTTTTAAAAAGGGAATTCACAGTATTTTTCCATTACTGTTGAAACAGCCTACACCATTAATAAGATTAAATTTATTTAATTTTTTTGCATCTGATTTGTTGGCTTATGCTGTATCTGGAGTGGACTTTAATAAAGCAAACCACTTGCACATTGCTCAGCGTTTCACCAGCTGTCATTGCTCCATAACACTGCTTATCAGAGCCTCCTGCTTTCCTTTCCTTGGTGGTGCCTTTCTGCTTCAGAGGTTTCCATCTGCCTGTGTGTGTCTCCTGGCAATCTTGCTGTTGACAGGACTGGGTGAAATTGCTGGAAGAAGTAATGAGTGACACAACCGAGACCAGAATTGACAGGCACCTTTAACAGACGTTTGAAATCGTGAATGGAAAGTTGCTGCCTGTTCTCAGCCAAGGAACAGCACTGTCTAGTGTTTGTGACTAGAATAAAGGATTTGGGACTGCTGAGATCTCAGGGGTTAGCTATCCTGAAACAGGACTGAGTTGCTGTGCGAGAGTTGTTTGAGCTGAAATGATACCATAGCACTGTTCACAAATCTTGAAGGTTTGCCTTTTCCGTTAACTGAAAAATGTACCTGTTTTAAAGGTAGGCAGAGAGAGGTAGAATGTGTGCTGTTCAAGGTCAGTTGAAAGAGCGGAACTTGGGAAGCGCTGACTATTAGTTTACTCCCGAAGTATACTTAGGGACCCAAAGGTAATTTATGGCAAATACATGGCTGCGCTCATGGCACTAAGTTTACCCTGGACTGAGTGTAGAACAGCAAGTCTGTTGTTTTTCAGCTGCCACTGTGTTGTTTCCATCTTTCAGTGATGGAAAAAAGAGTATTTGCTGTCACTCTAGGAAAATGCACAAGCCTTTTCTGCTTCATGTACCATGAGAAAAGGTCTGATAAAGGGCATTTGCAGCTGATGAAGAATGAGGTGGAAAAAATGAGCTGGAGTTCCAAATGTCAGGAGGAGTTAATGTGCTGGAAATTTGAGATAACTAAATCTGATCTTAGACACCAAATAAATTTGGTTCCCCATTAGGATGCTCTCCTTGTGACTTTGGAAATTTGAGGGAGTTGGAAGGTGTAGGGGAACTTGCAAGAACATTGAAGTTTGTCTTCTGCAAAATCCTGCTTGGAAAGATTTATGTGTATGTAAATAAAGCAGATAGCTTTATGTCAGACGTAGCAAAGAAAAGCTGACTAACTTGGGAGTGCTGCTTCCCCGTGTGGTGTGGGGTCTTTTTCTTTTCTGTTGTTTTTTGCTGTAAGCACTAATGCTCTGCAGTTCAGTTTTTGCTTTCATTTGGAGCTTCTCTTCTCATGTGTGTCCGATCTTCATGTCTTGGGCTAAGTTGGTTCATCACTTCTACCATTCAGCTAAGCAGCTTCAGCTGTGCTGGTCTTAGCGCAGATGAGCAGCTGAAGACCAGAAGCCCCAGCATCAGACAGGAATGCTGACTGCCAGAGTGCAGAGAGGTGCTACGAACAAGCTTTCCTTTGGCATTTGCTCATGCAACAGGAAGGTGGCACAGAAGTTTGTAATTAATGGGAGAAAGGTAGTTACTATAAAGCAGTGCTTAAGCTGTCCTGGGGAATGGTAATTGGCTTTATCCAAATATTCCTAAAGACATTCCAGCTTACAGTAATTAAGAACCTACCTGTTACGGTTACATGTTTTGAAACACAGATACCTGGATCTTCTGAAATGAGGCATCTCCTGAATTTCAATTGATAAATAACTATTTAAAATTATTTTAACAGCAATTAAATTCTCTTCTATATTCAGTACTGTCTTATTATTTTGAGGTGTATGATAATATAAGGAGCAGATGATTTTTCTAGCACATCTTTATTTCTTTTGACCTGACTTATTTTTTTTCCCCCAGACAAATGAGGCGAGCTCCGAGTCGATAGCTTCTTCCCCTAAAAGGGACACCATGAGCAACTTCCTACCAGACAGCAGCTGTTATGAGTTGCTCACTATCATAGGTAATACTACAGTGGACTGGAGGATCGGAATTCTGCTTTGCAAAGAAAATAACTTCTGCAGATTTGTTGCCCTTTTCTTGATTGATTGCTTATTTTTGACATTAGATGCCTGTCCTCTTTGATTTTAAAATCACTTTAATAAAAAATGAGATGCCAATCCCAAAGGCTTTCAACTGAAAGAGATATGTGGTGGGTTAATGATACTGAGTGAAGTACAAAGTCAGCAGAAGCAGCCTGAAACCTGTCCCTGTCCTTGGTGGGGCTGCGGCCTAATCATTTTATTTCTACCTCAATTCTGAACTTGAAAGACAGGATAATATTACTGGCTAGGAGGATTTCTCTTGATGGGATACATGCCAAGGAATGTGGTATCTGATGGAATGGTTACTCTTTTTCACAAGGCCAAAAATAGTTTCAATAAATGAGCATAAAGACTATTTAAGGGTCAAGGACTGGAGGACTTTGCCAGAAGTGTGTGGTTCCAGAAATATTGCTGAAGCTTTAATGCCTTTTCTTTCAGGCAGAGGCTTTGAAGACTTGATGGTTGTGAACCTGGCCAGGTATAAACCCACAGGAGAGTATGTCACAGTCAGAAGAGTGAACTTGGAGGCCTGCACAAATGAAATGGTCACATTCTTGCAGGTAACACGAATCCACTAATACCACAATGCAAGTTTAGGAGAGGACAGACAGCAAGAGCAGTGCTTATCAATGCTGTATTTGTATTTCTGCATTTACTAAATTGAATCAAAATATCTTTTTTTTTATTTTAGGGGGAACTTCATGTTTCCAAGCTCTTCAACCACCCTAACATCGTGCCATACAAAGCAACTTTCATAGCTGACAATGAGCTATGGGTAGTGACATCTTTCATGGCTTATGGTAGGTGGAGAGGGAATACCTTTGTCCGACCATCATCATATTCTGTGAAATGAAATTTAAGAGGTGAAGTATCCTTGGGTTTTTTTTCTGACCAATTAAGAGGTGTTTTCTTTTTAGGTTCTGCAAAAGATTTAATCTGTACCCATTTTATGGATGGGATGAGTGAACTGGCTATCGCATATATCCTCCAAGGCGTATTGAAAGCACTTGACTACATCCACCATATGGGCTATGTACATAGGTATTTAAAAAAGAAAAAAAGACAATCCATTTTCCTTCTGTTGGAAGTTCTCAGAAATGCTACTCATTACGGCGGAGTGGATAGTTCAAAAGATGCGGAATGCATTACTGAGTTTTGTATTACTTTGCTGTTAGAGCAAGCCCGTTTGATACTCGTGGCAAATTGTATCATTGATCTTCCTAAACTGGGTGAAAGTGTCACCGTGGAACAAACTTATCCCAAGGACCACTGTGTATGTAAAATCACAACCGCAGCTCATATTGACGGGCTGACTTGTTAAGGCTCTGTTCAGAGACTATTGATAGTCTCCAAATTGAGACTGACAGTGGTGGTGGGGGGGATTTGCCCTGTCACTGTTGAAGGTCCTGGGTCCATAACCTTTAGTCCAGCATTTCTCCTTGCCACAGAAACATTCTTTGGGAACCTGCAAAGTGGGTGAATAGAGTCCTGTTAATGTTTGCAGAAGTGGTTTTGCACAGCATTCAGGATGGTCGTTAGGAGTCTCAGCCTCCTGGTAGGAGGCTGATCGAGTATTGCCCTGTGCATTGAGCTGTCCAGTAGAGCAGGCTTTTATCCTTTCCATAGGTGCTCACTACGGATGAATTTCTATTTAGTACTACAACTTCTCTTAATCTCTTTCTTAATCACTGCCTCCATCCCTTAGCATATTTTTCCTCTTCTCCGATACATGCTGAGGTTATTAGTGGTTACTGCTTTTATTGTATGTACTGTAGAAGAAATTCAGCTTACCTATGCCTGCCTTAAATCCTTTGCAGTGCCTTTCCGCACTAAGACTTCCTGGGAAAGCTGTAAGGAACATAACTCTCTTGAGGCCAGAGAACCTGACTATTTTTACTTTTTTTCAGGAGTGTTAAAGCCAGCCATATCCTGATCTCTGTAGATGGGAAGGTGTACCTCTCTGGCCTGCGAAGTAATCTAAGTATGATCAACCATGGGCAGCGACTCAAAGTTGTTCATGACTTTCCCAAATACAGCATCAAAGTCCTGCCTTGGCTCAGTCCTGAAGTCTTGCAGCAGGTGTGTTGAAAAAAACCTGCTACTTTTTAGTGATATATGGTATCTCTGCATAATTTCTGAGTTCTTATGGCATGTTCGGGGGGTGTAGGGGGACACACACATGACAGAAGCCACAGGGTTACTTTTTCTTGTGATGAGCTCTATCCTTTTCTTCTATCCTTTACCTTAAAACCAGTGACCCCTAGCAAGGGGAAACCTGTATTCCTGTCAAAAGGGGCAATTGCTGAGAAGCCCATGTTACAACATTGTCTTTTCTTTCCCTCCAGAGGAAGGTGCATGAATGCAAGGAAAAGAAAGCGGAGTGGCTAGAGGAAACGGGTCTGGGGAGGGCGCAGGGCGAGTGGGTAGAATTTGATCTGATCTATTTGACTAAATAGTTTTCGTGTAGGTACTTCTACAGATTCTCCGATTAGCAAAGTGTTACCCTAAGGTGGATGCCGTCCCTACTAGCTAGCTGATTTCAGTTAAATAAATGTTGCCCTTAACTGTGTGTTACAACAAACAAACAAACCATGACCGCAATAAACCAGCCTATATGTGGTTGTACTATTTCTGCTCTAATCATTTGGGTTTGCTGTTCTGCATATTGAATCATGGGTATTGCCCATGCAATCCCATGTAAGTCCACAAGGCTAACTTTTCTTTTCCTCTAGAATCTCCAGGGTTACGATGCAAAATCTGACATTTACAGCGTAGGGATAACAGCCTGCGAACTGGCAAATGGACACGTACCATTTAAAGACATGCCTTCTACTCAGGTAAGGTTTAAAAGCTGTTCCTTTCTCATCCTTCATCCTGGCACATGGAACTGCTTTGCTGCACTGGGATGCGAAGACAGAAGGGTGCCGTGCCTACCTGAATGAGAAACCTTAAGTGTCTGGTCTTCCTGTGTGTGATGTTGCTTATCCCCCTTCTCTTCCAGATGCTCTTGGAAAAGCTGAATGGAACTGTTCCCTGCCTGCTAGACACCACCACAATTC
>NW_008824407.1:179596-189341 GCF_000699105.1 Pygoscelis adeliae | reverse complement strand
TATGAAAACCTCCCGTTCAAGTGCTAACTACGGGATGGGTGAGAGCATGGCTATTAGCAATGTGAGAGCGGCCAACGGAGAGCCAACCCTGCACCCTTATCTTCGGACCTTCTCCACCTACTTCCATAACTTTGTAGAGCAGTGCCTCCAGCGGAACCCCGATTTCAGGTAAAGCCAGGTGAAAGCTGCTCTTCACAGACCTGCACTATTCTAGGGCAGATTAACCTGAGAGAGCCAGCAGAGGTTGTTCAGTTTTCTTTCCAAAAGTCTCCTGGAGTGAGGATGTGCTCCATACATTGAGAAAAGCAGTCCGAGTATGTAAAAGAAGAGCAGTGTTAATACTTCAAGCGCTTTCTATAAGAGAGCCTGAAGAATTACTTTGCAACCTTCTTTGGAGGGTAGAGTGGTGCTACACGTCAGGAAAATAAACTGAACAACTTGAATTTCTGGTCCCTGTGAGACTCTGTTTACCCAGTTTCCATCACTGCGAATGTCTGTTGTTCAGTAACGATGGGAAGTGATCAAGAACTGTATCTTCCTCTGTAGTGAGCATAAGGTCGTCTTTAGCCATGACGAACTTCTCCAGCATACCACACTGTTCAGCTTTCCCTTGACCAAATGGTGGGGTGTACAAGTAGGTAACTTGCACAGAAGGTTGAACTGCTCGCATAAAACATCATGCGAAGATAATAAACAGTGCTACTGGTTACAAAAGGGAGATATTCTACAGCTGAGAAATGAGAGAGGCAGGAAGGACCCTGGTCTTTTCTTTCTTCCACTACCCGACTTTAAACAGTGACGCATTTTCTTGTGTGCTTACTTTATTCTAACTCCCTTCTACAGGCCAAGCGCAGGCACTCTGCTTAATCATCCCTTTTTCAAGCAGGTAAGGAACTAATTTAATCTGCAGATAAAGAACAAGTGGCTTTTCTGTAGTTGTTGTCTTGCTGTCTCACTGAACCTGAGGGTGGGAATGTCGAGTTGCTGAATTTTCTGTGATCTGAAAGAATTAAGTTAGTTTGGTGACTAATTGCAGTGCAGCTTGGTGATCTTCACGTTGTCCTCTGAGGTGGATGGACTGTTCTCAAAAGCATCTCTTCCTTATCTAAACAGAGGATGTAAATCTGCCTGTCCTGTATGCCAGAACAGTTTTTCACCCACAGGCTATTGAGTCCTGGGGCGAGGCAGTCCTAACCTGGTCCTTAATGAGACCAAACCGAGGTGATCTGTGCGTTGCTTACAGTTGTGTGGCAGGTTGGTGAGCTCCAGCCCTGGCATGGGAAAAGGCAGAGGCTCTCCTGCCCCTAAATGATTTGTCTGGCTTGCTCTGAGCTGGGGGTTAGGGTGGTGCTTCACTGAGGGGGAGCATCAGGACCACAGCACCCAAGTGCTGCTGAAAAGGCTGCACGCAAAGCACTTCTCTTGTTACAAGATGCAGTGCGAAAGCCCTGCACACGTCTCGGTGCAGGTGGGCAGATAATACTGTGTTCTTACTTTCACATTGTTGCTGCTTGACTGTGATGTGCAAGTGTGGGGAAGCATTTCAGCAGCCGAGTTCTCTCCTTTCTGTGCAGATCAAGCGCCGCGCTTCTGAAGCACTCCCTGAACTTCTGCGCCCCGTCACCCCAATCACCAATTTTGAAGGAACGCGGCCCCAGGATCCCAGTGGCATTTTTGGGCTGGTATCAAACCTGGAGCAGCTGGATGTGGATGACTGGGAATTTTAGAAAAACAGGGACTATACCTGGTTCTGGAGGAGCTTTCTGGACATTGTAATTTATTGGTTCTGTTCATAAAAGGTCATGAATGTTACACATAGAAGAGTTTACAGGTCCTTGGGAAGGAACTTCAACTGCCTGTTTACTTAGGAAGTAGCCTGGAAACAAATGGACAGACCTGAGCTGGAAGAGGATCAACCCCAAGGAACTGGAGTATTCCAGATGGTGCAGTGCCCAGAGCCCCAGTTCTTGCAGCTGAGCACTGGTAGATCACTCAAATGGGTTGAGTGAGTCTGTTTAGTCTCTATTTATGCGTTTCTGAAAATCACTGGCTTCCTCGTATCACAGTTGAAGGCTGTGTGTCCCTACCCTCTTTGGTTCTTTCTCTTTTAAGGGTGCCTTAGAGTTAAGGGGAGGCAGGCAGCTCTTAGTTTTTGGCATTCTCTTAGAGCTAGTCAGATTACTGTTACAGTGTTGTCACAGGGTAGCTTTTGAGGGTGCAGAAAAAGGGATTATGTTCTTAAATTTAGTCACTGCTTTGTGATGGAAAATGGGAGATCAAAGACAATCCGATTCCATTCCAGGCACGCTTGCTGCATCGGGCTTTCCTCTGCAGCGCTGGATTCTTCTCTTCCAGTTCTGGAGAGAGTTTTTGAAGAGACCCCTCTCACTTGATGCCGAGTGCTCTGAACTCCAGGTCAGACAGGGCATTCCAGCCTCTCCTCCCATGGCTGCCTGGGTCACCAAAGCGTGTACGCCTGCGCAAGGTACCAGCTTTTTTATCCCCACAGCACATCTAGTTGAGCCTCCCGTTAGCTGGGCTGGTTTCACAGTATGTAACACTCATACCAGCTTGTTCTCAGTGACTTACCCTGGCACAGAGGAAAATTAAGTTGACTTTCATGCTAAATCCTCTTCCTCGCGACTCCTCTTTGAATGTCGTGTACAGAGTTGATCCTAAGCCTTCCATTACCACTGCTGTTCTGCCTTCCCTGACCGAATGACAGGTAAAAGCTTGCTTCTCACATGGCTTCCCTCGATTCATGGCTGTGTGACTTTGCCCTGCTGCTGTGGCAGCTCCCCCCATTCCATGGTATTTGTTTTTTGGAGGTGCATTTAAGGCTTTTAGTTTGACCTTTCCAAGGACCACGGGTGCTGGAGGTCTTTCTACTCTTCAACGAAGCACTGAGAATCCAGTCCTGTAGGTGTGGTTGATGGGAGTAGTGGTGCTGGCAACAGGTCCTTCTTGTGTTTATAAACTGTACTTGAACCCAGATAAAAGTTTGTTACTCTAGTTTTTTGCCAAAACAAATAAAATATTTCTGAAGTTTTTTTTTTTAAGTCTCTTGTTTCTGCAAGATGATGGTGTGGATCACAAATGACGACACAGGCTCGCTGTGCACACTTACTCTTATTTCCTTACTTTCGTATAGCTTGCCACACTTGCGTTAGTTGCAACTGCCTTCCTGTTTCAAAAACATATTTCAACTAAAGCAAGAAGCTGTTACCAACTGCTCTTGCTCTTCTCTGAATGTTTCAGTAGAATGCATTCTCCCACAACAGGGGTGAATTCCTCCTTCTACTTCCTCCCTAGGATCAGGTTTGGCTCCTGATTTAATTTTACTACAGTAAGCAGATCTTAATTTCCTAGCTTATGAAGTCTGTAGCTTGCAAAAATCCTTATCCCTCTCCCACAAGCCTGGACAGGGACTGAATCGCTGGTACTTACAGCAAGAAAAAGCACAGTACCACTCAGCATAGTCCCAAAGGTTTTGAGTTAGTGATGGTTTGGAGGAGACGGGTTTCCTCACAGAAGGGGGATGATTCAAGAGGTGTGTTGCCCACCGAAGATCTAAGCCTCTCTTGAATTCTCCTAGGAACCAAGAGGCAGGCAGAAAAGACAGGAGGGAACACACTGAGCTATAATAAATCTAAATAACTGCAGCGTTCTAGCCTGCTTTCCCATGAGTTAGCATTTTTAGGGTGAAGGATGATCTTAATGCAAGCTAATATTTCTCATCCCCTTCCATGCTTTCAGCTTGCTACATGCTCAAAGATTATGGACTTAAATTAACTTGGAGATAGATTTATGCTTACACAGCAGCAGGATGCAAGCAGGCTCAGTGCAAAGTTAGGAGTGAAACAGCAGCACCTTGGTCAAAAAAAGAAGTTAAGTAACTGAATGTAGTCTTCAACACCTCCTTCCCCAGGCACGCTGCTGCACTCGGAGGCAACTGTTGGGGTCCTGCTGGCAGCACAGGGGTAGCAGACAGCCATACTCAGTAACAACTCTTGAGTCTCACCTTACCTGTTCTGTCTTGGGCCTTCAGAGAGCAGCAAACAAGGGGTCCGGCACGGTCAGGACACGGAGTAGCTGCTGGTTGGATACACAAGTACTGGCTACAGCTGCTGGCCCCAAGGCAAGTGCTGTGAGCTTTTTTTTTTTTTCTCCCATGAAAGCTTTATTCAGCTAGATACAAAACAGGGTGCTGTGCTATTGCGGATCCTCCCCATGGTCTGAATGCTGCTGCTCTTCCTCCTCCTCTTCCTCCCCTTTGTGTTTTTCCAATTTTGCCATGAGCTCTGAAAAACAGGAATAGGCAGGATGAGACTCGAGGCACAGGGGCTGTCCCACACCAAAGCCAGGTGGCCCAGGTTCTGTATACACCCATCTCTGCAAGAACCAGGGCAGCTACCAAAACCCACTTGCCTACACAAAGGCTCAGCTAGGAGCTACCACCGCTTGCCGAGTCCAGGGCATCAGCTGTTACAGTCGTAGAATCCATCAGTGCGTTACTGACCTGCCAACTAGAGCATCAGACAAGCTGCCGCCTCCGCTCCCGCAGCACGTTCCCCCCCTACCCTCACCAGAAGTCACACTCCCCGCGTTCCCCACCCACCTGGGCAAGCACGGATGCTCATTTTGCACCTACGGGAGCCACGCAGGCCGTGATTTAGTGTCTCCCGGCACTAAAGAAAGCTCTGCCGGCAGCCAAGAGCTCTGAGCTCCAGCTTAGGGCCGAGCCCAACACCGAGAAGATGACACCTCAGGAGCTGGTGCCTTCGCTGCTCCAGACGCTGCCACTGAAAGCCCTCTCTCCCACAGGTGCCCGTTACCTTTTGCTGGGTTGAAGACTCCATTAGTTTGCTTGTCACAGACATAGCAGCGCTGGGATTTGCGATAGTGTTGGAGGGCACAGTTCTCACAGAAGTAGTGCCTACACCTGTACAGAGACACAGATGCCACAGCATGTCACCAGATACAGTCGCTGTGTCCAGGCGTTAGAAAATTACTGACTACTGGTCCCCAGGGGATGCAAAAGTGAGCTGCATGCAAAGCTTCCTCTGCAGCACTGTCCCCACGAAAGGTGTTTCAGCATTGCTTCACTGGTGTGGAGCGATGGCACAGAGAAGTGAGCTCTTCCAGACACCAGGTACCTAGCAAGACAGCCAGCAGCGTGGGAGAGGGCTGGCAGCGTGTGACATCCAGGCTGCCCCCGGCCTGCTCCTCATCCTTGGCCAGCTCTTGGCTTCCCCACGCTTCTGTTTCTCTGCTCACGCAATGCAGCGTGCCGTTCAGTGTCCAGGAGGAATGAAGGCACGAAAACAAAATCTCAAGGTTAACGGGAAAGATAATGTAATGAGGCAGCATCTGTGGAAATCTAAAAGGTGCCTGGACAACAAAGGCTTGAGATCCCTTCCAGGGAGATGCTCCAGATGCAGTTATCAGACTCCCTGGTTATTAGAGGATTTCCCCACCCACCAGAAAGCCACAGCAGACAACAAGCAGGTTCTACCCACCAGCCTGTGGGCAGTGTTTGTATCTGCCTCGACAGTGAATGACTAGTGAACTGGATCGACAGCAGACACTTGGCTCCTCATGCCAAAACAACCGCTTACTTGGTGACCACGGGGTTCTTGAAGGAACTTCTGCAGATGAAGCATTTGAAAGGCATATCCTCCTCATCGCTGCTCACCTCATAGTTTTCCTCATCTGCAGAAGAGAAAGTTAACCAGACTGGAGCAAGAGCAGAAGCAGGCAGACCAGCCCATGCGTGGGGCATGAAATATTAAATACGGAGAGAGCACAGCAGGTGGGATTAGATCTCTGCTGGAAACAATAGAGCTCTGGCATCTGGGTGTTGCTGATGTCAGTAATACATGTGGGACTGAGATATAATTAGGTCTAATGAGCCAGCGTGCTTGTTGCTCATCTCGCAAGAGCAAACTCTTTTCTACCTCGCCCACTCACTGCTATAAAGAGACATATCCTTCAGCCCCCTCCTATTTTTTAAATTTTCTTCCAAACCAGCTGTCAGCAAACTCTTTGGCTCCAACTGAACAGAGAACACCCTCTTTCCCCCAGCTGCACAGCGGTTCACGAGCAAGACTCATGAGCCTTGGGCCGCAGCTACAGACAGTATGAGCAAGAAATAACGATGTGACGTAGCATGAAAGCATCCTACCTCCTGGGCATCTGGGGGGCAGGAGATGGCCACATCTGCCCAGCTCCACACAGCTCGCTGCTGGGACCCATCCAACAGCAGTGCTATCCTTTTATAGAGAGCCAGAGGAAATAATTCTCTCTGGTGGCAGCCAGTAGCTATCTGAAAGCAGCAGATTTGCTGAGCACTGTCAGTGATTACTGGCCCTAAAGTTATCCTGCAGCAGGGAGTTCCACAGCTTTGGACTAGAGTCCTTTCTGTCTAATATTAATTCAACCCAGGGGCCCATGCAGTTTGAGACAGCAAAGGATCCATTTCATTCTTAGTGATCCAATATCCCTAAGTCACGTTTGCTTTAGGGCATGGTAAGAGGCAGGACCCGGTAGCCTCATCCACCATTAGCTTAGGGAGAAGGAGAGCAGAGAGGTGGTGCCGTACCATTGACTCCATACCGGCCTTCATCCAGTTCCCGTTCGATCTGCCAGCCGTGTTTGTAGTCCGAGCGGTCGTGGAGGAATTTGCAGCTGTCTGAGCAGCACAAAGAAAGAGGAATTAACAGCTAGGCTGTGTGGGGTAGAGGTTTAACAGGACACCTCATTCGGGAGCAGCCTGAGTTTTGCCCAGCAGAAGGTGGAACCTGATTGCTTCCCTGCCTGCCTGCGCTTCTGGGCAGCGCCAAGCTCCTGGAGCAGGCACAGGATCCCTCTCAGGGTTGGCAGGCCGCAAGGATCGTGCTCTGTGTGCCACAGCGACAGTTCCAGCATTTACACACATGGGAAGTGGGATGAGGAACAGGAAATTCCACTCCTCACGTGGCCTCAGCAGCCAGAATACCTGTGGCAGTGTGGGTCACTGGAACATTCCAGGGGTCCCTCCCAGGACTCTTACAACCACTGATTAGAGACCATCAGCTTTCAGAAGGGCCGACACAAATGACAAGAACTTTACATAAAACAACTCTGCAACAGCATCACACACCAGCTCTGCAAACAAGTGCCTGTAAATCAGTAAGCGCACATCTCAGCGCCACAAGCACGGGATCACAAGCTGGACTGGATCCCTTTGCAGATCTGGTGCAGCACGTGTTCAGCTGCAGGCAAGATCCACTCACCTCCAAAGCCGCAGAACCCAGTTTCTTTGTAGTCCTTGCAGATGTCGGGCTGGTAGTCCCATCGCACCGTGGCCCGCAAGTGCTCCGGAGCACGGATGGGTCCTTTTCTGAAAGGGTGGGAGAAGGCTCAGGCCAGCTGCGCAGCTGCAGTGGAGAAGGCCCCTGGGGGCCTGGTCAGAACCAGACACCGGACTCGTTAGACAGAAAGAAGCTGGCAGTAGCAGCAAAGTTCAAGCCCCAAACAGGTGCCTTTGGGGATGGTGCCTGAGCTCCTCTGTGGTCCCAGTCCTCTGAGGCTCATCCCAACCTACCTGACCATTCCTGAAGAGGCATTTCCCATCGATGTGTCCTTGGGCTTCACATACTTCTGGTAGTTGTTAATACCACGGTAAATTTTATCATCTTCCTTTCCTCTCAGCTCCTAGGAAAGCAAAAAGAAAAGTGATTAAGGATCAGGAAAGCTTCATGACACAGATTAGCTTTCACCACTCTGACACCAGTCTCCTTTCCCAGCCCTTAATACCAAGATGCCAATAAAGCCAGAAAATTCCCCTATTTTCAAGGGTTACACTCTTGGCTTCTCAAATTTCCAGGGAGGAAGAGACTCAAACTCTTCTCAGTGTGCAGAAGGGGATGAGTAAAGCACATGTACTCCTGCTGCAGAGCAGTAGCTCTTACAGAGCAAGGCTGACTCACCTCCTGGATTTTCTGGCTGCGCTCGAAGATGGCCTGGGCATCTTTCTCCTTCTCCGTGTCTAGTTCATACACTGCTGTGGCTCCCATGTCTTCTGGGCCAACAGGTTTCTGAAAAGCAAGAAGAACTTGTGACAACAGCGAAGAGAAAACCTGTACAAGATAGAGAGCTCCTTGGCTACCTGGAGGGTTGGTCACAGAGCAAGTACTGGACGTGGCCTGCTTTACCTTCCATCAGTTTCTACCTTCCCTTAGCACCTGCCAGGGAAAATCCCCCATGGGCTGGATCCAGCCTAGTGCTTGCAGGAAACACTTGTCCTTACTTTACTCCTTCACGCTCAGCCTCGGCTTAGCTGGAAGCTGAACTCGGGTCTCCCATGTCCAACACTTCAATCATGAGACCATCCCGCCTACACACAGGATGTTATTGTCTGACCTTTTAACCCAGCTGTGGGTGGCTTACATTCAGTTTTAACACAGCGGTCTGGTTTAGATTCCTCTTTAATGGACTGAGCAGACACCTACTCCTAGGATTTATCAGATCTTCAAGAACAGCTGCACAGAAACCAAAGAATAATTACAGCTAACCTCAATTAAAACCAAATCCAACTTAAATGCCAAAAGCTTCTGCAGCCCCAAAGCTGTCATCTCCTCCTGCACCCTTCCCATTCTCCTACAGCAAGCAGGGCTAACAATATGCTGCCCCCTTGGCAGCAAAGTGGTGAATAATTACAGCACGAGGTTATATTCATATTAATCTCTAATGTGTCAAGGAGACCTCGGTCTGACCCTGCAGCTTTGACTGGGGGCAGTTAGGCATTATTCCCGTTTTATACAGAGGAACAGACAATAAGGAAATAGGTCTGAAGAGGAAGATGTGTTGATACCTGCTTTTAAGCCTACTTATGTCCTGCCAAGGCTCATACTAATGGGCAAAACTTCACTGGATCAAGAGGAAAGTTAAGAGAAAAATCCAGTGGGAAGAGCAATTTGAGCTGGGCCCAAACCTTCACAGCCGATTTCTCTCCACTCCAGATGTTAACAGGACACCCCACCCATCAAGCCCAAGAAAACGACGACGTCTCTCCATAGCTCTTACCCCATCACTGGCCACAAGGATAAAGATGGGAGCACCTTCTAAGTCACCTTGAATTCTTTGTGGAGGAAGATGGTCTAAAACTGAACACATGAACCCAACAGTAGGGCAAACCTGATTCAAGTGCTCCCTCTCCTGAAAATTTTGTGCGATGTTGGGCAAGTCCAGTGGCATCTTGGGGTTTTAATTCCCAACTCGAAGAGGGAAAGGGCAGTCCTAAATGGCCTCCTAAGGATACAGAGGGTATCAGGAGAACACACCTAGCACAAGGTGCTTGTCTATTAAGAGGGAAGGAACAGGGAGGTGCATCTCTAGATAAAAAAGAAGGAACGGCTGATCCCACATTTGCAGAGGCAAATTCTCTCTATCAAGTGCAGGATCTGCCAGTCCCACCTGACTTCAGACCCCAGAACCACATTCTTGCCCAGTCCTTACCGCCGACCTTGTCGACTTGTAAGTGACTCCGATCTCCTTTGATGGATCCTCATCGTCACTGCTGCTCAGCGCATACGCGGGCCTCTCCTTCATGCACCTCCTGGTCTGAGGAGCAAGAAGACAGCAGGTATGAAAGACAGAAGGCTCCAACACTGTGCCTAGCTTGAGCTTGGCAGGCGACTGCGGATGCACCTCGGATGGAGCTGTGCCCTACTGTGGCTCCCTTACCTTCTGGATCATGGGGTTG
>NW_008824407.1:176548-178100 GCF_000699105.1 Pygoscelis adeliae | reverse complement strand
AGCTCCCACGGCAGGTGGGCTCGGGCCCCAGCTCTGCACCCACCCTGCATCCCCCACGGGTGGCTGCCAGGATGAGCTCCCAGCCCTCTCCTCCTCCGGACGCCGTCCCCGTGGGGCAATGCCGCCAGAAAGGGAGGCACACCAAGCCTGAAGACGGGACCCATTTGCCAGTGCATTTGTGCCCAGAGCCCAGGGCAGCATGCGGGTGCCGTGCTCTCAGCGGGGCTCGTTTGCCGCAGGCTTCCCGCACGCCTGCCCTCGTTTCAGGGCCGCGTGGCGATGCCTTGGATGCTCTTCTGCTCTTCCCCATGCCCAGATGGACACTGGCTTCTGCAGCCCTGCCAGTCTCCTGCTGCGTGATACGTACGACCATCCCCGTCGCTGGGTCTGGATCTGCTCGGCAACAGCTAATTTTACTATCGAGTCAAATTCCTCTTTTATTTGCTCTCGGTGGCAGCAAGCCTTTTCGTCACAGACGCTATTTGGGCAATGCAGTGTGACAGGGGTGATAAATCATATCACTGCTGTCTCCTTGTCCAGTAAACACCACCATAAATTCCTTAATCGTATTTTTTGTATGGGGAGTTACAGACAAACTCTGCACGCAAAGATCACCTGCCTCCGCCGCTGGGCTCGAGCACTGGGCTCAGACTCGGGGCCATCTCCAGCCGGCGTTTAGCTCTTGCCGGCGGCACCACGCTGTGTTGAGGAGCCCAAACAAGAGTATTTGTCCCTGCATCATCATTATCAAAGCTCTTCCCACCACTCCATCGCATATTTTGCCTCCATTTATCCCCCATTGGAGGGGTTTGGGAGGTTAAGGTGAAGTCCTCAGAGCCACAGGGTCCCTGTGTCTTTCTGCTGGCTCACGGCCACCCCGGCTTCCTTGGCTGGTCTCAAACCGCCTCCGAGTTCCCTTCAGGTTTTAACTATTAATATTTAACCTATTTATTCCTACCATTTTGCCCTGTTCCTGGGGAAATCCCAGCCCTCCAAACTTCAGCCACCCGGTCCCAAACCCCAGGGGCGGCGCGGGGGAAGCTGGCTTTATCGTCCAGGCAGCGATTTTGCTCACCCTACGAGAACCTGCCCTGGCAGATCTACCGACCACCTTACACAGCACCGCTCCCACGCACGGCTCGTCGACCGTCCGTGGAGTCAAACCTGGATTTCTGACACCATCACATCTCAGTTTTGCCCCCCCCCCGGGGGGGTGAGGAGCTGGGGGCACTGGGATCCCCCTTTCCTGCCGCTGCCTGATATGACCCTTCCTCTGCAAACAGTTTGCTGAGACTGGGGAGGGGGGCAAGTTTGGCTTTTGCAGACCCTGGAGGGACGGGATCCTCCAGGATGCTTGCAGGAAACCTTACACGAGTGGGTTGGTGCCACATGGAGAGAGCCCAAGGCCGTGTCCAAAGTCTCGAGCGAAGCCCATCTGCACACGCAGAACATGGCAAGGAGTGGGGGGAGAGGCTGGGCAAAAGCTAACTACGCTGGGGGGGGGCACGCTGCCGGCAGGGGGGGAAGGGGGGGGAGATTTCCGGGGGCCCGG
>NW_008824407.1:168848-176179 GCF_000699105.1 Pygoscelis adeliae | reverse complement strand
CTGCACACAAAGGAGGGAGCGGCTGGAAGACGGTACGACGCCGAGAGCCAATCACCGCGACAGCCCGGCGATAAAAGGGCTCGGCGAGGCGGCCGTGGGAGCTCGCAGGAAACGGCTCCCGCTCCCACAGCCCCGGTCTCTGCAGCGGGGAGAAAGGGAGTGAGAACACCCTGCCATCAGGGACGGCTGGACAGACCCACCGCCGGCCCGACCCACCCTACTGGGGTGAAACCCTCCTGCTCGGCATCGCCGTGAGGAGCCCAGGCATATGGTGAGCCTTCGGTTGCGGAGAACAACAGGGCTGAGAGGCGGCAGGCGGCTCGGCGGGAGACAATGATGGTCCCCGAGATGTGGGGAGCGAGGGGGTTCATCCATCCTGGGGGTTGCCGCCGACTGCAGCTGTGCTCAGCGGTGGGAAGAGAGGGAGATGCTGGGGGAGAAAGCAAGACCGAACGGTGGGGAGGGGGAGAGAGGCAAGCCCCCAGGGGGAAAGGGATGGAGAGGAGGGAGGAATGCAAAGCCAGGGAGAGCGCCGGGAAGCAGCACTGCTGGCCAGGAGCCACCCAGCAGATGGGGGGTTCATCCCCCCCCGCACAGCCCCCCGGGAGGAGGTCCCACCCAGATGCGCCGGGAACTTTTTTGCTTTGGGAGGAGGCTCGGCCGAGGTGGTCGCAGGAAGCAGATTCAGGGTGGGGGGAAACACAAGGGGGTCTGTTCTCGGCCCTGGGTGGCCTCGCCCGGGGTCAGGCGGGGGCAAGGAGACGCTGTCTGAGCTCCAGGAGCCTGTTGGGGAGCAATGGTGCTGAAGGGGGGGGCGAGCACCCCGTGCCCTGCGTGAGCTGGGGGGGCGAGGGGCTTGCACCCAGCGTATCATGGGGACAAGAGCGAGCGGAGGCCTGTGTTCACTGGATCCGCTGCAGCGGGCATCTTGGGGTGCAGTGTTTCGGGGCTCGTGCTCCCCGTTTGGGCTGTAATTCCCCCTTTGTTGTGTGCTGCAGTACATGCTGGAGGGGGGCTGGACAGATCCATTTTATTAAGCTGATCAGAAAGAGCAGAGGTGGAAGAAAACCTGCCAGATCCTGACTCCCTTTTGCCCCTTCGTTAATGCCTGCTAATTCTCGGTGGTGTGTCTCCTACCGCCTCATCCAGCCTGTCTTTAAACCTTTCCAGCGACAGGTCTTTCATCTCTTCCCTGGGGAGGCTGTTGCACGACTGTGAGATTTAATAACAACACAAATATCCTGAGCTCTGACATAACCCTTATACAGCCAGGGATCTCCCAGGGCTTCACAAAGGAGAGCAGCTCTGTTTTCATCTGGGGGGAAAAGGGAACAGAAAAAAATGAAATTATTTGTCCACTGTCACCCAAAAATTAGCAGCAGAGCTGGGAATCAAGCGCAGGTCTCCCGAGCCCCAGACCGGTGCTGTAACTACCACGTTTTGAGACAGTCTGATCTGTCTAATCCCCTTAGATCACTTGAGACCAGCTAAGCTACCTTGTAGATCATATTTTTGATCAATTTTCTGCTGATTTTTGTTCATGGGGTGGGCATCAGTTTTGAAAGAACATGATAATTCAGCAGCCTGGATCATGCCTTGGAAACTGGGCTTTGTCCACTGTAGACATCGTGTGAGGGCTCTCGCAGGGAAGACATCTGGTGCCCCAGCTGAGCTGTCGTGTATTTAAGGCCAGGAGTAGCACATCTGCAGCACTATTAACATAGATTACAAAATAATTGCAGGGCAACCGATCAAGCCTAGTCCAAAACGGCTCCAGCGTTAATGTCCTTTTAAAATGGGAGCCCTGCAAGAAGCAAATCCCCAGTTAAGGAGTGAGGGTCTGTCAGAACCAGCCTCTTGGGTTTTGCAAAGTGACTGGATGCATCTTCTTTTTCATACAGCTCAAAACTAGGTTCCTGACCTTGTTTG
Organism: Pygoscelis adeliae; assembly: GCF_000699105.1. NCBI lineage: Eukaryota > Metazoa > Chordata > Aves > Sphenisciformes > Spheniscidae > Pygoscelis > Pygoscelis adeliae. The sequence continues at coordinate 174,250 of NW_008824407.1, read as the reverse complement.
GTCAACAAAAATCCCATGAGACTTCTCTAATGAGAAGGGAGTTCCTATTCTGGTTTCCTTCAGCGAGTCAGTCCTGTGAGCCTACAACTACCCCCTCTGGTCCTACATGGCGATGGAGCTTTTCTTTTCCTTTTCGCCCATCCTCAGCTTTTGCAGGGCTGTTGTCCGTTGTCAGGCAGCTGCCATGTTCCCCCAGAGGTGTCTGCCTTTCGCTTTCCGGTTAAGTCATTTTTATCTGCCATCTGGGGGTGTTGCAGAGCTTACCTAGCTGCTAGCAAAAGCTCTGGGATGGAAAACATTAAATCTGGGTGAAGGGATTATTGCAATCAATATTAAGCACATTTTAGATACGTTTCTCACTCCTCTGGTGTGCCCATAACCCTCTCCATGTGGCCAGCTCAAGGGTTTTCAGACACAAGGAGCCTCAGCAACCTCTGATGTGCCTCTCCAGGGCTTGCTTTTCCCAGCACACTTGTTGCTCCACTGAAATCCCGTGGCCTTGCAGAGCACCGGATCCCATACTGGGCTGTATGGCATCTGGGATCCTAAAAGGGAAGATGGAGGTGAAGGCTGAAAATAGACAGGGCAGCTCAAAAAGAATGATCTTTTGAGAGATTTAACCTATGAATATGATTTTGGTGGCTTTTTTTCTTGACACAAGCTGCATGTGGACAGCAAACGCAGGAGGACACAGCAGCTCTCGCAGAGGTGGTGTGGAGGCAGGGACCATGGAAAGTGGTTGTGCTGTGTTTTGGGGTGCCTGGAACAGGACTCACTCCTGCTCTTGCTGCGTCTGCAGATGGCGAAACAGCAGAAGCTCTCAGGAGGGGCTCTCTCAGAGCTCAAGAGATGGACTAACCCACATAGGAAATGCCAGTCCAAAGTCTGGTGTTTTACGGGTGATATTCCACGAGAGGAAATTAGCCAACAAAACATTTACAGGTTATGTTTGGGGAAAGAGGAAATTACAGGCAATTACAGGTCCATTAATTGGAGTACAATAAAAGGTGAGTTTCTAGAATAGGTTTTGGAAGAGTAATCAAAGACACGGTGTTGGGAAGCAGAATAAAATGTAGTGTGGTTTTAACACAGATCATGTCAAGTTGGCTCAGTATCTTCCTCGGATATGATAACTGACTTCTGAAACAACAGGGCCTCATGAATCTGGATTTAAGGAAAGCACTTGATACAGTGCCCCAGAGAAATGATTATTTTAGGTGAAGACAGGAAAGACGATAGGGAAGGGACAGCAAAATGGAAGGAGGACACTTGGATCCTTCCACAAGGAGAAATCTAGGGACTGACTTGTTAACAGTCCCTTTAGAAGTCAGGAGATCTGCCCGTGGTGAGAAAAAACAGATCAGCAAACAGGAAGATGAAACTGGAGTCCTAGAAATGGCTGCAGTAGAGTTGTGCCAGAGCAGGCGCTTGGGGAGCTGCAGCACGAAGCTGCTGTAGCCTGGAGGGGCCTCAGCAAGTGGAGGGCACTGGAAAAGAAAGAGCATCTAGGATTTCTGGCAGAGGTGACAGAGGAAGAGCACATCAGGCCAGATGTTTTCAGGGGTGCCAGAGAAGTATTCGTACCAGAATAGAAAGGTCTGAGATCTCCTTCAGTGCGGTGCATCCAGGCCAGCTCACCTACTTCCAGCGGGCCACCAAGGTGGCTGTAGGAACAGAGAACCCACCTGATGAGAACAGATTAAAAGGAATTGGCTTCTCCTGCTAAAAAAAGACTGATAAGGAATGTGATTACTCTTTATGAATCCCCCTGAGAGGCAAATATTATGGTGGGAGAAGAACTAGGAACATAATGCCAGTATAACAGTAAATGGATATACGTTTATGTAGGGAACCAGAAAGTGAGGTTTCCAGGTGGAGCTTGGTTTATGGAAGAGACTACGGAAAAACTGAAAAGGGGAGGGAAGGAGCATGAACTGCTATTTGCCTATTGTGCTTGTTTGCACCAGGTTTATATTGCACTTAATTAGCACCACGCTGCAGCGCTTCCAGGTCCTTCTCCCAGTGAAGCAGTTTTGCCTCATGTCCAACCTGAACCTCCCAATCTGCAATTTTTGGCCATTGCCGCTTGCTCTGTGATCTGGCACTACCGGGAAGGATTTGTCTCTGCCTGGAAAAGGGGCTCTTCTCATCCTCCCAGCAGGCTTTCTGCTGTATTTGTCTGCTCCATCTGAGCTCCTAGCAAGACAGGAGATCCCAGGGAGCGGAGACTCCCTTCAGACCATGATTTTTAATGGATGCCATTAAACATGGCCACAGTTCCAGGAATGGGCTGCTCCGTGCTTCAGTTTCCGCTTCTGGGAAACGGATGAATCCCAGCAGCATCCTCCTGCCCCATCTGCCCCCTCGCCGAGAGGCAGGGGCTGGGGACCATCCCGGTCCCCCTTGGCCCTGGTCCTTCCGGGGCCGTGGACCTCCTCCTCCGGGGAGGCAAGCCGAGGCAGGGACAAAGGTGGGAGAGCAGAGCGGGTGGGCAGGGGCTTCCCTCGGGCTCCCTCCTCGCTTGTGCGGGTCCTCCATTGTTGTCCTGACAAAGGCAGCCCTGTTCCTCCCCACAACTATTCCTTGTCAGCATCCCTCAGCATTTCGGCTGCAGATTTCCTGCCCACTGGCAGCCTTTCAAGAGGCAGCCCGGGCACAGAACGTGGATGGAAAGCGGATTAGTGGGGCAGGCTGGTGGAAGGTAGCTCCGTGCTGTGGGGTGCAGGCAGGGACAGGTCTGTGTGGTGGGGCTGCTCTCCAGAAACCTGATGAACAGGGTGGTGGTGTCCGCAGAAGTGGCCCGTCTGCTCCTCCCTGGAGTCCTCCATCCTGCGTCAAGCCAGCAGGGACATGCCCTGGGTCCCAAATACTGGTGAGGTCAAGTGGTTGGATTGAAGCCACACAAGGAGCCAAGATCTGAAGCTGAATTCGGGTCTTCCATAGCTAAAGCTGGAGCCATGACCACCAGGCTTGCTCCGTCATCCCCCCCAAACTGCAGCTCGCTGTTTCTTTCCACGCTTGAGAAGCTGAAGCAGCACCGGGGTTGCTGTGCCCCCTTTCCTGGCAGCGCTGTGCCCGGTTCTGGCACCGGCCCGTTTGACGCCAACTCTGCACCACGCTTTGTTTCATGGTGTGGATTGGCCGTTGAGGCCCCAAGGCTGCAGAAACAGAGGCCAGCTGGGCAGTGAGCTGGGTGATTCCCAGGCTCCGGAGACAGGCTCTTCCAGCTCCTCTTCACCTCCTCCTCATGCAGTCCTGCTGAGAGAGACCATGGGCTGAGCTGGCCATGGGGCTGGAGGGACAGCGGCTGTCCCCTGCGTGTAGGCTGCACTAATCCTGCGCATGATCTTGGGGAGATCAGTCCCCACAGCAATCGGCTTAGCTCATGATTTCCTGGGGGAGAGGCTTGACAGCCTCTCTGAGGTGTTGAGCCCCTGCCCATGCCTCGCCGTGCTGCCGGGGATACTCCGTGTCCTCCCAGGATGGAGGAGGAAGGGGCCCGGATCCCCCACGCCGCGCTTTGCCTTTGGAAAAGCCTCTTGCAATGGTACAGTGATCCCAGCAGTAAACATACACTTCACAGGGCTGCTAATGGGAACCATATGGCAGAGAGGGGCCTCTCGCCCTCCGCAGTCACGCTGCTTTCCTGTGCCGGAAACCCATCGGCTTTTGGAGAGGCCATTAGCCAGTGCCGGGCTGGGGGCCCGCAGGGAGCAGGCTGGCTTGGCAGCGAGGGCAGGCCGGGCAGCCCCGCTAGTGAGGGGGAGAGGCTCCCCGCACCCGTCCTGGCTGCGGGAAATGTGATGCTTCAGAGGCAGGGCGGGGGGGTTGGGGAATTTCCTTGAGGGGCCACCCCAGATGCTTCCCTCTCCCTACATCTGCCCCCAGGGTCAGGCAGGAAGGTGAGAGGGGATGGGAGAGGCTGCTAGGCAAAAGCTCTGCGACCGAGCATCTTCTGGGGTGATGTTGCCTTCCTCACCCCAAGCTGCTCCCCGTTCGGTGCCAAAAGACAGAGCCGTAGCACCTCTCTAGCTGCTCTCACATGGCAGCAGGCACACGTCCCCTGCGGATGCCAGACAAGCTCCGACCCCAAGGTCCTCAGTCGAACACCAGCTTGCCGAGATCACCAAAAAAGCCCCCAGAGCAGGACCGGCAGCTGCCTGCGATGACCTGTGGGCAGGCAGAGCTGGCAGCTCGGGCACCAAGTGCATCCATGTCTTGGGCCGTGGTGCCATGTCTCTGGATGACTAGGAGAGGGACAGTCCTCAGTCCTGCTCTTCCCAGGCTGCGTGGATGGCTAAGAGCCTTAGGGAACAGAGGTTTGGAGAAGTCAGGTCTAGCAGTTACAGTGCCAGCCTCCACTATGGAGACTTGGACTGGGCTTTCTTGCTTTGTCACAGATGCCCTCTGCGCTCCTCAGAAAATCAGTGAGCCCCCGCTGCGCGATGGAGGGTTGCCCTAGCAATTGTGAAGGCTTCATAACATCAATGTGGCAGCATGTCCTTACGCAAAGCCTGCGCCACTGGGGTTCCTGCGCTCGTGGAGGCTTGTGTTGACCACCTTAGGCTCAAATCCCATCCTGTGCAGACTATTGCCTCCTTGGAAGAGCAAAGACAGCAGCTGAGAGCCTTCCAGAAACCCTCCTGCGGTTTCTAACTTGTTGTTTCCCTTATCGCTTCAGCACACCCTTCCCCTTTGAGATTTCTACTCTTGCCTCCTGTCCTCCAGCAGGAAGGACGTTTAGCAACTTCTACGCACATGCCTGTAGGGCAGCTACACTGAGGGGACCTCTCGTTTGAAACGAAGGCTGGGAGAGCGTTGGCACAAGGCTGCAAGCAGGGTATGTGCACGGAGGGGAAGAGGGATGTTAAGAGGAAGGAGACCTGGAGGATGGGGCTGGATGGAGAACATCAAGCCATGGGGTAGGATAAGTGGGATGGCATTGAAGGGAACAGGGTTTGGGGGCAAGAGAAGCAAAGGAACAAATAGTGGGTGGAAGGAGCCAGGGAGCGTGTGCGTATGGGGAAGGGCAAGAGGGGGATGATGGAGAGACTGGGGAAAGCGAGGGCAAGAAGGTGGCTGGGGTAGGGGAGGAAGATGCGCTGTGAGGGAAGAGGAAGGGAAGCTGGGGGTGGAGAGATGTTTGTGGCAAAGGCAGGGGAGAGGGTGAAAGGCAGGTGAAAAGGGGGAGGGTTGTGCATCCGCATTAGAGGTGTGCGTGGGGTAGGGACCAGAGCAGTTTTCTGGGTTCCTCAAATTCCCCTCGGGGTCTGTGCTGGGCTCTACGCACTGTACAGACCCCGGAGACACGAGAGGGAAGGTCCTGTCCCAGGGAACGGGGGCAGAGAAGGGCTGTGGGCTTGGGCCACAAGGCCCTGCTGCCGGGGCTGCTCCTGCGCCAA
>NW_008824407.1:150879-168632 GCF_000699105.1 Pygoscelis adeliae | reverse complement strand
TGAGAGGGGAGCCCAGCTCACCCGCCGCCGCTCAGGACCTGAGCAAAGACCTCTCAATTCTGAAAGCAGTCACTAATTTTGGGTGCTCGGCTGGGCACAACGCAAGCCTGGTGTCAGCTGTTGGGTGTTGGGACTTTTTAGGCAGCCAAAGAGCCCCCAAAACTCAGGGCGGGTTTGCAAATGTCACCGTGAGATTGGCATTGTGGAGACATCCCCTGCCCCAAGCCCTCCATCCCAGCACGTCTCCTGCCGTGGGGCTTTCTCGGGGTCTACCCTAGCCCTTGGGCAGCAGGAAAGTTTTTGGGGTGACAATATAAGAACGAGAGGTTTCAGGAAGAGAGGAAAGCAGCTCCAGACAGGAGGGGGGTGTGCTGGTTTGCCAGCCCCCAGCACATCCCCCATCATGGCAGAGCTGCACAGCCACCCCTTCACCCTCGTATTCCCTGCTCTGCTCCTCCCTCTGCGTCATTTGCTCTGACCCTGCACCTCTGTCTTGCATATGCAAAACAGGGCTCATCAAGCCTGACCTTTTATGGGTGTTTTGAAGGCAAGGTGCAATGGGGAAAAACCCCTGAGGATCTGTCAGTGCCTTTTCAGCTAATTTTTACCAAAAGGGGTGATTTGCAATGCTGGTGTGTTTTTTTTTTTTTTCTGTGCTGCATTAAAATTGGTCCGAGACCTGTCAAACTCATCCTCCTGGGAACTCAGCACATCACACAGAGGCCACAGCTCACGGGTCTCAGCCTAAAGGCAACGTGGGCTCCCCAGAGAAGACAAAATGCCTATCACTTGCTCTGCTGAGCTGTGATCCACTCTGTTCAGCAAGGCTTTTCTAGGCTAAAATTAGACTAAAATCACAGTCCTCGCTCCAGCAACACCAGTCCTTTAGTGGCTACGTTAGTGAAACACTGGGCACTGGTTTTGCTGCCTCGGCAGGACAGCAGCTCTGGCTGGGAGTCGTAGCCTTGCTGCTAACAGCTCAGCCATTGCCTGGCAATTGCCTTCCACGGGTGGGTTTGGAGCAGAAGCCATCACATCACCTTCTGCTCATGTTTCCAGCAGCCCTCTCCCATCCTACCCCAATATCTTTGTATGAGAAAGAGGACTAGAGCTATCAAAGCGTACGCTAGCCTCACCGCAGTGCCCCTGATTACCTGCCAGCTTCCTAAAACCAAGCAGTATTCCAGACCTGCATCTCCTGTCTGCCAGTCCAGTCCGGTGTGCCTAAATCTCTTGGATCCCTCAATAAATCCCTAGACCAAAGAGGCTACATGGACCCCACGGAGGAAGCTTCGAGCTTGCCGCTGTCATGCACCAGCTCCTGCAGAGCTGTGCAGCTGCCGGGTTTGGGGTGATGAAACCAGCCACGCTCCTGTTGACATTTCCTTTCCAGGTGTTGCAAGAGGTCTGTCTTAGACACCTCCCCGGGGAACATCGGCCCACAGACTTCAAGCTCAGGATTAAATAGACGGAGGAGGGGAAGGAACCATGTTCCAGGCCACGGGACCCGCCAGCCCACCCCCAACTCACGTACGTAGCATCCCCTGCGGTTTGTATGAGAATTTCAAACCGGGTTTTGGTTCTCAGGGATGGAGGGTCGTGTACAGAAGCTGTATTTTGGACTTGACATTTTAGGGTGATCAAAGGCACAGTCACTGCTACTCAAACAACAAAACTGGGGACAGGAATGTTCCAGCAGAAGGTGCTGTTTGCTGAGCACATTGCAACGCCAGCGTCCAGGCTTTGGTCCGTACAGAGCTGCTCACCCTGCTCCCGTCTCGAGTTGCCGACTGTTTGTTTGTGTTTCCATGGCTTTCTGTGATCACAATTGAGAGCATGCGAGCTGCTTAGGACTGGAGTGATTGGAGATGGAAAAACATAAAGGCTCAAGAACATCTCCTGCTGGGACAGGATATGGCCCTTCCCCGAGGGAGAATATATCAGATATGAAATAGATAGCGTGCCTGATCGGAGCCAGAAGGCTGCCGAGAAGTGACGAGCAACGGTGGATTGCCTGTAGCCTTGGGAATGGATGTATTCCAGCTCCAAAGAGGCAGCGTTTTCCTTAGCTCTGGTCAGCTGAGCCTGGAAACAGTATATTAAATCCTAACCCCAGGAGAGCACCTGCGTTTTTTTTACCAGTGCTGAGGGATGCAACTGGTTTTACATGGCCTGAGTCTCCTCGCTGCCCATGTCCCTCTGTTGACTTTGGCTTACCCTTCCAGCCTTGTGGGAGTGAGAGGAAAATCACGTCGCTGACCTCAGTCAATGAGAGCAGCTGGGAAACGTCTGAAGAGGCAGCTCAGTGAAGTGAGAGTTTCCTGTGCGTCTCTTAGACAAACTGTTTCCAAAAATACGAAGGAGAAACGATGGGGAAGGACAAAGCAGGAGGAACGGGGATGAAAGACCAGCCTGGGGTCAAAGAAAAGAGGTAGTGCTGGCCAAGCAGAGCCAAACCAGCAGCACAAGGAAGGACAAGGAGGCAGCAGGGTGATGTTCCGGGGTTACACTGCCCCAACCTTGGGAACAAACAGTGCAGAGGGTGAGCCAGTCTGTTGTAAAGCGGTCCTGGCTGGTCCACCTTGCTAAAAGTGCATTTACCCCTTTGATCCCGACTGTTTGAAAGAAGAAGGGAGCATTTTCATCAGTCCAAAGCAGGCTAAAAATACTTGCAGGTGGCTGACTGGGAGCCAGTGGGTGCCTGCGCAGTCAGCTTGGGGAGGGTGCAGGACTGTGGGGCTGCACAGTGGGGCAAGCGAGGGAGAGGAGCGGGAGGTGATTTGGGAGGAGATGAGTTGTCGCAGCTGCAGATGGGAGAGCGTGCACTGAGACCCTGCTCTGAAATCCCGGGGGCAGAGGTACAGGCACCTCAGTGTTTGGATCTCTCTGCCCTGTTGCTCCTCCCGCAGCTGCAGGGTTCGAGTAACATCTGCCCCCACCAAGCTGCAGAACGCCACGGAGCACGTCTTCAACTCTGACCGTGCCCTGCTGCCCCTCCTGCCCTCCACACACACAGGGCCTGCAGGGACCCGAGAAGGCTCTTCGATCTCGCTTACGGCGCAGGCGTTTCCTGTGCAGCACAGCAGCGTGACGGGCGGATAACGGGGCTAGCAGAGGAACTCAGAAACAAAACATCCGCTGAGGGGGAACCGGCACAGCGTGCTCTGCGAGAGCAAGGGGCACCCCAGTTATGCCCTGGAGGAACTGGCAGCCTACCACCCTCTGACTGCAGGCAAAGACCCACGCTGGCAGCATTGCTAGAGCCCTGTGCACCTCCAGCAAGAGAAGGGTTAATTATCACTCTCGAGCCCTGTGGGGTTGCTGGCCAGAAGGAGCATGAGCAGCATTTCGCATCAAAGCAGAGCTGCTGTTAGTAGATGCATAAGCCAGCAGGTGACGATTTGCCGGTGCAGGTCACAGAGGGGGTTTTGCCAGGGGCTTGTGCTGCAGCATCTCAGCAAGCCCTTTCCCCCTCCCTGCCTGCCACAGGCCCAAACTGTCGCCCAGGGATGCGGAAGCAGGGCTCCTCCGCCACGCTGTTGTTATTCCCGAGGAGTAATGCCGGTGCTGTGGGTCCCGAGACATGCATGGCGGTTGCGCTGGGTAGCCAAGGACAGTAATCGATGCCTGCAGATAGTGAGAGCTGCTCATCAGAGGGAGAGTTGTGTTACCCTGGGGGTGTGCTCTGCAATGCCTATGCTGTGACATCTCCTGAATCTGTGCTTGGGTGCTACCAACACAAAAGAGGTCCGCTATACCTCGGCCGTGGAAGAAACAAAGCCATGCCGCGCTCCTGTGTCTGAGACAGAGGCCTCAGTGAGCAGTGCCAAATGAGAGCTGGCTGCTCTGGCCCCACAGCCCCGGGCAAGTATCACAGCCTCCTGGTGCCCAGTTCCTTCTCTGCAATACGTACACGTTTTTTCCTTTTTTTCTATTTTCCTCTCTTCCTTCTCCTCTCTTTGGGAAAAGCACCACAGCGCAGGAAGTAACTTGCACACGAGGACCTGACGGAGGTCGTGGCCTCTGGGCAAGTGAGTTCAGAGATGGTCACTGTGTGCCCGTGACAGCCAGGCGGAGGCTGCTGGCATACCCCGAGGTTCCGCAGCTCAGCTGCCTGCACCGATCCTCTGCTGCTCCTCCTTAAAGCACGATTCAGCGCCAGGCTTGCCAGTCCAGGCTCTCATTTTGATTTCTCTTCTTCTTCCCTTCTTAGGAGGCAAAGAACAACTCAGGAGGCAGCACAGTGCAGCGCTCCAAGGTACCTGCAATTTTACCACATCCTACTGATTCACGGTGAGGGGGGAAGGACCGAAAGCACCAATCCAGCCCAGCATCAGTGGAGTGGTACAGGGAGGGCGAGGGGAGATGGGGCTGCTTCACATTAACCAATGCTCCAGCAAATGGCAGCATGGATGGTAGGGAAGAGGGCTGTGGTGGGAGCCACAGGATATCTCAAACCCCTTCCTCATCCTCTCTCCCTTTGGTCTCCCCTTGCCCAGTCCTTCAGCCTGAAGGCGCAAGTGAAGGAGATGTGCACTGCCTGCCAGAAAACCGTCTATCCCATGGAGCGGCTGGTGGCGGATAAATTTGTCTTCCACAACGCCTGCTTCTGCTGCAAGCACTGCCACACCAAGCTCAGGTGAGCCGGGCCGGGAGGCTGCCGCGGTGCTTGCTGATGGCGAGGTGGACGGGTGTTACCGCAGCTCTGCCTAGCCTGGGCCAGGGAGGCCCTTCCAAATAGCGCACCCACCCATCACAGCCCCTCCTCTTTGTCAGGTAAAGACCCACAGCCCACTCATCACAGCAAAAAAAGGGCTTATCTGCCCACCCGGTCCCAAGTCTCAGCTAAATCCCACCTGGTATGGAAGAAGAGTTTTTAGCCCTCGAGAGCAGCCCCAAGGTAACATGGAGCTGAGCCAGAGCTTCCTCCTAGATGACACAGAGCCAAGGCTGAGCTGCGCTGCCGGACCCCCCTCTTTACAGATCTTTAACGCTGCTCACAGCAGCCCCTAACATCCTGAGCTGGCTGGAGGGAGCAGTTGGCCCTTTCTAAGGGTCCCCTCCTGCATGTTGCCTCCTCCTTCCTCCCCTGTCCTGGTGCTCCCAAGCCTCACACGCTCCCCGCCAGCCTGCAGCTGAGTCCGGGTGCCCAGCTAACCCTGCCCTCCTTCCCCAGCCTCGGCAGCTATGCGGCGCTCCACGGGGAATTCTACTGCAAGCCCCACTTCCAGCAGCTCTTCAAGAGTAAAGGCAACTATGACGAGGGCTTCGGGCGCAAGCAGCACAAGGAGCTGTGGGTGCACAAGGAAGTGGAGAGCGGGACCAAGTCGGCGTGAGCGGGGCTAGCCCACCCTTCCCTGGAGCCCAGCAGAGACGGCACGGAGCAGTGCTGAGCCGGGGGCTAACTGAGCTGATGTAAAGCAAAGGGGACCCGAGAGCCTGTGGGCGGTAAGGGAAGGGAGGCAGCCCAGCCCTCTTTGGAGGATGTTTAAAGGGGTCCTACAGGCCATAAGGACAGGGCAGAGGTGACCGGGGTAGAGCCCCCAGACCTGAAACTCTCTCTGCAGGCCCCTCTTCCTGATGAAATCAGACCAGAAGCACTTGCCCCCAGGGGAACCCTAGTCCTGTTCATACATTTCAGGCCTGTCACTGTGGAAAAGGAGATGATCTGGGGGCTTTACCCAGCCTATAAGTCACAGCAGAGCTCCCAGCTCCTGCCACACCAATCCTGCCTTGCTGGGGCTCCGAATAAGGAGGGTCCTTGGTTTACATCAGCTCAGTTCAGCTGGGATTGTTCAGCCTTAAGGATGTTGCCCTGTGACTGTTTAACAGTGTCTGTCTTTTTTATATTTGCCTTTGATTGGTACGTTCTGCGCTGGAGCCTGGCACGGCAGCTTCACGCGTGACACTGCGCCATGCGCTCTTTTATTTTTGTAATACAAGGTTTCCGAGCCTTCCCTGTCTTGTCCTGTGTTCCCAGGGGCCCGGGGAGGTGGGAGCAGCAGTCAGGTCTGCCTCTTACTGCCCAGTTACTGTGGAAAGAGCCTCTGCCCATGCAGGATCAAGAAAGTATTCCTGGATATGTGTCTGTAACGTTATGACTAAGGCAGACTGGTCCTTGGGGGATCGAACCCAGGATTTCAAGTTGCACGCCAGCATTACTGCCCTGTGAGCTACACACCCCAGCTGTAACCGCGTGCCACCTTCCACATGGAGCCCAGACCACCCTCAAAGGGAATTCACCATCCTGTGAATCAGATCCGCCCCTTTGCCTTGCATACATTTTGTGGCTTACTGGCTTCCCCCTCTGTATCAATAAACATTGCCCTGCCTCCGCAAGCAGATGCTGGCTCAATTCACTCTGCAGCCGGCGCAATGGGCAGGACGGGCATCAGGGCTGGGCTGACTGGTGCAATACAAGCTCTGGTTTGGATCAACCCCATCTGCTGAGCTGTGATGTTTGGATAGCATAGTCCATACAAATTAATGAGCCCACCACGACCTGCCAGGCTGGAGAGCCTAATGCAGTGAAACCAGGGAAAGCAGGTGAGTCTGGTTTTAATTATTATTTACCTCCTTCCTCCACACATGATTTGTAAGACTGGCTTGAAAGAGTAAGCATTCAGGAACCTCACGTCTTTCGAATGCTACGGGAGTTAGGCTTTTCAGAGCCCGCACAGCACAGAAACTACCAGCAACAGCCTTTGAGATCAACAGCAAGAGCCCCTATTCCATCACTGGCTGATAACATCAGCTCCCGCTGAGCACGCACGTCCTGTCTGCCACCGAACACCGCTGCGAGAACCCAGACACAGCCATGAGAACAGGAGCTAAGGATTGAAGAGGGGAAAAAGATGGGTATGGGTGGTCCATAGGAGTCCCAGGAGGAACGGAATAGTTTGTACAGAGATGTGGTTTTTCACCCAGGTCACTGTGGTACTCCTCCCTCAGTACAAGTCCTGCTGGGGCTCTGGGTGTGCACCAACAGCCGGGCAGCATCTCCGCAGCTCTCTGCTGGCAAAGCTGGCTGCAGTCACACCTGATCTCGGGGAAGATACGTGCTGGATGACCCCAGGAGCCTGATGTTGGACAAGTTATTTCTCCTTTTTCCTTAAGGGCTTTTTAAAGGGCAGGTCTGTCAGCTCTTCGGGGTGGGGACCGCCTGGGGATTTACACTGCCAGCACAGCAGGGACTGCATACAAACAGAGACCCTGGCAAGGCTCCAAGTGAGTTTCAGCCTCACCAAGTGCTTTAACTGTCCCCGTCACGCAGGTGCTGCCAACTCCTCCTCACACCAACGTGCCGGCAGCAGATTTACACCACAACAAAAGCCGCTTCCTGAGCAGCCCTGCAGCGTTCATTGTCACAAAACAGAAACCAAGCGGTTGCTGCTCTGCGGCGAGGGTCTTGTGATGCTGTTCGCGTTGTGGCCCCTTCCTTCCTAAGGTTGGCTTAGAAAATGAAAGCAGACTCCTCGGTTTCGCTTCCTGTTTCTTGCTGGCCTCACTTCCCCATTCCCTCACCTCAGCAGGCTGCTGCTCTTCTCTGCACAGCAGGGCAGCTCAGATACAAAGCATTTTTAACTATACCAGATGATTTTGGCATAGGGGAGGGAGAAAAAAAAACAGCTTTTAAATGTTGGGCTTTCAGTTAAAAAGAGAACATTAAGCGAGAAGAACAATGATGTTCCATTTCTCTCCTTTCCTCCCAAAAATTGAAATTTGGGATTTCATTTAAAGACAGTAGCACTCACCATTTTCTACCCACCCCCTTCTCATACGGGCACAGAAAACTCTCGTTGACGTAGCAGAAATGGAGAGAGCATGTGCAAGCACAAGAGGTGTGAGATCTCCAGCCTGCTATACCATCGTTTTCTGCACAGTCCCTTTTTCTGATTTTGAGAGCAGGAACCAACGACCAGGCTATACATTACTGAAAGAGGCTGCAGCAGCCTGACCCAGGCACCACAGTTCAGGGGAGGGAAGCGAATCTGATGAGCATCAGATTCACACGGGGGAGAGAGGCTTTCGATGCAGCTACGTTGCACAGAATGGCTGCTGCACACAAAGCGGCGAACAGCGAACTCCTGCTTCCCCGATTAACATGCCAGGCTCTGCACGCAGGGAAACCCTAGTGGTAACACACGTGGGAAGATGCGTTAAACGCTTTGAGCTTAGCTTATCTGCCTGCTACATTTCAAAGGTGGTGCACTGCACAAAGGACGGCGCACGCTTTCCCAGGGCGTACCGGAGGAAGCAGCACTACAGAAACCCCAGCTTAAAATGTCTCTGACTGTGAGGTTTCTGTCAAACAGATGGAAAAAAAAAATGCCCAAAACATTGTCTCTTTGTCCCTAATGTTTAGTTAAAATCCAGCTGATTTTATGATGAGAGCTAGTCTCACTCCACACTGGGACTGGAAACCTCCTTTCTGAATCACCCGCACCCTTAGCCCACCTTTTGGGCAACAATCCTGTTTCTGAGCAGACACTGTGACTTCTTACTGCAACACCCTCGCTTCAAATCTCCATCTTTAAGCACAAGGGCCATGTTTTCTCTTTCCAGCTGCCAGCAGCCTCCCTTGACCGGCAGTCTAAACTGGCAGTCTGTACGTGTGGAGTTACCGGGATTCAGGATGTTCAGACCCCACAGCTGGGGTAAGATTTAACAGTGTAAATACTCATGAAGAGAAGGAGGACCACAGGTTCTCAGCATATATAGCTGCCCATCATTATTACAGCTTTTTATTTGAAATTTCTGAGTGGCCAGCAGCCAGCCATCAACTTTGAGTGGTGGGGGGGGGAGCATTCTGCGCTCCCCCTGGTGAGGCTGAGCAGCACTGCACAGCGGCACCGCACAGCGGCACCCCACGCCAGCCTGGGACAAAGATGGTTCAGAGCGATATGGAGACAGAAGCTGTCCGGACAGCTGGGCTCAGAAAGAAGCCTGCAGCGTTTGGCAAGCGAAGCAAGAGCTAGGGAGATATATACTGCCTGCAGCCTACTGAAGGATGCTGCAGAGAGCTTGCGCCCAGTTGTGCTGAGATGAGCTACTTAGAGTTCCTTTCAATGACCTGGTCCCTGTTGGGGCTTCTTTCTGCTGCTCCAGCAGAGAGGAGCCAGAGAAGCAGCAAAAGTTGCAGCCAAAGCAGAGCGTGCTACAGCTCTCTTGGGCTCCAAGGCAACGCAGTGAGAGCTCAACAACAGCTACTTTAACACCAGCGCAAGGGCTGTTCCAGGGTGTTCGATGACTGCTGCAACACTTAAACTGGCCCTTATTCTGAAGCACAGAAAATGGCACACCGCCACCTGCGCTTCCTCTCCTCCAAAGCACAGATCTGGTCTTGCCACCAAAGAAACAATACAACTGACGAGCAACAGATAACCTTTATTGGTATTACACATACCACAACTTTCTTTTGCATTTCCACGCGAGCACGAGGCCTCCGTTACCAACCTGCCTTTTAGCTCAAGAAAGGACATTTTACAGACCCTAAAATTTCAAGCCAACAGATTCACGTAATAAAAACTGTTTTGGGAAAAAATCAGTAAGAATCCATATATATCCATACCATCCAGATGTCCAGTTTTGAACAAGACACAGAGCACTAGGCAGAGATCAACACCAGAAGAACAAGTGACATGACAGCTAACCGTGCCAGCATTTCCTGGATATAATGCAATACACCCACACCCTCGCAATATTAAATCCAGAAGACATTGTTCCTAGTTTAGACTTCACTACCCTAGTAGAAAGAGCCACAGTAGTGTAGTATAACCAACCTCTTCAGAGATTTTAAATTATATTTGCTTCAGAACTGGATTTAAAGAGGAAACATACCTTAAGTCACCTTCCCCTGGGCCACACTATGCACATAACACAAATTACCAGAAATAAAAAAGGTAGTAGAGGTTTTTAGCCGCATTTCTTCTGTGCGTTGGTCAGTATTTCATAGCTGATCATTTCCACCTTCAACCCAAGGCTCCAGACATTTCCCTCTCCCAGCCCCTGCTCAACCGCCACCTACAAACTGGCATGGTGAAGATTCAAGTCAGGACCACACACTCCGTATTTATGGAAACCAGAATTACTATAGAGCTACTTACTTTTGAGAGGGGTGAGTGGGAGGGGAGTCCAGGAGAAAACATGCCATCATACAAACCTAAGATGTGAATCTCATGTTCATAAAGCAAATGTTACCACTGAACATAGCGAGTGGAAAGGAGAATGAAGGCATCGGCTTTGGGAAAGCTCCTTAAGTAAAGGTAACTGAGAGTTTCTAAGTTCCCCCTTCAGCAAAGGCAGGATTTTCAGGTTCTAACACACACGAGGAGGGCGTCAGGAAGCAGCGGGAGGTGGTTATTTCTGGTTCCACAAGACATTTTTGTTCTGGGACAACTTCACTTGTCTGGTTCTCATCTGTTCTGGAACAGCACACAAGCGCCACGCATGTACTTGTTTCATGTGCAGGGGTTTCTATTGCATCAGCTTGTTAACCCATTTATTCTTATTTGTTCGTATTTTACACTAACAAATATTTCAGTATTTAATTGACATAGCAACTAGCTATACCATGGCCTGGGAAAAGGCGATTAAAGGGAAGGTTGTGGTTAGGGCCCAGGGAGGCCAGCATCTCAAGGGACCATGGTGGCATTCAAACCACTGCTTAAGTGACTGTGACACCGAAGACTAGGAGCTGCATAAATAGAACAGTACAAGGAAAAAATGAACATTTCAGCAAGTATTGTAGATGAATTTTATAGGAGCACTATTTCTGTCCTTTCCTAAGATAGTATGCTGGAAAAAAAATAAAGCCTGAAAATATTTGGAAATGCGGTTACCCATTCTCTTGCCCTGCTCCGGGACAGCGAAGCTTATCCTGTCCCAAATCCCCAGTACGCTCAATGCAAGGCTATCCACTTCTGCTGGGAGGCTTCATTTCTGGAAGGGAGCTCATGATATCTCCCATTTGTCTGAAGTCCCGGGTCCTTACTTCTCCAAATTTTTGCTATCTAAAATGACTAGACAACACATTCAAAGGAGAAACAATTCCGGAACTTTTGGCTGTTTCCAGGTATTTAGAATAAATACATTTTCAAGCAGCCTGAGCTTCACAAGCTAGAGCTGGACTTCCCCACTTAGCAAGCTACTCTGGGGTATTCCCCAGAGAGTTCCCAGCTGAAGCAAAGCAGAGCAGGGACTCAGACGTTATCATACCAACCATCTCCTCCTGGTCTTGAGAACTGCCCTCTCCCCACCTGATGACAATCTACCCTGTTAAGCACTGATGAATCAAAACCAAGACCTGGAGTAAAGAACTCACCACCACAGCAAAATCCAAATGCAAACCTCAGCTCCGGCTCTCCATCAGTAGGATCTCCACATGAAGAGCCAATAAACCAGCCCAGCTACTCTCCCTGCAAGGTGAAATGAAGATGTTGCTATTTTTTTTTTATTATTTTTTATTTTTTTTTTTTACACACTAACAAAAGGGACGGAGTCATTCTACCTCTCTCTTTGAAGAGTGAGATTGGATGAATGTCACCTTCCTCAGAGGCAGGCTTGTGGAGGACACAGGCTTACCTGATCCAAGAAGCAACGCTTCACAAATAGGACACTGCTCCATCTGGCCCCAAGAATAAATTCCTGAAAGGAAAAATTTCCTCCTTCAGTTAAGGTCCTTGGTTCGAAGGAAAACTAGTTAATTGTCTTATTCACTTATCTTGAGGCACCATTTACACAGGAAGTAAGAGACACTGCACTGCAAACAACCACCAAAAAGGCTTTCATATAAATGATAATTTTATTGTAAATAAAACGATACATTGGCCTGGCTTTGCACTGCAAGCCCCCGGTCGGTATATATAGACTACTGGTTCAAGGTCTTCTGCACAATCCAGGTTAAAGCAATTTCTCCCTGCTCTGCTCAGTTTATGTCAGACAGGTATTGACAGACAATAAAGTCCTTTTCTTCATTTCTGAACTGCACCCTAGGCACATCTACCTTTTCTAACTGGGAAATTCAGAGCTGCTCAGTGAGATCTGCTCCTCACCAAGGCTGGGGTTTAAAGACCTGAAGCCCAAATGCCATTAAACCACAGAGGACGCCTATTTTTTTCTGAAAGTTAGAAGAGACTGAATGCTCCCAGCTCCAAGGGCAGGTACCGAGGTGACAGCCACAGGACTGTACATATTCAAATATATAAAACCTTTCCATCCAGCAGCTATTAACCTAAGCACCAATCACTAGGATCTCATTCAGCCCCCCTGTACAGCTCTAAGTATCTGGCCTTTGCCCACCAGAGAAAGCGTGTACAGCAGGGATATATATTTACTGAGGTTTCACAAGTTATCCTGGCTCTCTGGGCACTTGGAAATAACGTGTCACCTGAGCAGGTACCAATTTCCCTCTCGGTCAATTTGTTTTGGTAATTAATGGCAAAGGGAACTGTTTGGAGCATGTTCAAAAGTCCTTTGGAATACTACTCCAAAAATATGAAAAAAAAAAAAAAATCCAAATTGCTGCAACCTACTGCCACTAGAATAGGCAAAGATCAGATTTACTGGAGAACAAAGCAAATAACCTGGAATGCACAGAATCGTCACACCAAGACCAAAATGCCAACGGTTTGTTTCCTAACAAGCTCAGGGACAGCCAAATCCCCATTCCCCCCAGTTTCTCTCTGATGGGAATCTCAGCCGTTTTCCTGCTCAGTTTCAACTGTTTCAGGATAATGAGACTCCTGTAAGATATTTTTCTCCAAACAGAATATTCTCCATTTCTGCAGCACCTTCCATCGAGGATCCCAATACTCAATATTCACTATATATCCTTCCCTGGAAGGAACAGCAGAAAACACAAAGTGACATTTGGAATGGACACAATAGCTTATTGTTAGCCTGGCACTCCTCCTCCACTCTCCCCTAAATGAGTTTATTCCCATTTTTTTCCAATTCTGCCAGGATAAAGAGGCCAAATGTAATTCAATTTAGAGGCATAATTACATTTATGTCCACTTAAGACGTTTTTGCTGCCAGGGCCGTGCTAAGAGACTGTAGTATAAGTGTCAGTCCCAAGCTTATTCACTGTAGCAGTGGACTTAGGAATCCAGATCTTCCTTTTCCATAATCAAGAGGGCTGTGAGGAAACAAAGAATGCATTTTGGCTTGGCTCTACTCGTTATAAACCATCAGCAAATTCTCTGCAAAACCAGCTGCTTTTTTTCCTTTTTAAATTCATAAAGGCGTCAAATTTATTTCCCATCCTCCCCCCTACCCCGTAACAGTCGAGTCGATATATATAAAAATCACCAAATATGATCTTTTACGATATAAATAAAAAAAAAAGTATGAGGCATCACCGTTTACATGATGTAAAAAGAGCTAAAAAAGAGCGATATAAACTACATTCATAAAAGTGCATCTCCAAACATACAAGTAATGCTTTGGCTTGTTCCTGTGCCGAACGGGTGGCATTGGGTCAGGTACTGGAATACAAGAAGTCCAAGCTGGCACCCCATGTTCTCTGTCACTGTACAATTGCTATTTACTGTCATTAATACAGACTGGAATACAAGTGTATACACAGAGTAGGCACATTTCAGCATAGGTGGTGGGAAGGACCAGAAGCTCTGGCGGGGAGAGGACTGAGCCCATCAGTCCATGATGCTCTTTGCTCTGCTCTGGAACAGCCTTCCATGACGCATATGAGGTAAAAGCCACAACAGATCCTGAGGATTTAGTTGCTTTGAAACATTAAAAGTTACACCATTTCCTCATGCCCTATTCTCCCAAAACACAATGTGTGGGATAGCAAGGAAAGACGACAGAAGGTGGTCTCAATCTGGTGAGGACAAGCCAAGGGTAGAGAGAAACCTGTGCAGACAGGATCACCGCACTCGACTGCTGCTGTACGTCTGCAGGGTAAAGTGTGATGAACAAAAGATTCCAATCTTTGGTATATTTAGGTGCTAGTTGCAAGGCTTGAAGAGTGCTACTGGGCCCCACAGGAGTGCTGACCACCCTACTTCTGTCATCAAGACTACAGGAATGATTTCACATTCCTCTGCAGCATACGCAGCCATTTACACCACAGCGAAGTGGTGTAAAACGCTCCCTAAAACAGAGTAGTAGTGTCATGCCCTCACTTCCCTTCGGTGCAAGCGACAGTGAAGTGCTGGCCAAAAGTCAGGCCACGTGTCTTGCCAATTTGGAGTCAAGTTCCAGGTTTGGAAAAGATCAATAGAAGTGCTCTCACTAGAATTAAATAAATTATGGAACTTAATGAAAGGGCTTTCATAAAAGAGATCCCCCTAAGTGCCTGCCACCTAAACAGTGCATCCTCATAGTAGTGCAGGAGAGCCTGAAAGCGAAACCAACACTAGCTTGCTTTCACCAAGTACACATTGCTCCGAGTTTGGCACAGAAAAAACACTTCAGATTGTTAAACCCTTTCAGGGCTTTTGGTTGTTTGGGTTTTTTTAGGGTTCTTTTTTTCCTCTTGAATTAAACACATTATTTATCATGTGTTCAAGGAGCTTGGTTTCATTAAAACTTGCCTTTTCCTGCTATGAGCATTCACTTAAAACTATTAATTTTACTGCATTACGAAAGCAATTTTCAAGTTTTCTTTGGGGGGGAAGAGTGGAGGCATGTGGACCCTTAATATGGTTTCTAATACAAGAGCAGAACACCTTTAGTGTTGCTCTATAAAGCAATATTTTAGCTAATAATACATTTGCTTTTCTTAGTTTCATTTCACACAGATAACTTATAATTACTCCATGAATCCCCAGCACTTAAAAACTGCTGGCCTTTTATGAGTGAAATAAGGACTGTTAGTGCCCAAATCAACATACAGTATTTGAGGCCAGTAAGCCATGAGGAACTCACTTCTCAGAGATGCGGTACCTTTCAAACGCAAAAATCACTTGGATACATTTTGCTGGTACCTGTATGGGGATCTCCAGTTAATTTCAGAAATACGCTAGCATTACAAATGTTCTCTCTGGTTCACTGTTTGACTTAACTCGTACAAAAGCTTATTTAAATTAGGACCCTAATATTTTGTGGAAACCTTAAATGAACACTTGCACACCTGTAAAACAAACCACACACACTGAAGGGCTGAGCTTGATTCTAATTTACTGTGCACAAGTAAAACTAGTGTCTGGCAAATTCTCCCCGTGAAAAACTCCATTTTCCATTAGGCCAGGTGCTCAAAGAAACACATAAACTTTTCCTGAAGTAAATTCCTGGGCACCAGATGAACTATCTTTGGTTTAAGGCGATGGTAAGAAGTTACCAGCCAAAAAGATAGGTGCAACAGAAAGCTGTTCCGCAGAACTCCCTTCCAGAAGGGTTTTGTTTAGACCCAGCAGTCTCAGGGAGATGAAGCAGGAGTGCAGATTTGTTGGCTATGAGGACACAAACCAACCGACACTGTCTTAATGCTAGGACAGATCAAGCCTTAGAAATCAAGTTCTGGATTTTCTAATGTCAGTGGGAGAGCCCTTATCTTAGGCCCTGGAGTGATTGCATTCTGCTGAAACTTTTCTGATTATCCTGACATTTAGCTAGAAAGACCTTCCTCACCCCCACCCCAAAATCCATGGTTTCATTATAAAATAACACTATTCACATACTTTTGAATCAATATTTTCTGAACACCTTCAGATGCTGAATACTTAAGAAGAAAAATATATAATTATATAGCGAGCGCATGCTCAATGACACATGGCTTGTTGCTGGATTCATGTACTGTAGATGCCTCTAAAGCCCTAGCAGTCTGGAAAACAGTGACCCACACGTAGAGAGTTGGTCTGGATGGCTGTTGCACCTTTCTGTTCTGAAGAGTGTAGCTCTTCCAGTTCCCACTTTGGTTCAGATTTCTTCTATGTTCAACCAGTGAGACACTTATATTCCCATTCTTGGGCCTGCAGAACACATGCAGCCAGCTGCAATTTCACATCAAGGTAACTAGGGCAAAAATGCAGCTCTGTTTGGACAGCTGTCGGTAGAATAAACATTAGTCCAGCAAACAAAGGTATCAGGCACAAGAGCAGACCCTAGGTTCCTTGGCATAATTTCCCCAAAGGACTAGGACAGCCGAGTTGGCATTTTGAAGATGCAGCACCACAACGGGCAGTTGCAACTAGACCAGACGGGGCACCGAAAGCCCAGCAGGAGCTGCTAGCAAGGGAGGTAATTCAGTACTGGAGCTGTGCAAACTGATGTCTGAGCAGCTCTTCAGCAGAGGGTCTGTGCCTGGCTTCCACAAAGATCTGCTTTAGGAAGTCCCGGCAATGTTCTGATATGTGAGAGGGGAGCTGGGGGTTGGTTGGTTGGGTGGCGATTTTGAAAATGGCTGCCATGGCTTCGTACTCTGCCCAGGGTGGTTTCTCTGTCAGCATTTCCACAACAGTACAACCGAGGCTCCTGGAAAAGCAGACAGGAAAAAGAAAAAAGTGAGAATTGACTCACACAATAATGCACAGTGTTCAGAGAGAACTTCCAAGCAGCCAACATCAAGGTACAGCTCTGCTCTGAAAACAGCTATAAAATGGCCTTGTGCTCAGCAAACCCCATGTGTGCACAGATTCTGAGCCAGACCTGCCAACGTCGCTGCTTTTACTACGGTCAGGCTAGCAGTAAAGTGCTGAGACAGGGAGGCTGGTTTCCACTGTGGTTCTCACTGCACCAAGAACTGTGAAGTGCCACCTGTCCAGCTCTCCTTTGCTCAAATCTTACTCTCAGTAAACATTTGCATTAACAACAGGGGACAAGAGGTGCACACAAGAGGTCCCTGAAGGCGCCGCTTGACCTCAGTGGTATTTCGGGTGCTGCTGCTACTGTTATATCTCAAAGGCACTTGCTGAGTTGCTAGGTAGAAAACAGACTTTTTAACCAAGGTCCAGTGAATCAGAGCTGGTTGACTCCACAAAGCCATTTCAGCAAAATCCCTTTTCAGTGCACAGCCTCAGAATGCCCACGTGGGAAAAAAACCCCTAATATCTCCACTTCACCAGAAACCAAGCATCACAGACAGTTAAAAAATAATTAAAGTCTAACAGCTCCAAACTGAGAAGGCAGCAAGTTAAACCGCCGGTAGGGCAGATGCATCATTACATTAAGGCAAAACTCCTAGTAAAGTTAATGGGGCTCCGCAGGCTAATTCAAGGCAAGAACGTGATTATGGGGACGGACATGGCTGAGCCACCTTTCTGAAGCAAGCGTGACACCAATACTTTCACAGGGAAGATGGGTTTCTGTAGTACCGCAGTGATTGGTTTTCATTCAAAAAGGATTAATTGCTTCCTCCAGGCCACAGATTAAGCGAAAGCAGTTAGTGAACTTCTAATATCCAGTCCTGTGTTTTGATCACATCGTTCTATTTTGCCAAAAGGCAAAACTGCCTCTTCTACCTTTAAACTAAACCTTCTTTTAAAGTGAAAAGCAAAGACAAGACATTTTCAGAGGCAGACTTGCATCAATTGCCAAGACAAGGAAGGAAAGGAATTAAATCCAGTGAATATGCAAGAAATGACTTCTTGACAAGGTTTAAAATCCAACGTGAAAATTTTACACTGGTTTCCAGCCATTTAAGACTTACTAGAAGAGAGTACAGAAAATGCAAACCATGTGTGCTGAAGTGCTGGGGGTTTGCTCAAGAGCAAGCAGGGATATATTATTGTTTAGACTGATTTATACCGTTTAAGCAGATCCGGTTTCTTTAAGATATTCAGCAAACAGCA
>NW_008824407.1:144343-150841 GCF_000699105.1 Pygoscelis adeliae | reverse complement strand
GCTCACATATTCTGCTATTTAGGAAAAAGAAAATTGGAGAGGGGCCTGCAGCAGTGGCGGAAAGCCAGGTGGCTAGATTTGTTACGTTTTTGAGCCTCTCAGCCATACGCATCCACCCTGGGACTAACGCTGCACTGGAAAATTCTGACCCCCCTGAATAATGATCGGGATTGTAGGAACTGGAGCCCAGCCAACGGCAGCGTCTCTTTGATGGGAATGGACCCATGTCAGCACCAAGAGGAAATCCACAATTGCATCAACCCAGGGGGAAGGGCACGTGCTCCATTCTCTCCCCAAGCATCCCAACTGGGAGAGTCTGCAGAACTTAACTCTTTGCATACGAGACAAGTTTCAGCTATGTTTCCACTCACTGCTCGTACAGGCAACAGCATAGGCCTTGCTTTACTGTGGAGACAAACACACCTTTTGTCGCTGTTGTTTAGTTTAGTTTTATAATCTCACCTTTTTAAGGTCTCCAAAACTAACATTTTGACACAGGACCATTTTACTTTTTCCTTTTGATAGAGGCTGTTTCTTGGCTATGCCAATAGCAGCATGGCTACAGTTTCCATTCATGCATACTTCAGATCACCTCTGATCTGACCTGTATCTTTTGTGTTATTCCAGGTTTGGGCATCTTTCCTTTAAAGCTTTGTCAACATACTCAAACTCCATTCCTCTAATTTCCACTGTATTATAAGCATACCTCTCATTTGATAACAAAATGAATGGACGCTCCCTAAAGAACCTTCATTCTCGCTTGTAAGGGATATCAGAAGGATGGAAACCTCACACCAGAAAAAGTCAAAAAACAGAAAACCGGCTATCAGTTCAAGGGAGGAACGAGTGGAAATTGTTCCTGAAAAACTAAATGAGCAGTTGTGGGTTGACATTGCAAAGCACAGCCTGCAGCAGGTCATGTCTCGAGTTCAAATCAACTACTCCAGTTCACCTTAAAGTTTTGATCCAGACAAAATCTGATTTGGGATATATGGACGACAGAATGTATGTGTCTTATCTTGCTCCAGAAAAGCTGTGAATTGATCTACGGACAGAAAGTTAAAGCCTCACCATACGTCCGCTTTTCTTCCATAGCCTTCCCCACTGATCACCTCCGGGCTCATCCAATATGGCGTGCCAGTGACAGAGCGGATGCCTGTTCCAGACATACAGATTGTCTGCAGCCGTTTGCTGGCCCCAAAGTCCCCAAGCTTCACATTCCCAGCAGAGTCACGGAGAATATTGGCTCCTGGACAAAAAAACAAAGAATTGAGACAGCTGTTTTCATGCAATCCAGCTGTTGGATCCGCAGCCTACACAGTTGATATCCAACCCAGAAATACCCATGCTCATGGTATGGCTTTTTCCCCATTAAGCCTCAGGTGACCTGCTAAACATCATTTCTTTATTTCAGGCTGTAGACAAGCCAATTGCTAATGGCTGCAAATGGGAAAAACTTCAGGGGAAAAAGACAAGGAAGTGAAGGGGGAAGGGAAATGAGAGCTGAGTCAGCACCATCATTGTTACATTGCCTGTAAACAGCTCAGACAGCCTATGCAGGGCCCCCAGGCCAATGGCTTAGATAGTACATAGCTGTGTAGAAAAGGATTTTATTGGGATGCAGCTTTGGTGAGTATAACCATTGCTTTCTGGTCAGCTGGGTAACAGATGTAGCTAATTAAACCACTTTGAACTCCTACAATAAACAAGTCAATCTCCACTTTACTTGGTCAGAGGTCCTGAACATGAAGCACCAGGGAAAAAAGCAAACTTAAGAGCTTAGCTTGTATGTGGACACAAACCAAGGCTTAGACACCAAAAACAATTCTTCCTCCAAAGCCACAATAAGATCAAGAACTCTGTGTTGCCATTATCTGGTATCTGCCTATGTAAACTCCTTCTGCCTTCAAATAAAATGTACTTGTGCTGGGAGATAGCTTTATCACTTCACTTCCCCACTGGAAGAGCTGAATTCAGAATAACAAGTCTGTCCACCCAGCACCCGGGAGGCAAGTTAACAGTTTGGCTTAGAAGATGGGTGCAAACTAGCGAATAACGCACCAGGTAGGAAATCATTTGGGAAAGAGCATCACATGAGCAGTATACAAGGTGTTATTCAAGAATCAGCAGCTTGTTTCCCTTTGCCAGCCTAGAGGGGATGCAATGAAGATTTATGGGCAGGAACAAGAGGATATTTTTCCTGCAGCAAGCAACCCTCCTGGTCCCTCTAGAGCAGAGCAGCTTTGTGTGGTGTCTGCCACATCTGTTGACATTAACTCTTAAGGAGACTGGCTGGCTCCATGGGGTTATACTGGGAAGAGGAACATTAAGGACTAATCACAGAGGCTTTACATGGAAGATTCGGGGTTTCTTACACAGAGGAGGCAGGACAGTCACAAGAGTCTGAGGTAAGCAGGACTGTCAAGAGCAGGC
The DNA here is from genome assembly GCF_000699105.1 of Pygoscelis adeliae. Classification (NCBI taxonomy): domain Eukaryota; kingdom Metazoa; phylum Chordata; class Aves; order Sphenisciformes; family Spheniscidae; genus Pygoscelis; species Pygoscelis adeliae. The sequence goes on along the minus strand of NW_008824407.1, from coordinate 148,408 downwards.
ATGGAGCTCTTATGGCAACTGGTATGCCTACCAGCTGAGAAATGGTACTTTGGCCAAGCAGAGAGGAAATTAGAAGGGAATCCACAGGGAAATGAGCATGTTTTACGAGGCCAGTGAAAGTCAGGTGGCAACTCAGCCTCATTTTGCTTGGATGGGAGAGAAAGATGAGGAGTTACAGAGGAGTGTTCCTAAGAATTAGAGGCTTCCAGTCTTCCTCACTATAACCAACTGCCAGGCTCTCAGGTCCTGTAGAGAGAACAGCCCAATTTCCCTTACCCAGCCCAGAACACAACCTTCCCTAAGCCCTGCACACGGGCTTATGGCACGGACATAGGCACGAGCACATGAGCAAAAAGGGATAACCGAGCAAAGCAATGTTCAGAAGCCCCAGCCAGGATACTGAATTCTTAATACTTGGCTTCTTTTTTCAGAGTTCCTTTAGCACGTGGTATACACATAAATCAGCTGCTGATCTCACCCTTTATGTCCCTGTGCACAATCATGTTGCTGTGAAGGTACGAGACTCCCTCGAGAATCTGGCGAGTGTATTTCCGGGTTACATTTTCTGTGAGAGCACCATACGCCTTCAGCTGGTCTTTCACTGACCCCTGCACCAAAAACAAAACAGAAAGGATTGGCAAAGAAATGACAAACCACAAATCTTGCAGTCTCCATTCAATTCCCACGAGCTGTGACTGTTATACACCCAACCGGCACAGTAATGAATTCTGGCCTCTTCTAAAGCCCTTTTGTGAGGCTCTCAGAGCATCTTGCCCTACGAAGCCCCTTTTAAGAAAAGCAAGGACATGCTTTACAGCAAAAATAGCTTGAAGAGGTTCTGTCTGCTTCCTCCATCCTTGAGCTGTGCTGGTACAACTGTTTGTGAAGACAAGCAATAAAATAGTTCAGCAGACTGATCCGGATCAAAAGTCTCCCTTTTTGCAGGGTCAGTTTTAGCCTAATTTGCTGTACTATATGACCCTGCTTATTCAGTTAGCCTGATTTATAAGTTGGCCCAAGTCCTCTGAAGTTCTTTGTCAGAACAAATTTAGACTGAAGAAAAGAACTGGTGTTAGTGACTAATGAAGAGAATGTATTTCAAGCGCAAGACACTAAGAAAAAAAAACAGACGTCGTTTGGGCATAAATAAAAAGAAAGTGGTGGCATTATAAAGCCAGTATGAGAAAGGGGCATACCTAAGAGGGCATAAGGTGGATTACATAGTTGGGTAATCATAGCAACTAATAAACCAAGTAACAAACCCACCCATCTCACTTTATGATCTGCGACTGTGCTGCTCGTGTCAGCTCTTACCCCTGGCATGTACTCCATGAAGATGGTCAAGGTCTTCTCTGCTCGATCCCGTAAGCAGCCGTAATACTGAACAATACGTTCATGCTGGAGATTCTTCAGCAGCTGAATTTCGCACTCCAGGGCACTTACTTCCTATGGATGTTGAAGGAGAAAATAAGGTTCCGTCCCCAGGAAATATTCCATCCTAATAAATCTGTCCATGTCACTGGAAGGGTGAGGCTACTACTACACTGAAGTAGTCTAATCCATGGCATTGGCTCACCCACCTCTTGGGAAAGGCAAACATTACCGATGCTTCACCTTAACCCTTACTGTATAATAAGCAGGTAAATACTGGTGCAGAAGCTTTGATTGTCAGAACACAGGCAGTATCATATATGGTTTAGTACCACAAAAACTGTTTCTTGTCTTGATTCTGTCAGCTGAATGGCTTTAGCCAAGTTGGTTGAAAGCATTCTTCACGCACAACACAGATATAACCTTACTTCTCACCACTAAGCTGAGGGCAGTGAGCGTTAATTTCAATTATGAAAAAGCTCTGAATACAGAGTTACAGAATTGCTAGGAATCTTTCTGTAGGAACCTCAACCCATTAGAGAGCAAGACTACAGGTGCCAAGAGTTCCTAACTTCTTTAGTCACCCAGTCCTGTTCTGATTCACACTGATGATTTTACTTGAATCAACCTTAGAAACGGCTTCCTCTCTTATTTACTTCAAAGAATCTGCAGCTATGCACATGAAACTGATTCTCTGCTTTATTCCTGCCATAGACAACAGGGTATCATAGCGCAAAGACAAAAAGGCTATCCAACAATTTCAGACTGAATCAGAGATGTTTGTTTCCCAGGAAAAGTATCAGGTTCTTGCTGAATCCAGGGAATGAACAGGATGAACATCAAAGGTACAGAAGCACGAGGACTTATGGAAAAAGGAATGATGGTTTCCCCCAAATTAGTCCCACTTAGCTCTCTCCGCTCCTGCCACTGGAAGGTGCCAGGTTCACTTCTCTCGCTTTGGGAGAGGATGCAGCTCTTCAAGAGCAAGGACCTGGCTACTGCAGAGGTGCATGGAACCAGAGGAAGTTGCTTAATCAGGCCAACTGATAGTTTAAGGTTTGGAGTTTCAGTGCCTTCAAAATACATTCCAGCCTGTTCTTCCTTGGCTCAGAGTTACTGTCTGATTTACAACAGAGATGTGGTATAACTTAGAACTTACCAAGTTAGGACTTATCTTGGCACCAATCTCCCGTATAAAATCAGAATAATTAAATCTTCACAGATCAGTTATTCCAGCTCAAAGTGAATTTGTTCAATATTGGGAAACTGGTACGTTGTTAAAACACTAGCAAAGAACCTAACAGCCATTCCAGCCGCATCCACTGAGCAGGGAGTCCTGTGCTATCCTAGAATTTCGAGGTGCCCCTTCCCATCTCCACTGTTTCTAACGTGTTGACACATCACTGTTCTTGATTAATTTACACACCACAGTTCAGTTTGTTTTGAGGACAGGGAGAATCCAGAAGCAGAAACTGGTAATTAATACACTTGATACAGGACCTACCATGTAAGCCCAGAAAGTGGGTTTTGCAAGTGCATGCAGCTTTTCTGTTTAAAAAAGAAAAAAGTTCCACTCTTTCTGGGTTTAGTTTCATTCACATCCATGTCTAACCAGGAACACAGGGCAGTCTAGTATTCCTCAAGTAACCTGGCAACAAACCAAAAAGCTGAGAAAGGAGAGCCAAAAATGAAGCCAGAAAATGGATTTTAGTTTCAGGCTGAAGTTAATAATACGGAAAAGTAATTTTTAAATGACTCTTATTCCTCTCCACATGACTTGAAACCCCAGTACAAACTAAGATACTAGCTTTTGAGGACAGACAGATACAGGCACTTTACAGGATCTCAAAGTCTGCATAATGAATTTTAGAAGCCGCGATGAGAATTACCTTGCTTGTTTCAGGACTCTCTGGGTCAAACTGGACCTGCTTAGCGGCAAGCTCTCTGCCCGTGTCCACATCATAGCACAAATACACACGACCAAAGGCACCCTGGCCCAGCAGTTTTCCTCGTCGCCAGTTTATTGGAGCACTCGGAGCTAAAAAAGAACAGTACCAATTTCTCTTTTCATTATACTATTTAAAGATAATGGTGATCTTTTCAAAGATCAATCCCCATCATACGGGGATTGAAACAGATATTTTGGAGTTGAAGAAACAGACGTGAGGCACTCTCCCAGTATAAGGGAGTTAGCGGCAGAACTCTGAACAGAATCCAACCATGCAGACTCTCAGGACCTGCTGACTGGTGTCCCGTTAAAATGAAACCATGAAACATTTTGCAAAGATATACTATAGACAAGTTATTCAATGAGGTTGATGAAATTTCATTCCACCAGCAGAGTGGATTCTACATCATCACTATCTTAAGAGATGGGGCAGCAATTAAACAGCATCTTCCAACCCTTGATCTGTAGTTACCACATGCATCAGATGAAGAAGAGCTGGATCAGCCTTGCTAAATCAATCCCACCCAGCTGGGGAATGACTGCAAAGCTTCTGGGACAACCTGAAGGACATTACTTCTGAGTTCTTTGCCAACCATTGGTTAGTTTGAGGTTCCTTCTCCTGCGGGAAGGATTTCACTGCAAGGCTATCTCCACAGCAGAAAAATTAGAAGTCATAATTCCCTACTAGAAACTGATAAGGTAGGGGCATAACGTAAGCACAGTGCAGGTATCTTCTTAACCTGCTG
>NW_008824407.1:137893-144295 GCF_000699105.1 Pygoscelis adeliae | reverse complement strand
AGAACCAGCTAAAGCAGCCATCTCCAATACCCCAGCCGGAGGTTACATCAGCAAGGAATTACGAGTTCTCATAGTTCTACTGCATTGGTGAGCGCATTGCACAAGCAGCAGCCTCCTGACCCAGAGATTAACACCTGAGCCCAGTTTTCCACACTGCACTTAATACCAAAACATATTACTCAAAGACCAGTGCTTTAGCTCTAACTTTGAACATGATACTACCAGACTCATACAGTGCAATGCATCCAATTATGTTGTAGCTAACAAGAAACTCTAAAAACAAAGACAGGAACCAGCCATCTGGACAGTGTAAAAATACAGAAGAGCTGAGAGATCAGCTTTGCCAAGTCTAATTTAATCAGATTTACTGCCAGTCGGTGTTGTAGCGTGTTGCTTACTCTGCTGCATTAATGTCTTCATTTTGATCCTTAAATTACTGTATGGGATATCTGAAGTTCATCAGTAATGACTTATGTTCCATTTCTTTTTTTATATTATAAAGTTCCCCAAAACCCAATGCAAGCATGCTATTAATACGGAAGTAAATCTTTCTACTAAGGAGCAAGTGAAATAAATACAGCCCTTAACTAGCAAAATAACTGTAACCCATAAGCCTGACTATAAACGATAATGTATCAAGAAAATAAACAAGCTTGTCTGACTGTTTTAAGAACCCTGTAGGTCACCTAGATCCAATCAACTTACAGGTTTTTTTTACCTCTTAGCTGAATTTCCAATGCTTTCTAAAGGAAAGGCCAGCTCCCAGTGCAAGACTACATATTCTTAGAAGAAAAAGAGGACCTGTCTTATAGGTGAGACAGACCAGTCTCTAAACACAGACATGTAATTATGTGGTTTTGAACAGCTTGTTAAAAATCAAGCTATGGTAATATACTGGGTCTGGAGTTCATCTCTAAAAGCCTTCCTTGCCCATAACCCTAGGAGGCCTTTCCCCAGTTATCGTCAGGGTGCCTGCTTACATTTGGTGGGAATGTTCCTCTCCTGCACACCAAGGGCATTTTCGCTGTCAGCACTCCGCAGGCGCCCCCGGGGGTCCAGGTACTGCAACGCCAGGCCCAGGTTTTCTCCGTTGGTGCTTAAGGAACGACTTGAAGGGACCAAGGTGAAAAGATTCCCTTGGTGACGCCGTATCCGTGGAAATGTCCTCCGGCCTGGAGAAAAAAAGTAAAATTTTTAAATAACGTGCTTACAAGTGGAAGGTAATGGCTGGAGGTTGAGCAACGAAGAGAAGGGAGAGGAAAAATGTGTTCTGCTCTGTTCCCATGGAGCAGAATCTACTGCCAAAGAGACAAGATGCAAAAATATGACAGTTCAGGGCTGATGCTGCTTGAGTTCAGTACAGCTTTGGATCATTCCCAAAGTAGAAGGGAGAGAACGCTTTGTAATGGCTTCAGTGAAGTAGTGCAAGATCTAAACTTGACTTCCAAGGCAAAAATCTGGTTTACAGGCTACCACACAAGCTCCGAGCCTTGTTAGCAACTACACAGACAGAATGACTTTCTAGATAATGTGCCTGGACTTGCAAATAAAAACCATAAACAAAGATTATGACAACTTGCACCTCTTATGAAACTTTGAAAAATTAATTTGCATAAAGCCATCTGACAAGCAGAGATGTGATTCTTTAAGTCACTGGTATATTGAGAAGACCCAGAAGGAAGTTTGCACTGCGAATTAGCAAAGCATAATGAATCCCTGAGGGAGGAACCCACTATATATGACCAAGGCTAGTAACTATGTCCACTGCTCAACCCTAGCAGTCATTGATCAGCCTGGATAACCCCAGAGACGGCAAAGTAAACAAAGAATTACAAACAGCCATCGTGGGTTGCTATGAAAATGTGGCATCACGCATGGTAGCATTAACTCCAGCACTAACTGCAAGGACCAGGGCACGTCCAGACTCTTCAACTAGGAGTTACACTCGCCCCTGGAGGTTGCCATTGCCTCACCTTCTTTTTCAAGCCTGGACTCAAAGGTCTGAAAACAACTCACCATCATTGTAGTCTTTGTGCTGCATGGAGACATTGTAGCGCCGAGGGTAGGTCCCGCCTTTCCCCGCTTTGTCATAGATCTGATTCTCACGGTCTGGAAGGAGATGCAAGGACAGAAGTGAGGCTCCTTCAAAAAGTACACGTTCTAATGACAGAATTTTCCTGTAACAGCAGGTTTTTTTAGGAAGAGGTGAGTAATAAATGAATTCATCGCTTTTCAATCAACATATCCCCAGTTCTTCTATTTATGTAATCCCAGCAAACATATAGGGTAGCCAGCAAACAGCAGAAAACGTCTAGATGAAATAATCTTTATACTGGACACTGACATACCTGAGAACTCCTGTCTATTATCAGGAAAGCTTTGTGCCCTTGACATCCGTGATTTCCGAAAAGAAGGACTATTAAAGAAAGAAGGCAAGAGTAAGTTTTGCTATCTGCTGGAGAGAAACCTGCAAGGACTTTAAATAGAAGCTAATACATTTGCACATCGGTAACGGTGATTCTCAAATCTGTGTCCCTGCAGTAATTTCACGCTACATCTGCAAAGCTGAAGTCAGACTAGCCAGACTATTTCCCAATGTGGGCAGTCATCCTTTCTGTTCAGTTTGTGCCATTTATTCAGCAGCTCCCCAGCCTGTGGTTTGAGACCCAGCGCTTCCTTCAGCCACATGAAATGGAAGGTTAAAACCAAGGCTAAGAGGAAGAGCAGAACAGGGTACTGCTTGCAGCACATTGCTCACAGGGCAGTGGACAATGGGGACCACTACCCCCAGTGATTTACCATGAGGGCTAAGAGTTCCTCTCACGAAAACTTCTGTGCGCTTTCCTCTCTCCCAGCAACAGATGAGCCTGAACACAAGCTCTCCTTACAACCCTCGCCTTTCTCCCCAGTAAGCAGGGCTCCTCAAGCAAGCCTAAGTATGGCCCCTTGTTTGGCAGAAGGCCTTTAACATCTCTTAGGAGATTACAAAAACTCAATCTGTGCCAAAGCCATGTTATTTGCACTTTTTTTTGGTTAACCAGTGTAAATGGAGTGAGCCTGATAGAGCTTTCAGACTCCCAAATGAGATTCCTTTCCTACTACACAAAGAACAACAGCTTCCCCAGATGATGCCTGCTCCTACAAGGAACAACCAGGAAGGCTTTTTTCCCCCCCCTGTCCTCCACTTAGGGCAGGGAGAGAGGAGAGGACAGGTAACAAATTAGCAACATCCCCACCCCCAAATAAACGAATGCATGCATACACACAGGTTAACTGTAAGTGCTTCCTTGTAACTCCATAAATGGGAGAAAGTGAACGGCTACAAAACCAAACCTCAAGTGCTTGACATAAAAGTGTACACTACCTACAGAAATCAGCTTGGAGGAACCTTAAAAACACGCTGAAGCCCAATACTACAGGTGCTGGGAAGCCATAGTTGCTATTCAAGTTAATAGGACCTACGGCTGCCCACCAACACCTCAAGCAACACCAACAGCAAAGAAACAAGAAAAAGATCTAGAGCATCAGACTATGACAAACTCTTCATCAAAGGAGGAGCCTCCCTATTTACCTTTGGAATTAATATTATATCTTGCAGGACATAGGAATCTAGTGTAATGATGTATTTCTGTAACCTTAGAATAGGTTGTTGGTTGTTTTTTTTTTTAAATGAACAAGTAGAGCCTTGTCTAAAAGAGATTTAAATACCCTGCAGCCAGATGTTCTCGGGAGTCTAGGCTCCACACAGACAGCATGCTTTAGAACTTTGTATTTGTAACATAGAGCTACTGAAGCACCAGTTTGTCGGTGTATGGTTTTGCCAGAAAATGAACAGCCTTAAGATGTAGTTAATTCTCTCTAAGAAATATATTGGGATATAGACAAGAAATAACTTCCTATTTCTCTCCAAGAAAATTTATGAGATGGAAAACAGACTTTTGCAAGTACAACTGGCATTTTGATTTGAGCACATAAGTTCCTACCAGCTTGTACATTTGTACCTGTCTGCTGACCTGTCCAAGGACTGACAGCTTCCTGACACCGAGTTTTCAGCACTGCTTAAAGGGTCCAGCATCTGCAACACAGAAGAAATCACATGGCAACATCAGTTCCATCTAATGCCTGAAAGAGGCTGTGCAAGAGGATCAGAGTCCACTACTGCTTGCCTGGAGGACGTCCAGATAAAAAGGGGAGTCTAAAGCTATTTAGAATGTACATTTTTCCTTTATCTCCCACAGAAATTGTTAAGGCCATATAAAATTTGAGCCACTGCTTTAGGTGTTGAAGGACTCTGCTGTGAAAACGAAAGTTTAAGTCAGCCTTGTGCTGCGTTTTGATCCCAAGTGACTTCAGGAACAGAGCCTCTGCTGGTGCTACTGCATTGCTGCCTCCACCTGCAAGTCGCCCTTTGGCCTTACTTCCTACTTTTTTTGAATGGAGAGCACAGTTTCAAATGCAAGAGGGTCACACGAACCTGGTAATAGGAAACCTGAGCATACATGTGTAACGCACACCAAACCTGCTCATTCAGAGAATCATAGAACCATAGGATCATTAAGGTTGGAAAAGACCTCTAAGATCATCGAGTCCAACCATCAACCCAACACCACCATGCCCACTAAACCGTGTCCCTAAGCACCTCATCTGCACGTCTTTTAAATACCTCCAGGGATGGTGACTCAACCACTTCCCTGGGCAGAGGTGGAGGGACAATGCCCAACATGCATGGTAACTGCTTCTGGCAGTCCAACAAAGGCTTTGAACTTACACAACTACAAAGAAGTTTGAAGCACAGTTTAAATGAACAAAGCAGTACTAGTAGGTGCTAATGCAGCTACAGCTAGTGAATATTCTGGAGTGAAAAAGAGGGCCCAGGGAGCAGCAGCAAGTTCCGTAAGAGGTGGACTTACTTTTTTTTCACCCTAATGCTCATACTTACACACTGTTCATTGGTTTCTGGGATGAATTCGCCTTCACTATTTATGCTGGTGTAGGAACCCTGCCGAGCAATGCGCTGTTGCCTCTCTGGAACATACCCAGGAGGTGGTGAACTTCGGCCTGTGTTCTGGGAACCTGGGCCAGAAAGGACATTTTGGTATTTATGCTTACCGAAATGAGACTGCACATGCATGTACACAAAATCCAAATATTCACCTCTAATCCTAGACTTCTATGATCACAGCAACTTTGGAGTGAACCTTACAGTCTGGACAGAAATGGAACCAGGAGGTGCCATGTCAAAAAGCAAATCATTCGATGAGCACCTGTACTGTCATTTCAGACACTACAAGATTATTGCTGAAGCTCCTAACAGAGCAGTTACCTATTTCTAACCTCCTCTGCTCAACCTTCTGTGCATAATTTCAGTATCTCAGGGCAGGCAGAGGACTCCAGGAATCCCTGGCTTTTGCGCATGAATTTCACTGCTAATCTCCACGAAACAAAACACTTGTCAGGACAACCAATCTTCTGCTGTGGTTGTAAGTTTGCCTCAACTAGTATCATTTACCTTGAGCGACAGCATTATCCCTGCTAGTCATCATCAGCTGAGCTAATTATACTGACTGAGCAATTTCAGTATCACATGGGAGCACTGTTACCTTTGTAAATTACACCAAAATTTCTGTTTTACTGTGTGAAAAATGAAACTGTTTGACTAGTTTGGGCGAAACCACATGGAGGTCAATTCTGCAATTTCTGTTAATTAGATGAGAGTGCTAGATGGACAGAGAGTACGTTTAGGGGCCAAAGGATGAGAAAAACTTTTTGCTCATCTGTTAACGGCACTACCTAAAGAGTTTCTGTTGTGCTACCTACTGAAACTTCACCCCTAGGATTTATTTTTTCCTTGCAGATCTCAAAGAAGATGATACTTTAGAAACAGGAAGATACAAAATCCCTTTTTGCAGCGACCTATCCACCTGCAGCTCCCACCAAGTCAAACCGTGAGCTCCAAGAAATGCTGTGGTCCAGCACTCAAGGTCACCCATGAAGTCAGAGACAGTGTTTTAAGATCAGCTCTCAAGCTGTGCTCTTTACAATGCTGTCTTTAATTAACTGTGTGTACTCAGGTGCTATGAAAGATGGGTGAAGATCAGCAAATACTCTCCCAAGGAAAATATTTTCTACAGAAGTTATTGTAATAAAGAGTGAAGGCAAACATTGGCAGAAGCTAACTGAAAACCAGCGCACACACCTTCCAGAGGACTGCAGAAGGAAAAGAAAACCCAATGCTGGCATGGCTTAGAGGGCATGGGGGGGTGAACTACACGCAAAAAAAAAAATCTATTGCTTAGAGCTACCACCTGATTTTCCAAGTAGCTCTGCAGGGCTCACGTGACATTACAAGCCAACTGGCGTGGAGATAAACAAGAGAGCGTGCTTTGGGGCTGCACTGAGTCA
>NW_008824407.1:117704-137860 GCF_000699105.1 Pygoscelis adeliae | reverse complement strand
CAAAGCAAAGGGAGCCCAAGTCCTGTTGGCATCGGCCCAGCCGCTATTGTGGAAAGGCCACCATCACTGGGCAGGAAAAGGAAGTCGGCACTAAATCAATGTATATCAAAGGAAGTGAGTGGAAAAAACACAAGTGCTGCCAGAATGCTTAGCAACTTTTTTTTTTTTTTTTTAAATAAAAGTTATCTCTACTTCCAAACTTCTGAATTGGTGACAGCAGGCTTGAGGCCTATCCACTTTAGAAGACAGGAACTACACAGATACCTCCTGCATGCAAACAACTTTTGTTGAATGCTGCTTTCGACTTTTATTGCACAATGTGGTATGAATAGGAAAGTCTCTATGCTTGAAAAGCTAGGGAACAGGGGTACATTCCTTTTCCAAATCAGAGATAGGAGAAGAGAAGGAAGAAAGAATTGATTCAAGACTGAGCTATTGCCGTCAGACCTCTGACAGAACTGGAACTCTTCTGGACCTCTTAATAATTTAACGGTCTGGTACTTTGACATGTTCAGAAAATAAAACCAGTGCTTTCTTGATTGATGAATGACAGGCTAATCAGAAAGCGTCCACAAGCTGGGATAAGAGGAAAGAGTCTGTACAACTGGGATACAGAAGGGGCCCCTTATTACTATACAGTTTACCCATGACAGACACTCGGTACAGTCTGTTAGCTTTGGCATCATTATTTGGATACCTTCAAATGCCAATAAAGGAGAAAGATATTTTTTTAAATAAAATATTGTTGGCATTGAATTTGTCTGTGAAAAAAGAAACGTGGTGTTCAGACATGCATGGATACTGCTGCCTTCTTCATAGGACCGAGGAATGTTGCTCTTTTTATGCATATTAACTTCAAACTAGAAAGGATGGGAAAACTCTTTTTGTCCCAGTTTCAGCCATGTACTTCACAAGCTTTCAGCACTTCTTTGTTTGCTACTTCATAAAAGCAAACGGTACAAAAGGGGATCAGCAGACTCTAGACAGGATACAAACAGGTTTGCTAGACAAGTCTAGTATTGAGAACTACTGGTCTAGTTCTCAAGTCCTTCTCTACTGAGCTTACTCTCCCAATTATCTTTGGTCAGAACAGCGTGGATCTGACTCCGGTTTAAACCCCCCAATATGGAGACTGCCTGTTCTAGTTTAATCGGATTTATTATTTGACACTAAGATAGCATTGCAGATACCGATCTAAAATCCTGTAGTGATTATGCCTCAAGTTTACACCGTTAATGAAACAGTAGCACTCCTCTTCCACAGAGGGAGCTGGTTTAGAACTTGGAAACAAAACAACTCTGACATTCCCAGCTCCTAGTACTGCCCTTGTGATTTGCAGCACCTGTCATCTGAAGCATTAGGTCTGACAAGCCCGAAAATAGCTGTTGTAACAAACACAGCCATCCTCTGCTTCTGTTTGCAGCAAAATTTAGCTTTTATCACTTCTAAAGCAAAAATCATTTAACACAGAACACCATCCTAGGCTCTAGCCTTCATACTGCAGCTCCCTGTTACTGCTTACCTTCTTCCTGTTCTTTCACTGCTCACTGAATTTCACACCAAAGAGCCAGATTCTAAACCACAGACTCTCTTTTTGGACCCCAAAGTCTTTGAAGCAGATTCAGATGTTTTAGTTTTTCATACAAAAAGTTAACAGCTTTGAGCACCCTTCAACCACAGATTTGAATAGCACTGCATAGTTATACAGGGGGTTATAAAACAGAAATTGGGACGACCCAGACAAATCTACCAGAGATAGAAGTCATTAAAATTACAGGAGTCTTACGTGGACCTTTCCACTAAACATGAGTTCACTAAGCTGACAGAAACACAAAGGAAATGAGACAAAGGTACATATTACTTTGACTTTTCTTATTATCTTTTGTGCAGCTGTGCCAGTCACCTATGGTATTAGCCTTGTGCTCTACTCATCTGGTAATTATGAGTGAAAGGTTAGGGAACTCAGTATGTAGGGTGCTGGTTAGATATGCAGTGGCAATTCCTGTGCTACTAGTAAAATGCTTGATTACAGGAGTGAGGACAGATTCCAAAGCCCAACATAAAAAAAATAAATCAAATCTAGGTTTCACGAACTGAAATTGCCAATCTAAATAAAAAGCTTAATGGACTCACGTAAGCTTTCCAAATTTCTAACCTCAATGAATCTGGCTTTAGGACATCTCCTTTAGCAGCTCCTCAGCTGTTCAACAACTTAGTAAGGAACTTTGAAACATTCTATTGTAAACATATTAAAAGCTTTGAGAGTGAACTGCCTTGTCCTAGAATAACCTTTCAATTTCTCATGGCTTTCATAAACACTATACCATAAACACTAGTGCCCAAAAGATACCTTTCACAAAACAAAGACAAGCAGAAGTGGCAAAAATACTCACTGACAGACAGATGCCTACTTCTGGGTTCTGGCTGCTGATAGGGTGTGTTCACATCCCCCACAGACTGGGAAGTTTTAATCCTGACTTGTTTGGGCAGTCCAGAATGGGGTGAAGAACTGGTCTGTTGGGTAAAATGAAAAAAATAAAATAAAATGAGACTGAGCAGCTCGAGCAGTCTAGCCACAGTTTCAAAAATATTATGTTTAGTAGCAAGAAAGTAGCTGAGAAACAGCTCTAGAGCCTGCGATTTTATTAACTTCACAGAACAGAAACAATAAAGGCAGCGAAAGAGCAAGCTTCACAGATTTGGTGTAAAACAGGAGTCGAACAACTAGAGCATGCTACCCTCCAGCCTCAAATTGAATGCAGGATTTACAAGTCTCAATGTTTGTCTTCCATTAGCAGCCACCTATGAAACCAACAAGAGGGGGCTCATACCACTCCCTGAGACCAGACCGTGGAAGAACCTACAATTTCCATCAGCCATCTTGGCCAGCAGAGATAAATTACGACTCTTGCACTCTTTCAGAAGCAGTTAAGATAGCAACTTGATTCCCCACAATCTTTAAAAAGTAAACTGACACTTCAGACCATCTAAGCGAAAACAAATTCTAGAGAGTTTAAGAGCACAAAGAGTTTGCAGATGCCAAGATGAATGCTGCCTGTGTTGCTTTTATCCATCCTTCCCTGAACCTACAGACATAACCTAATTAAAGATCACTTTTCCACAGTGCCTTCATCTCATTCAAAGTAGGAAGAGGAATAACAGGAGACATGTCAAAGGACTTCTCCCCGATCTGTTGAGAAAGATGGACGGGGTAGCTCCAGCGCGCTTTATGGGAAGAGGAACTGCAGGACGGTTTTGCAATTTAGGGCAGTAGGATGCTGCCCAGGAGAACTGCTGCCCTTCTTGTGCAGCAGTTATGCACAGCTCTGCTACGAGAAACTGCAAGGCCACTTCAGACTCCAGAGGATGCTCACCTGGAAATACTTCAGGCAGCTAACACCTCTGTGCTCTTTCCATGGATGATACAGGGAACACGGGCTCTTAACACAGGACTGAACAGGACACCAACAATCTGAGGATGGTGCACTAAGGTCTGAACATACGAAATACTGTGAACTTCCAACCTCCCCCAAGCAAATGAGATCCTATGCACGTCAAAGCAGGTGCTCAATACTAGTGGACAATCTCAACTTTAATCTTCTTGTCCCAAAGTACCTAGTTTTACAAGAGGATGCAGTAGTCCCTTCCTCTTGTGTTACAGAATTCAACTAATGCTTGTAAAGCACTTATTTTATTGAGATGAACATAACCAAAGAGACCCCAAGGAAGTGAATTCTGTCTTCTGAAAATTACTTGAATATGACTGGCCAACAAGGTGTGAGGCCACACAATCAAAAAAGTAAAGAATACCTTCTCATTTAATAAGTGCTTACCCTTGCACAGAGTAAGGAGGGAACCTGATTTAAATTACATAAATTCTACCATGAATAGGAGAATTCTGAAGCTGGGAATGAGAGCTAAATAAAGGGTGCAGAGGTCACACCATTTATGTGGACAGTCTAGCTTTAGTACTCTAGGTGTTCAACTTAACCAGTTCTTCCCATTAGTTTCTAAACACAAAGGACTGACAACAGAAGTGAGTTGCTTGATAAAAGAAAGCACAAATGAGCCACAGAAAGAGGCACAAGAAAATTAATATAAACGCTATTCACAAATACAGGCTCTCAGTACTAGTCACTCTGCTACTGCTGTAAAGTTAACTTGTTTTATATACATATTTGTGCCAAAGTCACGGCATTACCTTTCCATCCCCAGAAAAAGAAAAGAGCACAACCAAAACAAAATCTGCATCCTGTACTTCAGGAAAAATAATGCTTCCCGCTCCCTCAGTGGGATGAGATCATGCAGCCAAGAAACCTCCTTCAGACTTGTGGGCTTTTGCTTTATCACATGTAGGGCTCTCCTGCCAGGCAACTCAGAGCTGAAGAGGAAGTCGGAGGAGAGGGGGGAAACAGTGGCACTTACTGAAGACTTCGCTGTTTGTTTCTGCTTTGAGCAAAAGAGGAAAAAACAGCTAATAAAAGGACACCACCACAGTACTGGCTACTGGCTGGTGTAGGGATGAGATCTGCTAAGTGTTTAAGTAGGTGGCTTAGGTAAAGTTCAGATAGTATCATTTAACATCTGATTTGCGGTCTGAAGACACTGAAATTAATAGAGGGCTGTGAAAGAGGATTGTTTTACTGTGTTATACCAAAAGTTGAGGCCACCTTTTACAGACTATTTCCTGACAACGCAGAACAAAGTCTGACTACGCTAGGTCAGACCAAAGGCCTTCTTGCCAAGTATTGTCTTCAGAAGAGCCAGTAACAAATGCTTAGGGAAAGGGCATACGACAAGGAACAGCATCATCCCCTCCTACACCTTTCCAGCTTTTGGCATCCAGTCATTTGGGAAAGGGCTGTTAACACTCCTGAAGGTCTTTCCATTTCTGTTAAGGTGGATTATCAAATTCAAAAATAGCGCGACATATGTAAGTTCTCCTGACAGTTCCGAGAATTACAGGTGTGATCATTTCAAGAGTTTGAGCTCACAGCCTGCAGAACTTGAATACGGATGAACATTCAAGATCGACAAGCTACTACCAACAGAGCTTTCAAGACAGAGTAGCTTTTTGTGTCACACTCTTCAAGAGAATTTGGTAATTTGCAAATAAAATATCTAAGCTATCAAGGTCTTTGGCTTGAAAAGCTGTATGACCTTAATTCTGAAAAAAAGACATTGGTTGAGTGAACAAAGTTCTCCAGTCACAGATCAGGAATAAGGAAAACTTCTGACTCTTTTTGCCCTCTTCAGCTCGTGGTTCAATTCACTGTTCAAAACAGGCAGCTTTGGGAGTTTGACTTAAAGACTCACTTCTCATGTTATGATTTTTTCTGCTGAAAACTGCAAACTACATTGACACTCACTGCCCACAGCCACCTGTGGTATCGGAAAGTGAACCAAAACACAGTCAAACTCATCTTAGGTGCGAATACACCATTATTTGCTAAAAGCAACTTAGTTTCTACAGAGCAAGGCTGGATTCAATGCATTAAGCTACAGAACTGAAAAATCACTGGGAGCTGTCCTTAGGCTTCTCACCAGGAAGAAAAAGTGCCAATAGCTTGTCTTCAAGGACAAACTGTGCTTTCTTAAAGGCAAGATAATTACATGCACTTTCAACACTGTGCTATTAATCAAAGGTAAAAAAAAAAAGTTCTCTGTGAACCAAACTCATTAAGTGTTTTCTGAATACAGTCACTGGGTACTCGATATAAAATGGCCTTCATATTACAGCTTAAAAAGCTGCAATGTTTTAGTCCCTGAACAGCTGCTGAAACTGGGAGGGGAGCAGGGGGGAAGGAAAAAGAGATACCTATAGCTGAGCCAAAGCAAAGAGGATAAACATACGCATTTGTGTCTGTGAAGAATGATTTTACTAATTCCTGTTACTCTCAGATAAGGCTACCATCATGTTTCAGAGACTTAAGGGTAAAAACCTTCAATTGGCTGCAGTTACAAAAGTTGTTACCTACATGGTTTCTGTCCTGAGACAGCAATAATATTCTAAGGCTTTTCACGTTAGAGCTTCGGTCTAAGAGATCTACTGCTTTATCCAGGTCATCTTGATTTTTCAAAGGAATAGATAGCTGCAAGATAAAGAACAGAAAAAAAATCATTAGAAAAGACAGAAAAAATAAGTCTCCTTCCACAATAGGTATTTAAACAAACATTAGGAAAAAAAAAAATCAGAATATAAGATAGAATTCTGATTGCTCAATTATTCCACAAATTTTCACTACTGTCTTACTGTCCTTTTTAACAAGGTTTTCCTCCCATGCCATTAGAGAAATGGCTGACCCTATGCAAATTTCTAACGCACTATCCACAAAAATACTAATTGCTACCTGAATTTGTTGTTTGCAAAGAACAAGTCAGAGACAGGCCCCTGACTCCCTCATGAGAACACCGTCTCAGAATACTTATGAACCCAGACCTAACGATCAAGCGAAAATTGGGTTTCAGATAGAGACTAGTACAAAGAAGATTAAGACAGCCCACTCACATCTCAAAACGTGAACGTTAACAACACTGAAGAACCCCTTTCATTTTTGTCCGACTCCTACTGGTGAATGGGGTTTTGCATCTCCCTCATTAGGGACACATCCCTGAATGGTGGCAGGGCAACACCGCAACAAAAAAACCCAAGGAAAAGCCAGGGTGTCCAGAAGGAGAAAGCAAACAAAATACTTTAGATTATTAACATGGACTACCAGGTCCCTCAGAGACAAATGCTATTCCCCAAGTCACTTTCTTTCACCAACAACAGCGCCCACAGCATCTCATACCAGTGAGCCTCCCCTGTTCTCTAACTCCCCTTGTTTGCCTGCCAGCGGGGCAATAAGCAGAAAGTGTTGCAGCCAGCAGAAGGTAAATGTGTTACAGATGGCTGGATGGCTGCTGCTGGTCAGCAGTCAAACACAAGCAGTACTGACTCTGCTATCGGGCAGCTGAAGAAATGACTCCGGGACTGCCTGCAGTCTTCAGGCTGTATATATATTGGCTGGCAATAGTTGCTTTCAACAGTCAAAATACTTCAAATACCTTTTTTTACTTCCCCAAGAGAGTCTCCCAAACAATACCAGTACAAGGAAGCAAGATGCTGATGTTCGTACAATACACACATCAGTGTGATGTTTTGTCAGTATCAGCATGTTTTCCTCTGGAGCAGAGTGATTCAACTATGGTTCATATTAGAGGGAGGAACTGAAAATTAAATTGAAGGGTACGGAATTTGGGATGGGAAAAGGAGGTGTCATCCAGAGAGAGTGTTACACGTTCTGAGCACTGATAACAATGCTCTGTACCTCATTGTTCATGTAGTGGAGGTCCAGTGGCTGGCCAAAGGCTGTTTTCACTTTCTGTTGCACGTCTTCATAGCGCACAGGACGGACAAATGGGATAATTCTGGAACAAAAGAAAAATCACTGATTGAATTCACAGATATACTTGACAATGCAATCAAATTAGACGGCTGAACCATTAAAACCACATTTGCATGTTCCCCTTTCATCCTCAAGCAGGTAGAGAACCTTTCTAATCTGAATTGATATTAATTATTTTAACAAGGAATTCTTGATCTCTGGTCCATTTCCAAATGGTTTGTCAAAATGCAATATTCAACTGACGATTTCAAATAGAATGCCTTTGTCCCTGGATAGAAAAGCATCCTTTACTGAATAAATTTCTTCCACATAACAGGATACAAATCTCCTATGCACTTTGGCTTAAAGAATACTGCCTCAGGCACAAAACACAAACAAATACATTCAGTGAGAGTTGAATTAAAAGCTGCAGAAGGCCCAAAGAACAAAAAAGTATTTGGTTTAAGTACTCCAATATCTGAACTCAAAACTCACTCCCCAAAAATTTCCAAAATGCCTTCCAGTTGAAAGGTTTCAACAAACATTTCCACAGCAAAGTAGTCCTGAACTCCTGAGGGAAGGCATCAGCAGGAGGACACAAAGGAATCTGAAAACCCTCTTTCCCAAAGGTGGTCTGTGACATTAGCTCCACGTTAGCCCTCTGCACGCTCAGCTCAAACATGTCCAAACAGCTGAATCACAGACTCACTACACTGTCTCGGCAGTTATCCTTCAAATCCTGTGCAACACTGCAGGGGCTTTTTCTCAAGAGTTGAAGTCAAATCTAACTGTAACTGTGCAACTGTTTGTCACTCATGGCTTGCTTTATTTAAAAAAAAAAATAATAGCCTTTTTTTTTTAATTACAGAGGCCAAGTAGATCAAAACTTAAATACTGCTTCAGCTGTAATAGCACTGGCACAGCTGACTTGCAATAATTCAGAATATTCATATAAGACAGATCAGTCTCATACTCTCACGCTTCCTCCCTCACGAGTATTTTTCATATGTAATGCATCTCTGGGCACCTTCACCGACCGACACACACAATATGCACAGATGTGAATTATTCTGATCACTTTCCCTGAGCCCAAACCTTGTGACACACTAAACCCTCAGTTCTAGCACTCAGCCGTTTCCTTGCTAGTTGAATGGCAGGAGTTTTAGACTCACATACAAACGGCCTCAAGAAATCCAAAATGCCAACAGGCACAGCCATCCTAGGGGAACCCTGCAGAATCCTGCGGCACGTGCATGATTTTCAGAAAATGATAGTATAGTTTTCTTTGTTGGGTTTTTATTACTGTTTTGCCTACCTTGGAATAAAAACTCTAATGCTTTAGGCAAAGTAGTAATATGAAGTTCCAGCAAAGCATCTAAAACTGTTTGTTTTGGTGGAATGTTCTTCTGTAGGAAATTGCCAAGCACTCAGAAAGTCGCTACCTTGACAGCTGTGAAAAAGGACGATTTTCACCCTCTTCAGAAGCAGCAGCAAGTAAAATATCCTGGGTCAAGAACTGAAGGATTCAAATGTGAACCATAGTTTACAACCCACTATTCTAGCAAACCAAGGACATCTACTGCTCGGAAACCCACTTTTCACCTCTCTGCTGCACAAGGCCCAGATGGTTGGTTGTTCTTGCCTTTGGGTTCCCGCAACCAGACTTCTCGCCATCTGCTTCCATGGGCCACGAGACCACACTGCATCTCCAAGTTAAAGAAACAGCTCTGGGACACAGCTGACAGCCACCATCGTTCTGAAAGCTATTAGACCACTTCGACAGCTGCTTACCCCACCGCTGCACCTTGAAACAATTCTGCTTTGGCATAGCTGAAATACTGTCCCAAAAAGCTTGATTATTAGCACCACTTAACAATTTTGCCATCGGGCAGAAATAGGAAGGCCTGAACGGACCACAGAAACTCAAGACCTATCTTGCTCACAGGGGCAGCTCTCTGGGCTCAGTGAAACCCCGAATCGCCTCTGGGGAAGCTCACACAAGTTCATGCTGAACCCGTGCTTTGGCTACCGGTGCTTTGGATAGAAGGCTTAGTTTCCAAAACGTCCATCCAGCCTGCTTCCAGCACTCAGTATCCTTTCACGATATGCAGCTTTTGTTTTAAGTAGCTCTAGTGTTAATTGGCTTCCTTAGCCCCTTCCCAGGAAGGGTTCATCTTGCTACCAGACCTACAACGTTCAGCTATTTAGAAATAATTGTCCTTGTTAAAAAGCAGCCCACAATAACATTTTCTACATATTACTAAGAAACCCATCCATGAAATTATAGTACGCTGGCACCGTACAAACATAATTTAGTTCTCAGTTGAGCCGAAGTCCCTTATAAAGGCTTCCATTCTACACTCAATGCATTAAAAAGCAGAGCTGTTCTCAGGTGCCACAAATTCTATTAGTTTAAAAACTCTGTGCACTCTTCTAACACAAAATCATGGACTGCAGGGTTTAAGGAGCCCATTCCTGCCTGACCACCTTAAATATTTGTGGTTAGATCTGGCAGCTCCTCTGAAACCAAGCACACACACTTACATTCTCGGTGCAAGCTTGCTGTCTGTAACTGCATACCACTTTGGGAATGGGGAATTCAGGCGAGCGTAACTGCATAATTAGACTAACACACAATCAACCTTTTCATTTTAATGTTACTTCAGAAAAAAAACCTTTCTTCTCCCCTGAGCTCTGTGCCATCTTAAATGCACTCAGGCAGAAGACATGCAAGATGATAGGACTGCGGTGACAAGATTTTGCTTCCAAGTTACCTTGTCCTAACATGGTATCACAAGAAATTGTGACATGTCACACAGTGGCTCTGTCGTAGTCCACACAATGCCTGTGACACAGTAGAGTGCTGAGAAGATCTGGCTGACAAAGGCAGCAGTAGATCCCAGCTACGATTACTTTTAAATTTTCTCCTTGAGGCCCAAAAGTCAGGTTTTTTTAGTGTCAGAATTCACCACATAGTACTTTGGTGAATGAAGCAGTCACATTTTTGAGGAAGACTTTACAAATGATCCTCTGCCATCTGCTTTATCAACAAAGAATGCCTCTGCTTTTCTGTTTTAACAAAAATCCCTTAATTTGACAAAGGAGGATACTTGAGGAGGAGCTTCAGCAGCTCAGCCAGTAACCTTTGCTAGTAATAGGCTGTTAGGACCACTACACGCAACTTGCACTGTTGTACTATCAACATCAAGTTTGCATTTTATCATGAAACTGTGAACTACTTCATGTTGAAAATACTGAGATGGGAGAAACCAAAGGATTCCCGTAGGATGTCTGTGAAGAGTAGCATATAAATTCATGCTTACCATCCAATTAATTTCTTCAGAAAAAGGAAACTGGAACCTACCATCAAGATCCCTTTTTCCCCTCAGCGAGAGCTCAAGAGCAGCCTCAAAGAGGCTGCAAACAAGTTTGGAGCCTTTCTGTACGTTCACACAGCCACTGAACAGCCGTAACAGTATCGAGAGTTCCTCTCAACTAGATGGCAGGTAAGGGGCTTTTTGAGACCTACTTTGAAATGTCTAGGCAAGTTTACCCATTGGAAACACTACTGTAAACACCGAAAAAGCTAATTCAGTTTATTCTGTTTTTTGTAAAAGAAAGTGTCTCAAAACTAAGTATCAGAGGAAATAACAAGGAAACTTTTAGACCAATGAAAAAAATCTTCCCTTGCTGTATCTGTTGCTCAGTCACAGCAGGACAGTGATAGTGATAGGTCATCAGGAAGGGAGAAACTAGAAAAGAATGACACTAATTTCATCAGTTTCATTTGGTTTTAGTTAAATGAAACAAATAGGGAACATATCTGAAATAAGGCTATCGGGCTGAATTTATTTCAGGCTGGACAGCTTTTTTTAATATTACTGCAATTCATTTACAAATAGATACCATGACAATAAATCAAAGGAAAGTGTTATATGACACACTGATTTTTAAAAATAACTAAGTTGTGTATGATCTGTTTGCTGTTGCCTTTACAGTGTGTTTTTCATTCAGGAACAAGGAAAATGAAGCAAACAAAACATTTAACCGAAGTTACTGATGACTAAATTATTCTACTAACCAAAGAATCAAAGCAGCAAAGACAGACTTACCGTCTTTCCCCGTTATGTTCAAACTTTATCCTTACATCGTTCTGCAGAAGAAAGAACAAAAGGTTAGTTCAGAGCGAAACTCTGGCATACATAAAAGCATACAGACGGATCGTATCATGATTTTAAGGCCCAAACACAAAGCAGGTCAATTTGTGACTGCAGCAGGCATCAACTCCTCAAAAGGCTAACCAGAACACAAGTCTGATAACTTTCTCCGTGGAAACTGAAGCAGACTGTGGACAACAAGTGGCTGACACGTGAACACAGCACCATGAGGAATGGAGAAATTGCTAAAGGAGAAAGAGAAGGAAAGGGGTAAAAACTAAGTTGTAATGTTTATTAGTTGTCACTTAAACAGAGGACACTGAAATATACTTGAAGGAAAATTAATCCATCTTTAAGATTGCATGGCAAAAATCTGAAATTGAGTCTGACTGCGTATTCATCTGAACCGAAGCTGATTTTCTTTGTGCATTCTCAAAGCAAGCGTGTTTTCTTCTATGGCAAAAAAAGAGAGAGATACAGGGAACACGCTACATTCTTTATTCTTAAGACACAGACTAAATCTCTGCTTTTGCAAAAATGCAGCCCCTGAAATTCAGACTATGAAGTTACAAACAAGTTAACTATGTGTCATCTTTTAAAGTGCCAAGGGGTCATCATCCAGATCTGGCAGATGGTTGAAAGCACTGACCGCGCAACCTGTGCATTTCACTGTAAACTCAGAAGATGTTATGTGGCACGGAAGAGTCAACATGCCGAACTTTCAACTCTGGAGATCAAAGTTCAAATCCCAATTTAGGTCACAAAGATAAAAATAAAAGGGAAAAATCTGCTCTGATAAGACTCCATAATTTCTGCTGCACAATTTATGTGATTGGAATAGATTAAGCCATCTGTGAAAGCCTCAGACAATAGGCAATCATACATCTAGGAACTTCAAAAAAATGTGGCCAGGAAATGCTCTTTAGCTAGAGGAAGTATCTGGCAGGCCTAGTGGTCAAGAATGCAGTTCAAAGGGACCCATGCAATCGCTGCGAGTACACAGTACTCCTGCAGCAATACTGTAGGTACAGAATTGATCGTGACAAATGAGCTTCCCCATCAGAGCCACAATCATCTGCAGGTGGGTAATTATACGTAACTTTACCAAAGACGTTTTCTCAGATGTGGGAAGAGAAAGAACTTACTCTAGAATGACACCAAAGCGAGGCAAATTCTAGAGAACTCATTTTAATTGAACAGTAAAGGAAAAATGCAACACACACCATAGGAATAATAAACTATAAAAGATGTCCACCAGCCAGCTACTGATGAAACAGTTGTTTCTTAGGCATAATGGATGGAGGAGCGAGCCCTTTACATTAGGGATTTTCAGGGAAGGAAGGCCATGCTGTTCTAAGTAACCCAGTCTAAGGGAACTAAACAGGACTGTTTGGATTAAATTGAATGAAAGTAATTTTTCAGATTAAATTTCTGACCTCAAGATGTGTTTTGGGTCATGAAACAGCTCTCACTAGTTAAAATCAGACAACACTAGAAGATCTTCAGGGCTCTTTGGAAACCTTTCTTCAACTTACTGGTACCTAAGCAACTAAAATACCTTTCTCAACAGCATCGCATGCTTTCAAACCTGTAATTTGTAACAAAGGGAAGGGTGGGGGGGAATTTGGCATCTATCTCCTGATGATCTTTCCAAAAGGATCAGACACTGGCCACTTGTGTCTATTTTTCAAAGATCTAAGGGAAGGTATTTTAAAGTGACCTTAGTGTTTAAATTTCAGAGAGAACCTAGAGGAGTTAAACATCTAGTGCTTTTCGTTTCCTTTGAAAGCAGTGAACCTATCACCTATATAAACCACTTTCTAGAGCAGCTCACAAACTGTCCTAAGAGATGAGTAAGAAAGCAAATCCAAGTTTGGTGCTTTAGCGTTCCAGTTCTGTGATGCGGTATCATAAATAATGATTACAGATCTTGATTTAAGACATCTCTGAATTTACGTTTCAAAGTGATTTGGAAAGGATTTTGTACTACTCCATCTATGGATTTGTCCAGCACATTCAAGGAAATCCCATATCCCAGCTGAACAAGTAGATTATGAGCAGACAAAGCATAAGAGACAGACATGAACTTTAAAGCCTGCTCCAAAAAGCTTAAGCCTGTAATAAGGATATAACTGGAAAGAGTTACTTTACTGATACAGGCAACTTCTCCCGTTAATGTTCGTCTAACTGTTAAGTAACGATTTAATTTTTTAAGACAGTAATGGACAAAGAATTCTTGACTGAAATTGTTGCTTTTGCATTCAAGTATTTCATTCAAACGATATGCAGCATACACTGACAGAGTGATATTATTCTGCCCTTTCTTTCTACCAGAAAGTCAACGCAATAGTTTTCTCTACAAAAAAAAGTCTCTAGCAATGTAAATAAAGTATTGACCCTCCCACTTATTACCTTGGGAGAAGTATTTCTTTTAGAAAATAGACTTCACATCCCCATACCCAAATAAGGGTTAGTTTCATTCCCATCTTCATGTGACATATGACTGAGTAACTCCAGACAATCCCCCCTGTTAAGCACGCTGCCTCTATTCAGACACCTGTAAATAGCTGTTTCCTTTTTCACTGAAGCAGGGTTTATTACAGCTTCGCTAAAGCCAGTCCTTTCAGACAATCCCCTTCACTGTTCTTGGGTCAACTTCAGTTTGACTACCTTTTATCGAGATCTTGGTTCTGTATTCACATGCAGTCTGAATCGCGTGAAGATGACACCAGCATTAGTTCATTATCCGACAGACTGCTTTATGCAGTTTTAAACTGCAGTGGCCTTCTTTTGCATCAGAGATGGAAATACTTGTTTCCTTTTCATCATTACACTTCTCAGTTCCCTGCTTCCCTTTGAATTTAAGTATTATTTCCATTACAATGAAAAGTGCATCATACTGCTACATCATGACAGAGTCAGTAAAGAAAAGCCTTCCTGGCCCCCCACACCTGCTTAAATGAATTCTATAAAGGTCACTGCACACAACTTTAAAACATGCTCCTAATTTATAATTCCTAATATTGAATAGGAAGCCAGTTTTCTTACCGGAATTTTTTTTTCTTCCACTGCAGAGGCACACTGGTTTGTTATTGCAGGGCTGCCCAAGAGGGGTGGACTGCTGGCATTGTGTTTTTTCTTTAAAAATAATAAAGTAATTTAAAAAAAATGGTCATGCGGCTGTGAAACCAGAAAACCACTCGGTAAACTTTTTAGCTAATCTACACAGACCAAACCCCATCAAAAACATGCATGGGAGGAAGGCAGAATACTAAGATGTTGCAAATTATCAAAACTGCATCCTCCCTAGTCGATAAAGGTAAGTAAATAAAAAGCTACCATGTTGGCACCACAGCCTGAGCAAGAACAGGGAGCTAATCCACCCGTGCTTCTGACTGCTGAAGCATCACAAGACAGAACAGAGGCAGGAGACCCCCTGTCAACCTACTCTGTCCCTTCTGCCTCCAGGTAACGATTTCAAGTACTCACTAAATAGCTTATTACCTGTTTGTTGGAGTGAGCAGTGTCTTTATTCTTCATGGTATCATATCCAGTCAGTCTGTGACGTCGGCTCATCTGGAGTGCTACCAGGTCCTTCATGATGGATTTCAAGGCCTCTTGTTCATCTGTGATGCACAAGAATTTTAGTAGTAAGTTGCCTGGGTGAGTATCAACCGTAACACTTCTGCACTTGTTTTCTGCCGGCTCATAGAAAGATGATCCTTTCTAGGATCTTTGCAAAAATACTGTAATTTCATTTAGCCATAAAAAGCCCAAACTTAATCTAATATCACAAAGTAGTAAACAGATAAATTTCAAGTCACTTGTCCAATGTCACAAAAGGATCTGGCCATAGTAAGGTTCAGAATAAATATCCCCAGCCCCTAGTTCTGTTAAAACAGCTTCACAACAATCAGTACAACTTGGGACAGATTTGCTAGATCATCACAGGTCATTTAGGAAGGGCAAACTGATGTGCTTCTGCCAAGGAAAACCTGGTAAGAATCTGTTCTTTCCAATTTTATATCCTGTTACCTTAGAATTCTTGCTCGCTAGCAGAACAAACCACGGCCAATAGAAAGAAAAATGAAAATCCGGACAAAGAGTCATCTTAGAATATCTCTGAATACAAATCCACTTGCACCGATTTCCCCAACACATTCCTCTCTTCCCCCAAAACAAGCTGATGGAACAAAGTTCAAACCATTTTATGAGACTTCAAGATCTACTCAACAGATTCAAATCGTGCAGCATCAAGAACAATGTCTGCTGGCAGAGTATAATGCAGCAGGTTCAATTCAAGGCTTCTTGCAAATGCAGGAGAATAAAAAACACATATTGAAATTTTTCTTATACATTCTACTGACTTAAAATAAACTTTCTGAAGCTAAGATTCTTAATGTAACCAATTTAAAGTGTTCTTCCATTGCTTGTTAGTTTTGAGGACAGAAGTGATATTTAGCAGAACTTTGCGTGAAACCTAGAAAACAAAGACACAAAAAAAGGAAAGAAAGGCATAGTAGCTGGGCTGCGATGGATGCTAACATAAAGTAAGAAGGTGTCTAAGAGCTACTGAAAATAATCCTTTGCTTTTGCAAGCATAACAATCCTAAATTACTCGACACTGCAAAAGGGAAAAAAAGTTGACACATGAAGTTTGGTTCAAAATAGGACTGCACCAGCCGCTTTGCTCCTAGGCCCTGTGCCACCAACGTAACAAAGCAGCATCAGATGCCATCACTCAGAGGATCTGCTGTTGGCACACTCATGCCTACTGGATCGCCGGGCTGTCGTCTCACATATCAAGACTCAAGAGTTTTTTAGGGATAAAGCATTTTTTCCTTGGCAAATAATACGTCCAGTTAAATCTTTCCTGATATTGAGGCATAATTTAGGCATGAAATTTGAAGCAGTGATTAGATCAGCTCTGAACATGCCCAGAAGAATCTGCCCTTTCTAAAAGAGTCTGTTTGGACTCGACCGCCAGTTTTGCATGTAAAGCTTTTTTTTTTTTTTTTTTTTTTTTTTACAATTGGAACTTTTGGAAACGATGTGAACCAGTAATGCATAGACGAGGTTATCACAACCCTACTCATATGACAGTGTATCAGGTGTGCAGCGCTCGGTATGCCAGACTCCTCCTTTCCTCCCAAAGTCCACAAACGCGTCACTTCGATGTGTTTGAATTGAAATGAGCTGATTTGTAAATAACTGAAACGTGATTTTAAAAATCCAGCACAGCTACACACTCGTTCTCAATTGATGGCACTGGTTTGGATGGGTAATGGCTTACATTTGGAAGTGTTGTCCTGGGAACAGCTGCTGTACATTAAACGACGGACTGACTCGCATCTGTATTTCTCTGTAAAAGGGACTCATTGGGACTATTTGTTTCTTCAATTTCACGTTATGCATTTGTTCATGAGTGTGTCTCAAAGAAGCTAGCTTATGTTTTATGCAGAAGACTGGGTTCATGATTAATCAATGTCTGAATAACAAACTAGATTTTCGCAATGCTTAAAGATGACAGATGTAGGACACATACAGCTTCTAAAGCACGCAGGGAGTGAACGCTACCAGAATTTAGAAGCAAAAAGGGGGAAAAATATACCTATTTGTACGGGGGCAACATCTAAAAATGCCCCAGTCGGAACAGAAGACACACTAACATTGCCTTTGGTACAACCAATAGTTTCTGCCCAGAAGGTCTGTTTTAGCTTTCCGAGAGTACTAAACACTAGAGCAGAGGTACTTCCACTATGGGCTTCAGTATGTTCTACCAGAAAAACAGAAACATCAAGCCTAGGCCAGACTATAGAGGGGAACGGAAAGAAATCCCCCAGTGCATTAGCAGAAGGTGTTAATTAGAGTAAAACTCTTAAAAAAGGAAAGCAGAGCAGAGAAAATAAAGTTACTTAAAAAAAAAAACACAGAATCAAAACCCACCAAATCTCTGCTGTCCAAGACAAGCCAAAAGAGACAATAACTACATTGTGGTAGTGGAGAAGGGAGAGTACTCCTTGAAATTCCAACTGCATGCAAAAGACGCGAGGGGTGTAAGTAACACAACCAAAGCAAGAGGTTGCTTTTTGAAAAGCACATCAGCCAAAGGAAATAATTGCTAGGATCTATCTCAGAACTAAGTAACCCCTTGTGGGAGGAAAATGTGAAAAAACAGTTGTGAATGAAGTTAAAGTTCCAGGTAGCTAACAGCACAACTTTTTTCTTTTTTTTTAAATCGTTTCCAACTTTACATCTGAATGTTTAACCTTTTACCTGACTGGAGTGTCTCCAATCTACTCTTATTCTTTAATCTTGTTTGATATTAAGCACAGCCCTTGAGTCACCTGGCAGACAAAGACTGTAATTTTGCACAACAAAATATTACAAATTATGGACTGGCATATCCCTGGAGCGCCTACCACCCAAAACATGCCGTGAAGAGCCGGGATACAAGTTTTCCACTACAGTGCAGTTTGGGTTTGGCCAGATACCAGAAGGATGAAGAAGAGCTTGTCTTGGCAGACAGTCAGGGTTCCTTTGGGCAAGAAGCAAAACAGCTATGAAAGCAGTTTATAACTAAGCACTCATGACAAGAAATCAAGTCAATCAAAGAATACGTCTACGAATAAGAATCCGCATCTGAACAGTATGGCACATCACTTGCAAATAAGGATCAGCAGTTACGATGTAATCACAGGCTACAGGTGATTCCAAAGCCCAGGCTGTGTATAAAGTCAGCTGGTTTACAGTATCTCATCTGTACGAGGAAGTGGGCAAAGAGGACACGCATCTAACCAATTATGTAGCTCTTAATAAAGACTGTAGCTCATCTACATAGTGAATTTTTTTAATTAGCTAAGGCAACTTGTGAATTTACAATACGCTAAGACATTAAACTCTTAAGGGCAGCATCTGGCAAGCATCTACACCCCAGCCAGCGCACTGCGAGCTCTGTATCTCACTCGCTGTAAACTCAGTTTCCTCTGTAGACAAGTGCTAATGCTGAAATCTTACTTGCATCCATGCAAAACGGAACACTTAATGTACTATCAAAGGCTGATGGAACAACTTCAGGTGAATTTGAATCTTATGTGATTATACATTTTTTGATAGTCCTACTCAGCTATTGGCTCCCTAGTATCAAAACGTACATTCTATAATTCATCCCTATGTTGGTGAGGTAAGAAACAAAGGAGTATTTATCTTTTTAAAACATAAAATGAATGCCAAATATTGATCTGAACTTGTGTATCTCCCTAGCATCAAAACATACATTCTGTAATTCATCCCTATGTTGGTGAGGTAAGAAACAAAGGAGTATTTATCTTTTTAAAACATAAAATGAATGCCAAATATTGATCTGAACTTGTGTATGGAAAAAATGTTTCCGTTTAGGACAGCATTGTGATGGATTTAATGTTGCGAAGCATGAATACTTCCTTATTTCCATCAAAATAGAGGATTTCCATAGATTGACTTTAAAAAAGCACGTGCAGCAGCATCACATTAATCACACAATGCAAAAGTTATTATAAATGAAAACTAGGCAATTTTTGAAGCGTACTGAGAGACCCTGTTTTGCTCAGTCTCCAGTAGGTCTGGGAAACACAGTTCTGCTTTGTGCGGGAAAGATGTTGTCCAGGAAATGCTTTTCATGTTTTAAAAACTACACTCAAGGATTTTTATAACATCGATAAAAGGGAACTGCTACTCACAGAGAAAGCTATTGCTCTGCATAAAGCATTTATTTCAACTAATAGGTGGTTTATTACACGGGTCTGAGCAATCTGAGTATTTGCTGTGGCAGAAATGGAAACAGTGATGAAAAAAAAATAATCATGAAGTTCAAACAGAGTAAAAGCATCTGCACATTGGTAAAAACAGGAAGTCTGTAAACCCCTATAAACCAGGATGCTATTTTATATACCATGATAGTAGAAGACACAATGCCACATTTGTTTAAAAAAGAAAAAAGAGAACAAATAAGCGTGTGTGTGTGTCTTATCTACCACCACAATAGCAAAGCCGATTGCTTGTGCAAGTGATCAGCAGATCCAGGAGCAATGAGTAATTTTCACAAGCTAGGAAGACAAACTGGGTCTATGTTAAAGCTCTGAAAAACGTTTTCCAAAAAGTTCAATTTTGAGCCCTTCGCCGTGGACAGTCTTAGTGGCAACAAAATGCTGTTCTGCCCAATTTTTAGGAAATCGCAAGTGACCTGGTTTGTAGACTTAAAAGAAAAATCAGAGCTTCTCTGTGAAGCTGATCCATGTGGTATATATTTGGGGTATCTCTTCTCTCCCACAAATTAAAAAACCCAAAAGGTTGGGATTTCAGCTGGGCCTAACCTGTCGGCTCAGCCCAGCTCCCCCCCAGCGCACCGGGGGTGTCACTGCCGCTAAGGCCAGGAGCTCGGAGCTGGGCTACGGGTGCGCGTGTGAGCCAAGGGAAGGAAGTGACACAGGCAGGAAAAAAGAGCAGATCGAGGGAAAGACTCAACTGCAGCTGGGCCCGCAGCGCACATTCCGTCTAGGCCTGCCACACACCATCCAGCCCAAACACCGCTCTCCCCTCCGTTTCCCAGATATATACCCATTTCTTGGTATTAGAAGCAGGTATCCGTATTTTA
>NW_008824407.1:116293-117660 GCF_000699105.1 Pygoscelis adeliae | reverse complement strand
CTGTAAGGGCCAGAGAATCACCCTCACCGAGCTTCAGCTGTACCAACGGAGCTATGGCAAACTGCGATACCAAGCTCTTACTGTTACCACCCCACGTATCTTGCAGACTAGTTTACAAAAAACAAGATGGAAGAAAAGCAGAGCGTGATATAGCCTGTTATCCATTATCCTTTAGACGACTTGATCACAGCCGCTTAATGAATTAGGAGCAATCTGCTTGCGGCGGTACCGTGATTACTCCGGCACAAGCGTACAACGCCGTGGTCTGTGAAGTTGTACTTTTTCATCCTGCGCTCGTATGTTTACAAACAGGCATCCAACTGCCGTTGGAAAACACTTCCGTGGAAATCCAGCTTCTTCCTTCTCAACTGTTTTAAGCTTAGGTACCATCTGGCTGGTTCCTTTAGAGAAGATACAGACCGAATAACGCGACGCCTCTCTTTGTACAAGAGAAGTCTACTGATGGATCCGCATGTATTTGCTGCGCTTACAAAATCAAAGCGGAGTACAAAGGAAATGGAAGCTTGCTTTGAGCAACATTTGCAATATTTTATGAATTTACAATATAAATACAAGAACTAATTATGCATACAGACTAATTACTGAAGGACAGTCTTAGAAAACTAAACTTAGTTGGAGGGTAGAAACATTAAAGCGGTAGCCCACAAAGCAACGCAAGTCCGCACTTACGACAACAGTAGTAATTCCCTTGCCAATATGCAAATGAGTAAGTTCTGGTTTAGAGAAATTAAATTTTTAATTCTAGGACATGAGACCCCCTCTTTAAATTGAAAAGGGAACTAGGTAACACCACCCCACTCCCCCCAAGCAGTTATTTATACAGGACATACAGTCCAAAAGAATTACTAATTCAAATTCAGTCACGGCAACTTCCGATAGCAACATTTTACTCCTGAAAAAGAGTTCTTCTAATCTCTTCGCTTGTTTTTACGTGTTACTGTCTGGGTTAAGAATGGCAAATGAGAACTCAGCGGAAGCTTCACAGAGAAAAAACTATTTTGACAGACTCCCAAGCTGCAATCAATACCCCAGAAAAAATTTTCCCAATTAAGTTTAAGCACATGAATTCCCCGTCTCAAAAATAAGCCACCTGATTCTTCCAGGCTGCAAAGGCTCCCTCAGCTCCCCAGCCTGACCTGCTGATCCTCGGTTGCTCTGTCTGGCCAATTTTAGTAAAAGCCTGTAGCCGTGCGTGCGTGTCTGCCTGCGGCTCGGGCCGGCGGCGTTACCGAAACGCCCGGGCTCGCCACGCTTTCTAGTACTAAGCGTTTGTTTGGGTTTTTTTCCTACGAATTTAAAAGAAATCCCTTGAAAACACACTGTTTGTGCACGGCGAGCCGTCTCCG
>NW_008824407.1:109835-115381 GCF_000699105.1 Pygoscelis adeliae | reverse complement strand
CCAGTCAGTGCGACGGACGGGTCCGCGGCCCCGCCCCATCGGCCGGGTTCTAGAGCCGGGGCGCGCGGCTGGGTCCTAGAGCCCGCCCGCGGCTGCATAAAGCACTCAACTGCAGCTGGGAACCAGCCTCAGCCCATCCACCAGGCCGCTCTCCCACCTCCTTGTCCCTCCACCCCTGCTCCCAAGCACCCGCCTCTCACGGACTCCAAATCCAGGTCTCCCCTTAGCCACTATTTTGGGAGGACATAAAAGGGTCCTGGAGGAGGGAGGGTGTCCCGTGCACGTTGACCCTGCTGGTTTGCTCTCCTCGTAAGTACAGCTTGGCAATGAGTTTAAATTGCTGCTTTAAAAGCACCTTTTTAAGAGGGGGGAAAAAAACCCACCCAAATCCGGTTCAAGCGTGTTAAAAAGCCCAAAAGACAGCAAAAGCAGGATTCTTTTGGTTTCAAAAGAAAAGTGCGAGACAATTACCCAGAGCATCACCCAGGCCACCTGTGGCAAGAGGTGTTATCTTCTGGTAGCTGTTCTAATAAAAGATCCTGTTACCACCTTACCTTGGCCATGTCCCCAGGCCATCACAGGTCCCCCACGGATTGCAGTCAGTGACGAATGTCAAAGTAACAGACTAAACAGCTCTTCTGCTTTTTAAGCCTTCAAACCCACGATTTCATTTTCTCCACAATCGCGATGTTTCTAAGTGCTGCAATCACATACTCTACCTGTTAAAAGTTACTCAACACGAAAGTGGAGTTCTGGATCCCAGAACTTCACTCTGCAGGAGTGAACTCAAGCCTAGTGTGTTTCAAGTTCAGCACTTCTGTCCCCTTCCATTTAGGAGCGTATCTTAATGAGAAAGTGTTTTTGTTGTTAGAAGTGGAACTGCTGACCTGCTACATTCACTCGATGACAATTTTTTTTCAGCTTTAGCATTTCCGTTTGTCAAGCCAACTTGAACACACAGACCACAAGCAGAACACCTTCTTCTAAAAAGCTCACCAGTGACACCAAATACAAACAACTTTGAGGGGGAAAAGCCCCCAAACAAACCAAACATACCACACAAGGGATTTTTCATAGATTTTAGGGCAAAGCAGGACTACTGTGATCTTCCAATCTGACCCAGGAATTCTACTCAAAGTTCATAAACCGTGTTTAAATCAAATCATACCTTTTAAAGTGACATCCAGGCTTCAGTGGCTCTTTCCCAGCTTCTGCTTCCATTCCACCTGCGGGATGATATTTTTAGTGTCTTTTCCGCAAAAGGGACAGCAGAGGGGTTTTGGTTTGTTGTTTTTTTTTTTTAAAAAGTACAGCCCTTCTTCCCTGGCGCGGCAATGGCCACCCTGCTGCTGGGAAACCCACCTCGAGCAGATGTTTCAGCAGCTGCTTTTCAATCCAGCAATCGTCTAGCAGCAAGTGCATTGTTTTTTAAGTGGTTTTGCTCGCAAGCGACAGAGCAGCAATGTCAATGGGGTTATATCAACTGGATAAGCCGCACAAAGAAGAAAACTAGATTGGAGAGGGAAATTTCTCAGAAGGGTGGGCAAGTGCAGGAATCGAAATCCCCCACACCAGGAGGAATTTAGGACTTAGCCAAAGCATGGCAACAATATCTGTGATATCATTTTTTTTTTTTTAACTGTCTAGATGGGATAATAAAAAGATCTCACAATGTCATACTAGGTAGACACGCAAATCTGTAAAGGAATGCTTAGATCAACAGATTCGGCCTCTCTAGAGCGAGAAGCTGTGGACAAAGCCAATAATCTAACTTTGAAGCTGGCCTGCTTTGAGCAGAAGGTTGGACTAGATGACTTCCATAGATTCCACCTTGAAGCTCCCATCTTAAAACCAGACTGATGCTGTTAGTGTTTAGACTTCTCTTTTTTTTTTAGTCCTTCCTGTCTCATTGCTCTGATGCTAGAAGAGTGTTTCTAGCTTTCCTGCCTACTCTATCCCATTTGCATGCCCAGCTTACAGCCATTTGTTTTCATGTCAAGATTATACTTTTACTTAAATAATCCTTTCCTCTTCCCTGGTATTTTCTCTCTAAATACATCAATAAGATAATCATATCTCCTTTCAGGCTTCATTGTAATAGACAAGTAAGCCACTCTCTCTTCATAATACAAGCTTTGTATTTGTGGTATCTTCCCAGTAGCCCTTTTTGCCCTGTCCCAATTTGAACTCCTCTCTCTCGTTTGACAGCATCATTATTGCTCTTGGACCAACTTTTCTACATGCTTTTTCACAGCTTCATGGTGGCTCATCACTATCCTTTATCAACTACTAAATCCCAGCTTCCTTTCCTCACTAATTTCCAAGTAGTAAAACACTCTTAGCAACCTTCACAAATTTCTCCTCGCCCCTAAATTCACAGCCTTGCACTTTCTGCTGCTACATTTAATCTCATTTCTATTTCTCACTCTTCAAAGGCATCAAGTCTCTAAGATATTCTAGTTCCCTCGTATTATTGAAGCCTCCCACTTCTGTTCATCACCAAATTTAATTATCATGCTCGCTTTTTGTGCCAAGGTCATTATAAAAAGGCTTTAGTGAGATTACTCTTGGGACCAGAACTGGAGAAATTCAGTATTAATTCCCCACTGCACCAGCCCTGATGTCAAAACACTCCATCATCACCTTACCATTTGGTATTTTTGTCTGTCTTCCAGTTCTTACATGTTTGCACATAAAATTCTCTGTTGAAGTCCTGTTAAATGAGACCGATTGCATGTCCTTCGTGTAGAAACCTGGTTTACTTAAGTCCAAACGACATTAGACTAGCTAGTCACAGCTTGTGACAGCGAGCCAGGAGTTCCCAGCAGATGGTAGGAGAGCCACCCTGCCCCCCTGGTAAAACTCCCTCTTTCCATCTCCAACTGCCCAGGACGTCTGGATTTCACTGAAGTTTCCCCCCCGCCTTCATCAAATTGAAAATAGAACGATTTGTCCTTAACAGTTCAGCACTTCACCCACCTAAACCAGCAATTTTTATCTGCCGATTTGTGGTTCTATTCTCATTTTACAGTCATTATCACAACATTACCTATATGCAAGTGCCATTAGGCCTTTTTTTGGATCACTGTAGACCCCCCTCACCTTCCCCCCCAGTCAAGCTGGTACGCCCTTCCTGAACCGAAATCAAAGTTTCTACCAAAATAGGTGCCCCTATTTTGTGTAACTTGAGAAAAAGTGAGTAATTCCTTTTTCACCTTTACTACCTAATGCTATACAAGTTTTGTGCATAAGAATCAGGTTATTTGTTTTACCAATAACCTTATGGTACAAACTGATATTCTGTGGTTTTCCACCCAGATTGTCCACATCCTTTCAAAGCCGCGGCTTTCCAGAAGATAAGCTTCATTCCTGTAAACAGCAACTACAAAACATACTTAATTCTTCAACTTAAAGCTATTCAGATTGTTTGAGGCCATTTAATGTAAGATCATCAGTGAAGATATTCACCGAGACTCTCCAGGAGCTACTATGTTTATAGTTAGCCCATTTGTTTTAGAGGAACTTTATAGAGGCCTAATTGTTTAATGCCGTCACGCAGCATGAAGTAAGAAAAGGAAATGTAATCCCTATTTTAGGGATTGAAGAGCACGGCACAGAGAGCCAGTGACTTGTTGAAAGTTACACGGGAAGTCTGGAGTAGACCTTTGGGATTATAACTCCTGGCATCTTTTCCCAGTCTCTTAATCACTATGCCATCATATTTTCTATTTTGGTAGTATTTCCATTTTCTGAAGCATACCTGTCTGACTAAAAGAGCCTTTTCTCCTCGCTATCAGATGTACTATTTCTTCTTTCCTTCCTGTTTCCCTTCTTGTTTAGGTAGACACATCCTTCCTGGGGAGCTGAGCAGTCTCCAGGCTGAGCCTTGTCCCATGCCAAGACTTCCTTATTCTACATCTCAGACTCCGCAGCCAGAGACAGTGAACAGGAGCAGTGAGGAGAAATAAAAATTGAAGGGGCGGAGGAGGAGAAACCCTGTAAATCTTCAAAGGATGCATGAAAGCGTTCTGCACTCTTTTCTGCAGATCTGAGAGAAGAGTAATTTCACCGATTCCAGGCAGTTCTGATTCTGCTAACGTTTTCTCGTCGTGTTCTCAGCTTTGAAAACAAAGTTAAT
Organism: Pygoscelis adeliae; assembly: GCF_000699105.1. Lineage (NCBI taxonomy): Eukaryota > Metazoa > Chordata > Aves > Sphenisciformes > Spheniscidae > Pygoscelis > Pygoscelis adeliae. The sequence goes on along the minus strand of NW_008824407.1, from coordinate 111,243 downwards.
GGAAAACTAACATCATTATCCAACTCCAGGACAGCGTGGCAGAATATATATTGGCCAAACCTTACCTCACCTCCAGCAGAATACATCAACCATGTGAAACTCCTCAAAAGCATGCCCGGAGCTCTCTTTTCCCAGCCCCTGAAGAGCAGCTGCGTACCTGTCCTATTCTGCTGCTGCTCAGGCTGTGCCTGTCCTACTGCTGACAGCACTCCAGTAGAGGGGGCTCTGAAACTGTCTGGTTAAAAAATAGGAACCATTCTGCTTGTGGGGTGGACAAAACTAAAAAGAAGGAAGAGGAGGAAGGATGTTAAAAATATCATATGCTTTTAGATCATTACTTGCTTCTGAGCTGGCAGTCTGGACTGTTTATAGAGCAGTACTAATGAAAAAGCACAAGATTAAATGCTTGTTACAGTGTCAGGGCTTCAAATCACTGAGAGATGAACTTTTATCAACACCTACGGGTCGTATATTCTGTTAACCGTGGAGGATTTCTTCCAAGTATTTCAAGCCACTTACTGATCAGTCATTAATTATGTGCTTCTCACTTACAACGGGTATCAGAGAAGTGACTTTCCCAGGGTCACAGAGCAAGCAAGTCGGCCCTGCCAGATGTCAGCTGTTCCTTAATATCTACAAAAGGCAGAGAACCTCTCCTTGTCTCTTTTTCTACCCATATTCCTCTACAGGACTTCATGGCACTTGTTTTGCCACACTGACAGGCAATCCGTTTCTCATATCATCTACCAGTTCCTGAGTTTTTGCACTAGCAGCTCCAGTTTGCAGAAGTCGCTTTCTTCCACCAGAGTGGAAGCTGAGAAAGTTTCTTTGGAGAATTCCAAAGCACAGATCCAAGGAAAAAAAATCTAGGAGGATGTAAATAATTTCTAGGGTAAAAGACAAACAATTCTTAGAAGGAAAACATCTTTTCCAAATACGGATTACTAGAACAAAGTCCATATATAGCTTAAAAACAGCGTAGCATCTTTACAGGCAACTCTTTCCACTGTGGTCATGAAGCCTAAAAAGCTTTTCTTTCAAAGCCAGTACACAAAGAATTAAAGAGGAATCTGCTGTTGTCAGACAACAGTTTAGTTGAACTAGAGTTAAGCTAAATACTGAAGTCATCAGTGCTGCTCACCAAGGTCTAAGGTAAAGACAAATTTCCAAGTTCTGCCACCCTATTCCCCGCTAGGTCCTAGTTCCAGCGGCACCACCACCAGTGACTGAGCCTGTAAAGAGAACACCCTTTAACAGAGGTCAACCGTACACAGGGGAGACTTAGAAGCTAAGTGCCTAATTGCCTTGTCTTCAATTCGCCTGTATTCAAAAAGCCTTAGAGACCAATTATTTGAATTAAAAAGAAAATCCCTCTTCCCCTCATCTTAAAAAACAAAAACATGCAGGC
>NW_008824407.1:92844-109813 GCF_000699105.1 Pygoscelis adeliae | reverse complement strand
CAAGCACTAACACCACTAGTATACAGGGATCACGCAGTAGGTTTGTTTTAAGAAGGTGTATTTTAAATATTAACCAAGTTCTGTTGTGACTGGGTTCCTAACAATATAATTATTCAGAGTAACTTGCAACTTAGAATTGCTAGAATTATCAAGTTTGTTTGGGTATCAGTAGGATGAGAGATGAATACACTTCACCAGTTTTGTAGAGACAAGATGAGGCAATCACCCTCCCTTTTACAGCAGTAAACTTCACGCAGGATACGTGAAGCCTATTTGAAGTAGTTCCCTGCTCACCCCCACAGGTGCCGGTTTTTAACTCACCACACAGTGAACTGCAGTCAATCTACAAATGTTCCATTTTTATTACAAAGTATGAAAGGCAGAAAATACTGTACCTAATACACAGGAGGCCGAAACTTAGAAAGAAGGTTAAAAAATCTGAATAAAACTACATAGGAAGCAGGAAATAGCATAAAAGGATGCAACATTCCACTTTCAAGCGATTTCAGAAAATTGCCTTAAAATTTACAGAGTTTCAACAATATGGTTCCATGACTCGGGTGTTAAAATCCATTGTAACAAAACCTTTTGTATTTTCTCCATAAAAATAAAGGAATATAGGGACACTGCAGTTATCCATGTCAACAACATATGTCTGTTGAATAGCAGGATACTAGGATTCCTCTAGGACAGTATAGTAGCAAAGTTGCAAATCGCAATACGGAAGGTGGAGAAAAGGAGGACAGAAGTAAAACTACTATTGCTTTAACATATTTTAGTGAGAACAAGAAGTCGGGAATCTCATATGGATGTTTGTACAATCATGCTACAAAGATTACACCTTCAGGAAATTACCACAACGGGACTGTGAATGGGAAGAGCAGAAGGGAAAACACACATAAAAGTAAACATCTCCTACTTGACTATTGGTAACAAAAATGCTTCAGCGCAACAGATTTAAATTACATTTTACACTGCTAGCAACCCAAATTTAAAAAAAAGGTTCTTTTAAATAGTCGATTTCATAATTCATATTTACCAGGTTGTCAAAAAAAGCAACGCATCGCTTCTCAGCTCTGCTCTTTCATTCGCTGGTTCTTGCGTTTCTGCCTTTGTTCAGATTTGACAGACCAATCCTCATCTCCAGCAGAGGAGACTTGAGAATCGCAAATCTTGCAAACAGGAAAGCAAACTCCAAGGGATGAGAGCTGGAGCACGGGCTTACAGTTAGTCATGGCCATAGTATTTTTTCAGGAAATAGTTATTTCTTCATTTTGTTAGATTTTCTGAAAAGATATAAACTTGATGGAAGCCAGATAATTTTTTTTTTTATTGTTATGATTATGGAAATCCTAGCTTGATGCTGAGTATCAGAGGTTGCACAAAAGGCCACTGGGATACTTGGCAGACAAAGTTATCGTCTGAAATCAGGCAGCAGCAAGCAAGCCTCACAAGTGCCTTCGACTCTGGAGTCTGCCATGAATCGCCAGACGAGCATTCAGTGACTGGTATTTAGTTGCATTTTTAATTACTGTTTTTTAGTGCTGGTGAAAGGTGCTGATCGGAAGTTCTGGAGATGTCTTCCTAAAAAAAGGAGTCAGGGGCATGCTAAACTCCTCTCAACATCCTTGAGAATGAGACAGTTCTGACTCTTCTCAGGTAAGCAGGGGGAAATACAGCTGCATCTCTAAGTAAGTATGAGAAAGTGCTCTTTAAGTGCCACATACAATTAATTCCCTGGATTCTCTGCAAAGATCAAGAGAAATGGGAACATAGTTGACAGTACCTTGCCCATTCCAGGACTGATTTTGGACACCTCCTTTCAATGTCCACTCTACAATAAATACAGGCCTGCTCTGGAATATTGGTCTGACAGTAGAAAGCAGGAAATATGTATCAGAGAGAACTTGTGTTAACTGACAGGGTAACACAGTGTGGATTTGAGGTGGTAGGACCATTTTCCTAAGCAGCAGTGGGAAGACTAAACCCTTCCGTACTTTGATGGAACTGTAACTGTGCAATCTATTGAGCCAAGAGCTTACCCTTGCTGCCGTCCATCCTTTTCAGTATGTCCTGAAAGAGTTAAAACACCACTAACATAAGGAACTGACAAGTTCAGGAATTTAGGCTGTGTGAATTTACAGACAGCAGCTGCATTTTTTCTATCACAAAAATAAGTTAAAGAATCCAGCTACATCTTTACACAACCAACCTGCCACTACTGCCATCACGCTCAGCTGGTAGAAAAGGCGATTCCCAAACACCGTCAAGTTCCTAAGCAAAGCAAAAGGGACTCTCTAGGTGACAAGCAGCACTACGTTACTTGGGTTGGCCTTGCAAGATCGCATCAGTCTCAGAATACAGAGCTTCAGTTTAACAGTAACAGTATTGTCAAGTGCTCACATTTTTGGTGTTCAGTAGAAACAGATGAGGGTGCACTAGATACTGACAACCACAGCCAGCTTCGGATTTCAGTGACTCTTGTATTTAACATTTTATACAAAACACAGACAAATGCCTACCATAAAAGGGCTGAGGAAAAGATGACTCTCCCCCTAATCTTACCAAAAATATACTTGTTAAAGTGCCATCTGCAAGAGAACAAAACAGACACACTCAGCTTTCTTCATTTACATTTAAAACAAGCACAAGAGCATCTGTGAATTCCAATATATCAGACTCCTCCCCTCACCTAGTCTCTGGCAGGCAGTGATCTACAGTGGAGCCTGATGCAGCTTTCTCATTGCAACACCAGGCAAAAAATAGATCTTTTTACTATTATCCAGAACATTCAGGAGAGTAATTACAGCGAAGTTTTGAAAGGATCATTAACTTTGACTTATGAGAGGCAATGCCTCCCCCGTTAAGTACATTTCAAGGTTCCATAAGGAACAACCTGTATTATCAGTCTCCTTTCATATCATTCTTTGAAACCACTGTGTTTTCTTTCTAAATAGATTGTCAAAGCACTCAAATCCTTGCCTTTTAAATCCCTGCACACAGAAGTACAATTCCCACAGATGCAACCTACCACAGCCCATTTCATTTAGACAATTAACAGTTGGCATACTCCACGCTAATTCGACATCCAACTTGTTTTCTGTAGGTTTTCACCTCACTAATGAGTTTTACATGATCAAGATTTCCTAGTTGAGAGCCAATATACTAGCAACAGGTTGTCCACATAATAGCAGGAATCTATGGAAAGCTTGGTTTAAACAGAACATAACCACCAAACAATAGCTTAGTATCTTGAATTAATTGACAGGAGAAGTGATACAGAACTACTTAAGTCAGAGAAAAATATTTATGTTCCAGAATCAGTCTTGACTGTACCAACAATAGCATGTGATTTTCTGTTTTGCTAACCTCACTTACGCTCAGACTTTTCCCTTAATGTTACTTTATACTCAAGGGATAGGAGGCATTTGAAAGCAGTTGCTCTGCATCCTCTGCTTGTGCACTAAGCACAAAATAATTGAGATCCAATATCAAAGTATGTATTTTCATAAACTTTGGAAAAAATAATGCTTCTGGGGGCTTTACACCCAACATAACTGAATGTTACGCAGGTGAAATATGATAAACTATATCTTCTGATTCACAGGCTACAGTGACAAGTCTCAGGGTTTTATGTTATCTTGCAAATAAACTTGAACCAGCAAGTAGACAGTTAGCTCCCTGCCACTGTGTCAGCAGGCGCTGGCAAAAGGGCACCAAAGTCTCTCACTTCCGTCTCTATATGGAAGTGCCATTTGCACTACAGAACATCTCACCCATGAGGATTTTCATGTCTTTTCAGTCATTAACCTTTCAAGTGACTTCTTTGAAAAGAAGCTATTTTAAGTAGCATTTCCCTGTTCCAAAAAAGCCTCTAGTGATTTCAAATGTAATTTCATATGAAGAATGACAATGGATTATGCCCAAAGCAATATGCTGTAGATCCAGAAGGTACCCCAACTGGCTAAACAAACAGGATATAAGCTTTATTTGGAATCCACTGGAGCCTGCAAGATTCCTTCACTTGCCTTTGACGAGTTTGGAATGAGCACCCAATTCCACAAATGAACATCAAGCAGTTTTATGGATGGAAGGACTGACACTGGATTCTCTTCAGGTTCATAACAGGATTGTTTTCCAACAGTAGCAAAAGCTACCTGGCTATTCAGGCTATTAGCCCCTTTATACATGCTCTCTTCTCGTCATCTTAGTGTAACAGACTGTATTCCTCTAGGAATGAACTGCATTTGCCATTTAGTATAGCCTAGAGTCTTTTAGTGACTTCGCTTTCAACTAAATTATCTTATGTCTTTTTTAAAGCACAATTCTACAGTTGCAAAAGATGCATTTTTAAGCTAAGCAACAGATACATTCATCTTTTACTCATGCCATCTATACAAGAATGAGACTTTGAAGCATAAAAGGGACTACAGAAAGTACTAACATTACAGGCAGTTCCCTCTTAGTAGCACAGCATATTATGCCTACCGTTTGTAATTAAACAGTAAATGACAAGCCTGTGTACATATTTTTATATGAGTATCTAAAGCTGTGAATGCCGTTATATGCTTCTGCTAAGAAAATCCTAATTTTCACTTCATTCTGCATAAGTATTTTCCAGTTTAAGATGAAGTGCTATTGTAAAAAGTGATAACCTAATCGTTTGGCTAACACTGTTCTGACATCTAGGTCAAATCCGTCTGTGGAACACACTACCCTCAGCACTGCTGCTAATAAGAAAAACTGACCTTCAAGTCAAATCAAGCTTTCTGTCAGAAGTCCCACAACTGAACACAGAATGTCATTGACAAAACATGAGCTTGAACTGTGTTAGAGTCTCTTGGTTCTCCGATATTAAAAAGGGTGATGGAATAAAGCTGTCCCTAATGAATTCCTATCAAACTGACAAGACTGTGCTTTTCTGAGCTCCATGTTGAGAAGCAGCCTGTAGAAGAATATTTCTGTATGTCCAGAATGACAAAACTTTTCAAATTCTGTTCTGTATTTGACAGCGCTTTCAGCGTCACCTTCACTGTTTCACAGCAATCGCTTTTCCCAACTTGCCTTTCCTGCATAAACTGACAAGACTCAAGTTTGCCAGGGTCCTACAATTTATAATGCTGCCTCCAGCTGCAGGTGAATACTCATTAGGTGGAAAGACAATTTTGATAGTTTCTGACATTTACATCAAAACTCAGCTGGTACACCCTTACAGACCAGCTATGGTTGTCATGTCTTCATTGGGAGAGTACTGCGGAGCATTCATCTGAGTAGCTATGTTATCAACGAAGATTTTTACCTTGCCTAATCCACTCAGCTTTGATTGAAAAGTATTACTGTAGAGCGACCCACTATTCAAAACAGAAACAGAAGCCCTTGGGCACATCCCCAAAAGATATGAGGATGACAAGTGCCAAACCTTAGCCTCAATGGCACGGTATCTTTCCTTTTAAATCCCATCTTTGTGTATTGCATTAGGGAATAACTTCTTTCAGAGAAACAGCTTTCATTTGGAGAGTGGACCAGCTTTTCCGGCTCATCTCGCTCATTCAACAAGACCTGACAGTACAAAGCAAATACACTTCAGAAAAAAGATTGGTTTGCACTCCTTTCAAGAACTCCCAGGAACACAGGCCAAACGCAAAGAGGCTCCAAGGTACAGGCTAACCACAAAATCTTGCTCATATTATTTGCCAATCAAGCAAGCTACAAAGTGTGAAACCATTTTATTTTGGTTTAGATAGTAAGTCTTCCGAGGGGAAGTCATTTGATTGGAAGTGTCAATCCCAAGTCCATTACAAATCACATCTTCTCAGGAGTCGTTTACCTCCTGGGAGCTTAAGTCATGCATGTATCTTCTTCCTGAAACCTATTACCATTCTGTTAGCTAACACAACTGCAGGATACACGCAAATTCAGTTATAATTTAAAAATAAGGCCTACCATAGTAACAACTGCCTCTAACATCAGAAAAGTGTAAAGAAATTGTGCAACAAGTACTTGTACTTCACAGCACCAGAAAATTCTGCCCAGGTAACCAGGTATAGAGAGCCAAGGCAACAGCTAATTCTGGCAGGCCTTTACTGCCAGGGAGCCTACAGTGTTATTGTGATTGGGCATATGGAAGTGGATCACATATCAAAAGTAAGAATTAGGGAGAAAAACCTTACTCAATAGAAAGTTAGCCCAATATATAAAAACCATACAAATGTTTAAACAGTTTAGAGGCAGCAACAACAGGAATGATAAAGATTCCTGCCAAGGTGGCTGTTAACATCAATGTCTCTTTCCCCACCTTGTTTTGTACTTGCATCTATTAAACTAGTCGGATGTGCTGCCTCAGCTGGCTGATAAACACATGGACATATGCAGCAACTTAAAAGCCTGCAAGCTTATTAATACAGTCAACAAACAAATATACAGAACTTTAACTGAGAAAAAAAAAACAAACAACCAAAACCCAGAACGTCCAAGAGGCTCAGCACGTCTCTGCATTTTAGAGTCTTGGAGAGACAGGAGACACCTGCCATTGATTCTTGTAAAAGTTTCTTGTAACAGTAGATGCAAAGCAACAACAGATACTGGCCACTTGACTTGTGTTGTTCTTACTTTAGAGGGGAGGGGAAATTATACAGCCCTGCCTCAATGTGGCATGAAGCAGTAATGTTACACTCTCAAAATCTCCAGGCAGTTGTTGTAGCAGATAGCTATCCAGTCTGGCTGAGTTGATGCCCACTGTACATTGTTGATTTCTCCCTCTGCTGTATAGGCCAAGATAGGGTCCTCAATGGCACGAGGCATTTGCTGGATATCCCAGATGAGAGCCTGATGGTCATCCGCTGCAAATGGAAGAGAAAACCATAAGTAGAGTCAAGGTATAATGAGATCTCCATACATGACTACAGACAGGCGTATAGTCCAAGAAGCTGTATAGGATATGGCTGTTGCAGTCCCAACGAGTTTTCAAGCCAGAGATACAATGATACAACTATGCTCCAAAAAAATAAGCTTGGATCATTATACAGTATCCAGGACTGAGTTGAAAAACAAATCATCAGTGGAACTCATGTCAGTTGAAAACATTTAAGAACTAGATTGCAAAAAAATAAGGAGCATTAAAATAATATAGCTTAGCCAAAGCAGATGCACAGTTTGGGCACTGGGCTCCAGTAGGTGTCTATTTCCATAACAATTTTAGAGAAGTCATTAGTAAAAGGCTTCTAAACTGCAGGTATTCTTTAGCAAAAGGCAGGCAGAGAACTGCATAAACTTTTGGAGAGAGAGGATTTTGCAAATGCAGTGAAAGACTCTCAGAGATTCACCAACGCAGCTGGATAGGGATGGATCACACTTACCTGCTGTACAAATGTGGCAGGAAGAATGAGGTGCCCAAGCAATTCCATTTACACAGGCTCTGTGGTTGTTTAACCTGGCAACAGGAGTGCAGGGAACTCTGACATCTAGAATCACGACCTTCAGAAACAAAAAACAACTAAATTAATAACTTGCATTTTTTTATTTGTTTCTTCAGAAAGCCAAGTATTTTGAGCCAAGGGTATAAATACAGCCCTTTCCTACAGGATGCGGTTGGCAAGCAAACACTGCTCTCAAAGAATAGCTTCTAGGTGGTTAGTGTGTCTCAAAAGGAGTCTGAGCTCACAGGGAGGGCTTGTGAGTTATGCAACAAGGGCAAACAAATTACGCTTCCCTGAAGTGGCACAAGTGACAAACTAAGACACACTGCCTTGTGCGCCTAACCGAGAAAGAACAAGGTGACTAAAACACTTGCAGTTGATTTTATGTGAAAACTATTGCTCAACTGGCTCACAGACCCCTCTTAAAAACCAGCTGAAGTATATATGAGCCATACAGACCTTCAAGTTTATAATGCCAGAATTACTTCTTTAACTCCTACTGAAGCTAGTGCACTAAGAATTGGTCCTTAATCATAGTCCAGTTCATGTACTGACACTGGCCCCTTAAAGAACTGACTACTAATTACTACCAAGCCACCTCCCAAAAAAATCACAACGACTAGCACCTACAGAAGATAAGATGCCACCTTACCTCCATGCCGTCCATGGCCATTGTAGCAAGATAGTTGGGATCCTGCTTATTCCAGCAGAGACGCAGCAATGGATGGTGCTGTGGGTCCTCATAAATTATGGTGCTGTGTTCCAGATGACGGAGATCAAACATCCTCACCGAGCCATCTGCACCAACTGAAGCGAACATATCTCTGCCACCACCTGCACGGCTAAATGCTATGTCATACACCTGCTCAGTAACAGGACAGAGAAAAACATAACCTTAGTTTTAGTGAGCACACTGCCTCCTAATTCTCAGTAAAATGGAATTTACATATGGATAGCAGATCTAGTTGCGACATATTCTGTCAAATACTTGATGTTCCTAGCAAGTTTTTAGTTATGACACTTGCCAAAAGGAGGGGGAAAAACTTAAAAGTGTTGTCATTGTAAGATCATCCACTGAAACGAAACATATCAGCTTTCCAGACTCAGATTTTTTTTTAATATTAATTTCTGAAAAGTAATATTATGTTCAGATGAAAGAATCTTGCAAGTTGTTTATTGCCTTTGATATGCAGTTGATTCCAATTCCAGTTTGACATTTTACCTCATTTTTCTAAAATATTCTGGAGCATAATCTAGTAAAACAAGCATATTCTCAAGTCCAGATTCTATGATGAGCAAATAGAGTAGTTTTGATAGCCAATGGTATAGTTTTAGTTTGGTAGTCAAAACTGTATATCTTAATCTTAGATAAATTATCTTTTTGAATCATTAGATTTTTCAAGAAAAAGGGGGAAAACAGAAAAGTTCTGTTCCTTTTCTACCGCTTAAAAAAATATGCAATGTAAACAATCAAAAAAAGCCGTCACCTCTTTGTCATGCGCAATAAGCTGGGTCTTCACGTGACCAGAGACCAGATTTACTCTTCCCAGAACCTGTCCTGTCTCCAGACCCCAAATAGTGCAGGTTGTGTCAATACTAGAGGTACCTGAAATGAAAACACTTCTGTTAGCAAAATTAATATTCTCACAAATTATTTAATCACTTACTAGATTAATGCAATATCCTCTGACATCTACAGATCAAAATAGCTACAAGAACAGCATACAATTAAAATCAAGAATGGCAAACAGCTAACAGTCTACCATGCATTTAAATGACCCAAACCTTTTAGCTGCAGAAATAGCCTTCCACACAGGAATAAAGTGTAAATAGCTCATGTCTCCTTCAATCTATTCAGAAGCCTGATGCAATGCTGAGATGAACTTTCCCATCCTGTAAGTCTCATGTGCATGTCAAAACCAAAATTCAATCGTAGTCTTGCGATAGCGTATTATTAATTGATTGTTTCTGTGGACTGAAGGTGGGGCTAGCAGTAAAGCTCTTGAGAGATGAGATATGCAACACGCAAAAAATAAATCATGTAGTAAATAATTACTAAGACACATTATCACTGTTAATCTCTGGGCAAATCCCCCTGACACAAATGGCTGTACTCTTCTGGGAAACAAACCTCTGCTGGATCAGTCATCTTGGATTCACAATTTGTCCCATAGGCTATAATTAAACCTTAAGCATTCAGCCCCCTCCTCCAACTGAATTAAGGGCTCCTGGCTTTACTCCTGCTGCTGAAATGGCTTCACAAAAGAAAAAGCTTGGTACGTAGTTTTCTATCCACTCCAGAACACGCTGAAATAAGCAGAGTTCATTTACATCATCACTTAGCACTACAACAATAGCTCACCAGCCCTGAAGACTGAGGCTCCCTATCTGCAAATAAGGAACACCCCTAATCCCCCCTAAGTGACCCATTCTGTACTGGACAGGGCACCTTTCAACGCAAAAAAAGTCTCCATGAGCTGCTCAATTTATTTGTTTTTTTATTTTTAACCTAAGACAATGGCAGTTTCTGTAATGTAGAAGTCTGTCCACTGGTTAGTTATCAAATTAAGCGGTGACATGCAATGGCACAGCAGTCAGTCAGAGCCCAGAATTCACCAGACTAAATTCAAAAGCGTGTCTCTTCCATGCTGAAAATGTAGCATTTTGTCAGTCTCACCTAGAAGGTAAGGATCCACTTCATTCCAGTCAAATGATGTTAGTGGAGCACAGAAATCAGAGTTCTTGTTATTGTTCAGCAAACACTCCAGCCGGGTCTCCGTTTCACCCACCTTTAGAAAAAGTGAAACACCTGACTTAAATAGCAACATCATATGACTTGTTCCACTTGTACTTCCAAAACATGAGGTGTTAATCCTGGGTTTCTTTCCTCTCAGCTTTACATCCTAAAGCTCTGGAAAACACAATCACCATCTCTATCTTCAATAAGGTGATTAAAACAGCAACTACCATCATAATTCTGCTTCTCCTATAGTCTTCATATTTAGTCACATTATTGCAGTTAAGGAAACTAATTATCAAGTGCTCTGACTTGATTTTATATCTCAATGTCCACACTGTAGCAAGGGCAAGACACCCTGAAAGGAAAACAACTCACTTCAAAAAAATCTGGTCTTGAGTGAAAATGAGATCAATGCGCAACACAATTAATATCATGGTTTATCTTTTTCTAGGGAGGATTTACTCACTCTCCACACTCGCAGATAGTCACCACTGGTTGCCAACAGGTCTGGATATACTCCCTTGGTGTCTGGGATCCACATAAGCTTTGTGGTAGGATAGGGGTGATCAAAGGTGTTCCTGCAAATGAATTCTGAGCTCTCTTCATCCAAACCAACAAGCTGCACCTATAAGAAGCCATATTTAAAAGAAAGCATTTTATCAAAATACTAATTTATAATTACAGCATTAAGACTGAGCGTATTTTAGAAGGACAACTTCTGTAACCTCAAGGACAACATAAAAGGACCATCACGTCAATGGCATGAGAAATCGTTAAAGCTTTGCTTCCTAGCTGGGGCATGTAAGCAAAGCGAAGTATAAATAATCACCACAGTGCTTTACTTTGAAGAGATGATCTCAAATGAATCGAAATCCAATCCTAAAGGATTAAAGACCACCCTTCTCTTTTCCACATTGCAAAGCCTAGTTTAAATCACAGACTTAAACTGCACAAACATTGTACCAAGTCATCTTTAACTGAACTGATGCTGACAATGTCATCTTCAGAGAGCAGGACAAGCTGTAGTTTGCATGACAACCACCCACGATTAAAGCCTGTATCATGGAGTTCTTGGCCATAACCCTGCAGATTGTGACAGATCGTGTCAGCTAGCTATCAAGCTGTTTTCAGCACCACATTAACTAAAATGTTCTGTCACAACTGCACAAAATTGAGGTACAGATTCACATCAGAGACAGAAAGTAAAACAGAATTCAAACTTAAAAAAAAAATTGGGAAGCTAAAATATTTAAATAATTATTCAAATGTTTTGTGTGAAAAGACCACAAAAGCAAGTCTGCTGAAAGATTCTAGGTAACTGAATTCCAAATTAGTTTTTTTTTGCACAGTAATGTGACAGTGGGAAGGGCTAACTTGCCCAGTTGTGGAGTGATGCAAGACAGAGCAGACAAGAAACTATCTCCACATAGCTTGGTCATGACAACACCTGAAGTAACGCTTGAAGTCCCAGACATTATGCTATTAGAAAAATATTGACGTGTCAGAAAGTGTTCATAGAACAATATGTTGCTGGGAGGATATGTTTAACCTACCAGTGACTACAAGACCTAAACAGGATGAAAGCCCCACTGTGTTAAACGCTGTTCAAACACAAACATTATGGGGACAACTCACTACAATTAGTTTGTAAGCTGCTCATGGTAGGAACTTCCTAGTATTTTCCACACAGCAGCTTCCTCCTGGAAACAGTGGCTTAATGGACTTTTTCCTAAGATGTTTATCTGGAAAAATCCTAAATATTCTGGGATAAGCAATTTGGTTAATAAACTACACATTTAAACTAGATCAGAAGTCTACCATATTATTACCACATAACAAAAAACCAGCAAATGCTTCAGTGGAAATTAAACTATAACATTAGCAGTTATGAGTCCATTTGGAGATGCTCTTAATAAATGCAAACCTTGCCCCCTGCCACAATGAGAAAAATCCATCCTTTTCACTCCATAACAAACCCTAAAAGACATATCCAAGTATGCTTCTAAACTGTGTATTTGTCTGCCTTGCACTCTCTTTATTACAGCTACTCCTTATTATACTTCACACTCAAGTATGAATCAGTCAAGAATCTCCGTGTCTTCTGAAGTGATTGACAAATGGCTTTCTAACTCCTTTAGGGATCAGAAGTACTAAGCAGATTTTACAAAGGAGGCAAATTGTCCTTGGTGATAGAAAATCTTGTGGCAAGGTCAGGATCAGAAGACAAACGACCTCTACTCATTTCTTCTCCTTTGCTTATGCTGTTTTCAGCTCAATATGACTGTATTAAGCCTACACAAAGCAATCAACATACTCAAAACCAGAAGCAAATCTCAAACAGCAAAGGACCCACTTTCGTTGGTGTGAATTTCTATATTCCTGCACTGCATGTTCATGTTTAACCCCTCCTCAGATCTGAAGAGAAAGCAATGACTGTGCAGCAACCCAGTATGTTTGTGATCTTTGACATTTTTAGGTGCAGGCCAGGTCAGAGAACAAAAATTACATTAGCAACACTAGAGCTCCTGGCAACTGCTGAAGATCAGGTGTCTGACACCGATTGTCAGACCTGGCAGCAGCCTGTGATCACTCTGAGCAGGAGGCATCAGTCTGCCCAGAGACAGGAGCAGAAGCAGAAAATACTGCTTGAGAAGCTCTATTCTTCCCTAGCTCAGCATATTCAAAGGTATCACTCTTCTCTTCGGACTCGATCCCATACAGCGATTACAGAATCCCTCTATTCATCCTCTTGTGCAGGCTGAACACGAGGAGGTGGAACGATGGAATTATTTTCAGGATGCTGACTGTATTAGAGCCCTGTCTCTCCCTCCTGCAAGTGAGGCAAGATTTGCTGCTGCCAGCTACTGCACGAAGGAGTGCCTGAAGTCCAGCCCAGACAAGACTGAGGTGATGCTAACAGGAAAGTAGCTGTCAGTCTGGATACAATTCGAACCATTCTGCATCTACCCGTAACTCATTCCAGTGGGAAAATGAGGACCAGTGTGTTCGATCTCCATTAGTTTTGCAATTATGCTATGACAGTAGGTAGGAATGTTATTATAATTATTTGTTTCTCCAATACATCAAGATATGCTAAAATTGGATGTGGATTTTCCTACCATAAGCCTTTATCAACGTCAGGCTTAATTGCAATGGTGCATCTGAATAAAGAAGTGCCTTTAATCAGCATTCTTTAACTTCCAAAAAATTTACACCTCTCTTCAACATGTTCCAAAAGAATCAGACACAGAATTAAACAATGCAGGATTTGGTAACAGCTTACTTCTTTTTCTTGCATGGTTTGAGGAACAGTGAAGTAAGTTCACAGTACTTTAAAAAAAAAAAAAAAACACAACCCTATATCCCTTTAATTTGATTAGTAACTACTAAGAACAATATTTCACAATTATTTTAGGGTCATGTACGATCAGAAAGATCTCACTGCACCCATTAATCTTCAACATGCAAGCGGTTTTTCTTTGCAACTCTAAACCTTACAGAAAAAATGACCCTCTGGTAAAACAACCACCCTGAATGCTCTCTGATTCGAGGCACTGTTCAAGAGAAGGTGGCAACCTGGGAAGCACGTGGTCATAACCCGTCAGTCTGCTCCAGTGATGGGAGCGAGCAGTGTACAGCACCACCCTCTACTGTTTTCTAAACTGGACTCCAGTTCTGCCTTGCAGATAGATCCCAAAATCAGCCTTTCCTGATGTTTTCCACAGATCATTCCTGATCCACGAAGCCATAGTCAGGAGCCTGCAGAACAGCATTAACAGTGAGATTTAGGAACACCTCTGTTCCCTCCCATTACGCCAGTGATCCATGAGACGTTATAAAGGCTGACAGCAGTTCCCTAATCCAAGAAGTTCAGGAAACACTACCCCAAAGAATTTTAGTTCTTCCAACTGGAGCAAGTCATCTCTCTTCTTGTACCAGTGATTTGATCAGCAAAGGTGTACAAGCTGAAACGAAACTCCGTTGGGGTTCAAACAGTTCTTGGCAACTAGCTTTCTGCTATGCTGTACAGCTTGTTAGTGGGGGCGTTGACAGAGGTTAGAAGAGTCTGGGAATTGGGGATAGCAGTAAATTAAGGTTTGGCAGTCAATAGATTTGAGTTCCCCACTAAACAGAGGTGTAAACAGCCATTTTATATATGTAACCCATAAATACGTCAAGCTCTGATAATTACTACAGAGATAGAAAATCAGAGACAAATGAGCAAGAATCTCTCCTCTTTCTTTCACTGTAATTCCCTCACAGTGAACTTCTGCTGCAACAAACGCTTGGTGCATTAAGTCTTTTTAAAAGAAACCCTAAACCAGAAGAGTAATAAGGAAAAGGTCTATTCACCTATTTGGTTAGATTTTAAGCAAGCTAGAATTGCTATTCCAGACTATTTTTTTTTTTTAGTATATTAAGGGTAAGGAAGAAAGCCAGTTATTTGGAACAAACCATTGCAACATCAGGAACAGAAATGTTGTTTGGAGCTTGTCAGAAACCTCTAAAGATTATGAGTGCAAAGAGAAAGTTGAAATGAAAATGTTTTCATTATCCTTTTAATTAGTGCCAACTGTACCTATAAGTGTATTTTGATGTCAGAAGCTGGCAATATAAAACACCTCAACTGTGAAGGGCAAATTATGCAGGAGGACAAAGCTTTCACACATGCCCTGTGAAAATCTTAAATTTCTGCTTACCCCAGAAGTCAGGCTATAAAACCAACTGCTCCAGACCCTTTGCAGCACTATGTTATGGACTACTTAAACAGGGTAGCTTCAGTTCTCTCCCTTTGTTCCTTTAGTTATACCACTTACATGGACAGAAGCTGGATCTGAAAGAGTTTACAACTAGTGTGCACCTAGCACAACCGTACAGTATCTGTCCAAGAGTTCCCAATCTGGACCATGAAACTATTCCCTGAATGTCTCAGTATCCTCTAAAAGACTCAGCAAAGCTGTGAGAGGCCTAGTAAGACACCATAAAGACAGTGCAGATGAAACGCCACTCCCAAGCTTGTTCTGGTCCCCAAAGTAAAGGGGACAACATCAATACTCTAAGCAATAACAAACACTTGCAATTACCCAAGACAGCTCTCTGTTAACTATCTTCCTACAGCGGAAGGCTGTACTGAAAGCACTACAAAAAGCATCAAACAAGAAAACCACCCCCGCCCTTCTGAAATATCAGAGACACTGCAAAACCTCTCCGCAAAGTGAAGGTTATGTTTCACTGCATTTATTGTACGAGTTTAATTTTTAATCATACATCATCTTTATTTCTACAGCAGCAGCATCCAGACTGGCATCTCATTCTCATACAATTAGTTTCCAGCTCTTTACACCACACAGATCTCGTAGCATGTGGTGCTTATATGGACTGAAGTCAACAGAATAGTTATTCCTGAAGCTCAGAGGTCAAGAGAAGCCCTGGGGAATATTTACAGACAGCAGTAATTTATGTAGTCCTACACAATTTCTGTCTGTGACAACTGTAAGTGTAAGAGGTAGAAAAGAGAGGGGTTGACTCAACTGCTTTACACGTGAAGCCTGAACTGAAAAGCAGACTTGATCACGCTGTAAACAAGAGCAACCCCAGGGAATGGCCCAACCTTAAGGAGGTAAAGGCAACATAAATGTATACCCTCTTATTAACCAATCCTACCACCTCTAAACAAAAAACTGTTTGCAAGTTTGTTATTTCAGCTTCTCAAAGTACAGACTACAGAAACATTTTCAAGATGGTCTTTAAACAAATTGAGTTTTCAAGCTCAGGGACCTGCCTTTCCCCAGCAGTACTCCCAGCCCACAACAGCGCTCACAGCTGTTGCAGACAGAAATTGTGTACTCCCAGCCCACAACAGCGCAAGGAGACAACTCACAGGCAGCCAACTCATACTGGCTGGACTACAAAGTGCTCAGTAGAAGTATCGTGTCTAGAACTGCTGCAAGTGCAGCAATTTAACCACTTTAAGAGATGTCACCCCCGCCTTACCGTCACCTCCTCTCGTTACATCCTTGCACAAAGCCCAATCCCCAATCCCAACTTTCTGACATTATTTTCCACAACTTCATTAAACCGCTTGACAAAGCTACAAAGCACACGTGCTACAAACACACAAAGCCGTATTTGCAAAACCTTTAGTTTCACACAAAGTTCAGGCTGCTCTATAGCTATGTCCATTTCCTCATCTCTCTTTTATTTATACGAATTCATTATACCAGACTAGCACATTAAAGTCTGTTCAGAAATGACTGCACAAGTGTTTGGAGAGGTGAACATGTAGTCTCTATTAGCAACGTAAGGCTCTCCACCTTTATCTGGCAGGGAAATGCCGAAGTTATAATCTCATGCCTCATTACACCCTTGTTCTCAGAGAAAACTAAAGGTACTGAGAAATCTGTGAAAGTGGTTTATATACTTATCAAAAAAGTTATCACACACAAGTCCTCCACAACGAAAAAGTATAATGAGAACAGCACATTTCCAACACAGTCTCAGACACCCTGTATACGCGCAAACTTTAGTCCTGGCCATAAACTTTCCTTTGTACTGAAAAAAAGCCAGGTACGCTCAAGCTAGGGGACCTTCCTGGCGGAGCAGCAGTCAGCAGCAGGACCCATGGCTCTTCCCACCCCCAGTCCCTCAGTCTCCCAACAGCCGAGGGACCCGCAGGAAGGAAACCAGCCTGAATCTAGGCCAGCACCCTGCACTTCAGGGGATCCTCTGAAGGCTCTACACAGCTCCCAGCGCCGAGGACAAGGCAGGAAGACTCCATCGGGGGGGCCGTGCCCGGGATCGGGGGGCCGTGCCC
>NW_008824407.1:91592-92365 GCF_000699105.1 Pygoscelis adeliae | reverse complement strand
CCGGCTCCAGACCCCGGCGGCAGCAGGAGCAGCGCGGAGGCCGTTTGGGATTCGGCCCCTCACACAACGGGAACGGAAGCCACGCGGGGAGCCCCGCCCACTGGGTAGGGGTTGGCTGGTTTGCCTGTCACTTAGAGTCTCGGGCATCTATTGGGTAGTTCACGCGTCCGTTTGGCCCTCTTCGGTCTTCTAATGGTCGCTTTGCCCTTCATTCCAAACGGACGCTCACCCTCCGGCTGGGATAACCTACCGTTGCGTTTGACCCCGCCTCGGAGGGAGGCCACGGTCGTTCTCGACATCTTACTGGCTACAAGGGGTCGCAGTGGAGCGAGGCGGAATCTTGAGCCCTTATTGATAATCGATTGGCTGGAAGCGGGGTCAGTCACGTCAGCCCGAGGCGGGCGGGGGGCACTTCAGGCGCACGGCGGTACCGCGCGTTCGAGTCCCGCCTCCGCCGAGTGGCGGACGGGGACGGGCTTGTCTCTAATTAACCGCAGCTTAATTATGGGGTTTTATTTTTGGTAGCACGCAGCAGCAAGGGCGTCTGCCCGGCGCCTTACTGGAGGAAGGGGCGCAGGTGGGCATAGGCTTCCTGGGGAGCTCCTGCCTGGAGCAGGGCAGGCTGAGGCCCAGCATCTGGCTTGAGCCCCCACGAGCAGCTTGGCTCCCTCACGGCAGGGCTGGCTGGGTGCCCCAGGCCCTGGCCCGGGGTGCAGGTGCTCCCTGGGTGCTGTGCACGTCCCGAGAGGGCCTCGAGGCCTCCTCGCTCTCTT
>NW_008824407.1:63308-91367 GCF_000699105.1 Pygoscelis adeliae | reverse complement strand
TATGGGATCCATTATGGGTGATACTGAGTCTAACACTCCTGAAGGAGCAGTCCCATTTGGACAGGAGCCGTGTCCCCTTCAGCAAGGGATGTAGGTTGGGCTCTAGGTATTGCTGTGCTCATCTGAAGTCCCGCTTGCTGCAAGGACTCTTGGTGTAATCTTTGTCTGAGGTCTGTTTGCGAGGTCATTTCTCATACGCCAGAGAACAGCAGCAGGCTCGTCTTGTACAAAAGCTTTTGCAAATTTCTGCTGAGTCTGAACTGCATCCTATTGGGAAGGAATTGCTCAGCAAAGGCCCCCCCTCCCCACCCCCCCAGGCCCCATCCTTGACCTGTAAGACCTGCACATGGGCCCTGGATGAAGAAACTGGGGTTTGACCACAGCCTTTTCAGGGGTCTTTGCAGATTAGCACCTGTGCTTTGTACTGCCAGGGATGAATTCAGGGCTGCTCCCAACAAACGCAGCTGTAATCCACATTAGGTGCCAAAAACATCTTTATTAGCAAAGTGTACACTAAAACTCCAGAGAAAGAGATGCTCACAGTTTTACTACTCTCAAAGGGAGCTCGATACATTACTTGAGCAGGCGGCCTAGGACTGTCACAGCATCTAACCGAATGGCAAGGCGGCAGTGCTAAGTGGGCTTCTCCTACGGGGGATGCTGCGGGAGTTTGCTGGGGAAAGGGCTGGGGAGGAGGAAGCATCTATCAAACCTTTATCAAAAGAGAGAAGCTGGGAGGAAGGGCTGGAGATGAGGTGTCTGGGGCTTTTCGGCTTTCCAGGATTGTGCTTTTGAGTTTTGTGCTTTATGCCCAGGCCGGTGACCAGTTGGGTTTATCTGGGGAGTTGTGGGATGTGTGTTGGGGTTTGCAAGGTGCGATCAGCCCTGCTGGAGAAGTCAGTGCCCTAGGACTCATGCTGAAGCATGCTGAAGTGGCAGGGGCTGTTGGCCCTTAGTTTCTCAGTGGCAATCAAGTAGGACAAGGATAGCTTCTGTCCTCGGTCCTTGTCCTGGGCTTCCCACCTGCAGCTCCCCCCAGTGCCACACTGTGGAGATCTCCTCCTCCTCCTCTGGTGACTACCCTTTCCGTAATGCCCACAGGCTCCGCTGGACTAAGCCCAGTACCAATGCAATGGTCCCTGCTCCAAAGAGCTGACAGCAAAGTGGCCTCACAGCTAAGAGCTGTGGATTTGCTGTCCTCCGGTCGCTGTGGCTCACTTGGCTTGCACTGTTCTCGAGAGGAAGCCTTGGCAAGGAAGAGGCGGTGGGTACCGTTTGGCCTAGCCAGTTTGTTGGTGGCCGTAAGAAAGAACTGCTCTGGGTTCGCTATAATGGGCAAATGAAATCTACTCTATGGGAACTGCTGGAAAACGTTGACCTTGGAAGCCAGCCACTCTACGCTTCCTTTCACGGTGGCAGAAGACAGCTATAAATTATACCCCTGAGCCAATGGCATTGTCCTCTGTCTTACCCTTGCAGTCAAAATCATCATCAACTGTCCGAGCTCGCAGTTGAGGTTCCTCTTGACTTGCTTCACAGCCCCCACATCTCTAACTTCCAGGAAGCACTGGGTCGGAGAGGTGTCTCTGAATGTCCTGGTGCTCGGAAGATGCCTCCAAGTGCTCAGGGAGGGAAGGGAAACGAGAGCCCCAGAAGAGTCCCTGGGTATTTGGTGCCCTTTGGTGGGGAGGCTCTGGGTTCAGGAGAGGTGGGGAATGGTGCTCCTGCTCAGAGTAGACCGTCATGGTTTCATCAGATGCCACAGCGAGGTGCATCCCGCTTGACAAGGAGTCCCTGGATTTCAAGTGGAACTTTTCTACCTCCGTGTAGCTTGGGCTCTGGTGGGAAAGGAGGAACCAGGTGGGTTATGGCAAAAGCAAAACAAAGTAGCCACGCTCTCTCCTCACCCCATCAGGCCCTAAGCCCCAAAATGTTATTTTTTGCCTGAGGAAGCTCAGAGCAGAGGAACCCACTCCCCTCCCTACAGATGGGGCAACCTGGTAGTGCTGGAGATGGCAGGCTGTGCTCCAAAATCAGCGATGCACTGGGCAGAAGCATCTCTAGGTAGATCTACTCCCATTTCAAGACCCCTGGGCTTTGCCTGGACCCACGAACGCTTGGCCGTGCTTTGCCTGCAGGGAGGCTGGAGGAAACCTCTGGCCCTCCAGGACCCGTCTGCCTGGGGCAGAAGGAAGCTCGGCTGGTGCTGAGCCAGGAGGGGTGGCCTTACCTGCTCCGGGATTGTCGTCTCCTCGTCTTCCAGGGGTGTGCAGGGGGTGAGCGGCTCCAGCCTCCGCGGGAGGATGCCGTACATCGCCAGGTTGTGGGAGGACGGCGAGATGGGGCTGTATGCGGGCGGCACTTGGGACAGCTGGCGCTGCAGGAGCTGGAGGATTATATTAATGTCTGACGACATCCTGGACTCCAGCCTGGGGACAGAGCAGCCCGGCATTAGTGCAGTGCATCCCGCTGCATCCCATGAGAGCCAGACCCGTGGCTGGGCAGGGGAGGCGCTGGGGAGATGGCGATTCAGCTGCCCGAGGGTGATGATGCTTTGCCTGGTGCTGCTTAGTGAGGTTTTCAGAGAGCTTCACACCAGCACTGCCACAGAGAGGTCAATCCTACCGTCTCTCTCCTGCCACACTCAATCATCCCCTGCCCAATTTTTTGTGGAGCCAAACTGGGATCTGGAGCGGGGAACTGAACAAAGCTAAAACTATGCCGGAGGGGGGAAAAATTGCAATGGTTAGTTGTAATCTGGATCAATTCTCCAGGCCAGCTGCCTGTCCTGACAGATGGGAGCAAGGCAGGTTGGTGCCAACCATTTTTAACTGAGGAACAGAAGGAAATGGAAAAGTAGAATAAGTCCCTTCCTTTTGCCTTGTCCTTGACTGAAATGAGCAGCTCTGGCAGGAGTGGGCACAGCCCCCCGTGCAGGCAACGGTCCTGGCAATGTTTACGGAGTGGGTAGGAGATCTGTCCCCTGCTGCCGGGGATGGCACGTTGGTGAGACACTGAAATACGTGTGTGGGCACTGTGGTGAAGTGAGCTTAACATGGGCAGCAGCCGTGGGTGGGAGAGCCAGCCGCTCGCGTGGGTGCTGCCTGGGGCCTTTAAACCTGTGTCTCCGGTGTGGGCTCTTCCTTCTCATTCAGAAATCATGTCTTTTTTCTTATTTAGAGGGCAACAACGTGCATGAGGCTCATTTGCGCGAGCAAGAGGATGTTTGCAGCTCTTTGCAACAGGAAGAAGAGGCCTGCAAAGGGCTCGGGTCATGAGCCTGTGGGTGGTTTCATGTCTGCGATTGCATCGAGTTTGGAGGCAGCGGCAAAGCGGCAGATCCCAGGTGTGGTGGGACAGCAGCAGACAAGGTGCTGGGCTGCAGATAGGGCCAGGACTTCCAGTTTGAGAAGCCGCTGCATTTGCAAAGTGCTTCCACCACCTCCCCAAGGAATGCAGCGTCCCAGGGGGTCAGGACGTGGCATCTGCTGCACACAGAACCCACTGCAGCCACCCCTGGAGAGCAGGAGAAGGTGATGGCCCAGAGCCCCCCTGTGTGCTCTCCAACCCTGTGCCCCAGGCACCTGCCCACCTGCTGAGCTGGGCCTGCAGGAGCTCCAGCCTGGACTCGATCTGCCCTGGTCTGTAGTCGCTGTGCAGGGGGATGTCCCGTGAGCTGTGTACCAAGGACATGTGTTGCAAAGGCTCCGGGTGGTGGTTCGGCCTTCGGTCCTCCCAGAAGGTGAACATGCTGGGGATGTCCAGGGGGGTGTCTGGAAGGAGAGGAGACATCTCAGCACTTCTGTCTTGCATGCCCCAGCCCCACTCACATGGAGGTGCTCCGGAGTCCATCACCCAACACGTTCACGGAGAGCCATCACTGTGACATATATGGTGCTCAGGGAGAGTCCATCACCCTAGCACCTGAGGTGCTTATGGGGATCCATCACCCTGGCACCCAAGGTGCTCATGGACAGTCCATCACACTGGCACCCAACACGCCTATAGAAGGCATATAGCATTTGGCCCCTTGGGGCAGCCCCAAAGGGGTCCCTGGGTGCTAGGAGAAACTGCAGGGCACGGGAGGGACAGAGCAGATACTACTGATGACAAAAGGCAGCAAAGACCCTTGGCCACAAGCATGGCTCCCCTCAAATCCATGTGAGTTGCTCCGCTCTGCCCCAAGACAAGGCCACCATGCCTGAGCATCTCTCACCACCCTCCTGCCAGCTTTGGCTGCAGCTGTGGGTACCTGCGTAGGACTGGCTGCTCTCCGCTGCCTGCTTGCTGACCTCTGTGCCGCTGGCGTGGGTGGTGACAAGGCTGAGCGCGGGCAAAGCAAAGTCATCCTTTTTGGATGTGGGGAAGGGCTGAGCTTTTGTAGGGCTGCCAGTCTTGGCCTCGTCATCACTGGTCTGGGAGCAGGGAGTGGTGCTGCTGCCCAGGTCGTCCCACTGCTCCTTACTCAGCGGGTCCTGCGGGTTGGTGAGCTCTGAGTAGGTGTGATACTGCTCTGCATCAGAGATGCCCGCGTCTGGGTCTGTGGGGCAGCACAACAGGTTAATCTGGGGAGTACGACATGGCAAAATCAGCCCCCATCGCCTCTAGGGTGCCTGTAGGGCTGGGACATCCTAAGGAGAGGGGGGGAAAGGCAGTGTGGGTGTCCCCAGGGTGGGGACACACAGGCTGGTCTGCAGGGACAGAGGCACTGACGGCCGCCTCTGCTTTAGGGCAGTAATTAAATGATGATCCCGCTCCGCAGCCCTGCAAGCCAGGCTCTACCGACGCTGTGGGACTCACCAGGCTTGTTGGGCTGGCAAAGGGAATGCTTGCGTCGGCGTGCCCGCCGGTAGGTGCAGTCATACTCCTCGCTGAGTGGTGAGCGGGGAACGCTGTCTGCCTGAGGGATGAGAGGGGCTGGTCACCAGGGCAAGGGTGCCATGTCCCATCTATGGGCACCAAGGCCCATCCATGGATGCCATGTCCCATCCATAGGTGCCACATCCCGTCCATGGGTGCCATGGCCCTGGGTGCCTTGGGGGCTACAGCCCATTCAGCATCCTCCTAGGGCTGGTCTCCAGCTCTGCCTCTCCATCACTGCCCTGTCCCACCCAGTGACTCCTGGACTGGTGGCATAGCTCGAGGGATCCTAGAGGCTGGCCTTGGTGCTCTGAGACTGAGTTGAGGGTGTCAGGGCCATGGAGAGGGAAGGAGCACCCTGAGGTGGGGCAGGATGTCCTGGAGTGGGACAGGACACAGAAGGAATTTGACTTTCTTTTCTATCTTACCAGGCAAGTGTCTCTGAAAAAAGTATCAGGAAAGGACAAAGTCCAGTCATAAAGTTTAAGACTCAAACAGCAATGACAAAAATGCTCCAAGCCTTTAATGGATTGCAAACCTGATTATTTAAAAAGGAATTTTCAGAGGAAGCTGGTACCCAACTCAATGAAGCTTGGGAATATTTCTCACTTCAGCAGCCTCAAAACATGTGTGTGACCCACTTGCCCAGGCTGGAGCAGTCCTGGAGATGATTTACAGGTGCTGCAGAGCAGGGTACTACCGACACGGCTTGTGGGGCCAACTTTTCCGAAGAGCTCAGGAACGGCAGTATGCATGTGCTTGCTGGGCTGTGGGGGAAACCATAACCCCATGGAGAATGCCTTGGGAAAAGTGGCTGTTGGCCAATCCACCACCAAACTGAGTGAGGAGCACCTGTTGACATCCTTGCTTCAGCCCTCCCGCTTGCCAAATTTAAGGCATTGACCACATCCCTCCCTGGGTCAGCCCTGGCACTCACATCTCGCAGGTTAAAGGTGATCTCTAAGTTGCTCCAGAAGTTGTCAGAGAAGGCTGGGTACATGTCCAAGACCTCCAGCAGGTCCTCCCGCTGGATTTTGTGCAAGTCACAGTAGGTCAGGGCCCTCACGTCAGCATTGGACTTCCCTGGGCGCGCGTAGAGGCTGATGGGCTCCCCAAAGATGTCGTTCTTCCCTGTGCCAACAGACAGCTCGTTAGGGAGAGGTGGAGACCCATCCCAGTTCCAGATGTACTGGACTGTCAGACCTCACTTTGGACAAGGGGATGCCCAGCAACCCCGACCCTGATTGTGGATGCTGGGAGTTACACCATGAAAGCCATCACTGATGGGGAGACTGAGCCAGGGCAGTGGGTCATCAGTGATGGCTGGGAACTGCTGAGCCATACCCTGCTCTCCTCACTCCTTTGTGGCCTCTCCCTGGCATTTACAGGGGATCCTCCAGCCCCTGTCCACTGGTGCAGTCACCGGCCAGATGTTGAGGAACAGCCTTCCCTTCTCCAGGACATGGAGAAGTCCTTCACCTCTCACCTGCCACCCTTTGTGCCCTGCTCATCACCTAATCACCCTTCACCCATCACCCTTCGCCCCTTGCCCATTGCCCCTCGCCCTCATAGAAGGAAGGACTTTTCCACCTAAGATGGCCACCACAATGTCTTCCCGGAGGATCTCAATGGAGCCCCGGGAGATGAAGTAGAGTGTGGTGAGGACATCTCCATAGTGCACCAGGGTGTCTCCAGGCGGTGCATGAGTCGTCTTGAACTTCATGGCCAGGGCGCGTAGGCAGCCTTTGCTGGCTCCTCGGAAAGCCTTGCAGTTCTGGAGCAGTGTGCGGTTGAGGTGGAGGCAGATGTCTGCCTGCAGGCAGTCAGGGAAGCCCTTCAGCACCTGTGGAGGGTGAGGGAGAGATGCCATCATGCCATGGTTGCTGGGAAGGACCTCCCAGGCAGGCTGGGTGACATGCAGTGTGACACAGCGAGGCCAGATGGGGAGGCCCTGAGCCCAGAAAGCCAAAGCTGGGGACATCTTCTGATCTTCCCTTGGTGGACGCCTGCCTGCCTGTCCCTGGCTTGTACTGCAGGCGGCTGGGGATGAGAGTGCTCCTGAGCAGTAAATAATAATAACCAGATCAATCTATTTATACCCCCTGGTGGCATATCCCCCTTTTCATCTTTCCACCCACTAATCTTAGCTGAATGAGAGCACAAACTGGTAATGAGGTGCTGTCCTAATTAAACAGCACCTGCCTGAATGCCAAGAAGCAGCACGGGCCAGTTGTGTGCAGCAACAGCTAAATATACCCATGGCAAATACCTTGCGTTGAACAAAAACTAAATCTGAAGGTGAAATCAAGGTAAAACTCACAATATGGAGAAAGCTGCTGCCACTGACGGCTCATGGTGTGAAGGTAAAATCAACCTGGGTTTGGGTTTTTTTTGGAGAGCAGCGTATGGCCGTGGGGTCCCCCTTGCTCTCTTCTCACATCCCGCTGGTGGCCAAATCTGGGACAACCAGGCTGGGCCCAGTGAGTGCGGCTCATTCCCGGCTCCGTCACGATCTCACAGGCTGGCGGCAGTGCCTTAGTTTCCCTACTGGGAAATCAGGGGCGGGTGAATTGATCGGGCCGTGGGATGATTGATTAGTGGTGTGAGTGGCGGCATGTCCAAGCCACAAGCTCAGTTCATCACAGGGGATTTGTGACCTGGGTTTGCACTAAGCCAGGAGAACCTGTGCTTGGTAGGGTGCCATGGCTTTGCTTCTAGTTATTGCCACCAATGTCCAGCCCAGGGTGTCTCCTCCATGGGAGAGGATTAACCCGAAGCTCTCCCAGCAGCAAACCCCCAAATGCTGCCCAGTTGTTTAATGAGGCAGCAGCAGCTGAAGACGGAAAGGTTGAATTCATGCAAATCCATGTCCTGATAGTGCCCAGGGATGGAGAAGGATCAAGTCTTAGGAAAAAAGGGAGCATGAGCTGGGAATGAGCGGGCTAACAGCCTGCCCAGGGCTGAGAGATGGGGAGTACCAGGTCCCATCTCTCTCCTTGCCTTGTCCTTTCTCATTCCTCTCTCTGCCTTGCAGCCGGCCGAGCCAGTATGTTTGGGCCCTGGCCCCGGGGGCCCGCAGCCGAGTCCTGCCACCCCGGCCACAGCGCGGGACTCCTCGGCTGAGCCCCCTCCTCACCCCCGCAGTGCCCAGCGCTGTTGGCACAAGCATCCCTGCCGGGCTCAGAGACACGGCGCCTCTCCAGCACGGCTCCGCCATTGATCCCCCCTTTGCTAACAAACAGCCGCCTCTCTGGGCTCTAATTAAAATGGATCGAGGTTTATTTAAATGCCCTCCTTTCCCTGCTGCCGAGAGCGGGATGCAGTTTGCTTAGCAACCAGCGGTGTGGAGAGGAGCTGGATCGATACCAGCTCCGCATCTCTGTGACACCAACAGACACCGACCTGAAAGTGCTCGGTGCCGACAGGCGCTCTGAGCTCCTCACCAGCGTGCCGGCACCAAACCCGCTCTCCAGCCAAGAAATGCCGTCATGGCCTCAGAAGACCTCTGGGTAGATGTGGAGGGATGGACAGACAGAGGGGGAGAAGGAGAAGGGGGGACGCAGGAGGCAGATGGGCAGACAGACTCTGTCTCCAGCCTCCCAAGTCTTTTCGTGCCTACTCTCCACCTTGGTCGAAAGGATGGAAGTGTTTGGGTGGACCCAGAGCTGGACTCCGGGTCGTTCAGGACAAGGTGCGGTGAAGACATGGGGCTTCCCTGCCCCGTACTCACCGCATTCATGTCGATGCCGTTGGTGTAGGACCAGGCATGCTGGAAATACTCCTCCAGGCGCTGGCGCAGGGGGTTGGGGATCTGATGGAAGCGGATGAACTCCTTAACCCGCAGCATCTGTGTGTGGTAGCGGGCTGTGCCTGAGTACAGGCGCTGGATGATGGCGGAGACGTTGCCGAAGATGCTGGCGTACATCAGAGCTGCAACGAGAGGGCAGGACTCAGCAGGACATGGGGAGATACATGTCCAACTACCTCAGACCTGGAACCAGCAGGTTTCCAGAGCCTGTATCTACCATGGACTTGAAACCAGCGGGTTTCTGAAATCCATATTTCTATCTATCTCCCCATCCGTTTGTCTATGCAGAAGAGGCACAGGCAGAGGGAGATGCTCTCTTAAAACCCCACATGCTACAGCCTGGCATGTCTCTCCTTGTTTCTCCCCAGAGCAGCCCCTCCAACCTCCAAGGCAGGGATGGGGACAGCAGGACACGGGCAAGCACTCACAGCCAATAAGCATGACACAGATGGAGAAGATCTTCTCGGAGTTGGTGTTGGGTGAGACGTTGCCGAACCCCACGCTGGTGAGGCTGCTGAAGGTGAAGTAGAGGGCAGTGACATATTTATCCTTGATGGATGGGCCAGAGGAGAGGTCGCTGTCGTTGTAGCGCTTGCCGATCTGGTCACCCAGGTTGTCCAGCCAGCCGATCTTGTGCTCCATGTAGGGCCTCTCCACATTGCCGATGGCATACCAGATGCAGGCCAGCCAGTGGGCGATGAGGGCAAAGGTGCACATGAGCAGGAAGAGCACAGCTGCTCCATACTCGGAGTAGCGGTCCAGCTTGCGGGCCACGCGGACCAGGCGCAGCAACCGGGCGGTCTTCAGGAGGCCAATGAGGGTGGTGGTCTGCAAGGGAGAGGTGAGAAACCTCAGGGACAAGCAGAAGATAAATCTGGCCAAAGGCATGTCTCCAGCCTAGCCGTGCTCCCTTTGAAGGATAAAAATGCACTTCTAGAGCATGAATCACCTTGTCCTGGAGGTGACATCTGAAATAGGTTAGATGAACCATGCCACAGAAAGGGCAGTTTCCCTCCGCTGACCATAAAGGGAACAAGCCCTGGGATTACAGGTGAGCAAGTGAGAAGAGCCAAGGCCAACCCCATGTTTCCTGATGGGTCCTCACCTTGCCAACTGTTGCTCCCAAAACAGCTGCCTTTCACCCCATCCCACAGGCTCTCAGCCGAGGTAGGGCCTCTGGGTAGCGCAGTAACCACAGGGCCATCCCATTGCCAACATTTTGAGTCTGGCTGGCAATGCGACCCCAAATTCGGCCTCGCTGGCATGTGAGGCCAGTCCCTAAACTGAGCTCCCAGCCTGCTCTGCGGGGTCAGCCCCAGCAAGGGGAGTGGGTCCAGTTAGACACTATCTTAGCACTTACAGTAGGGTCTGTGTGGCTGTCTGACCCTACTAAATAAAATCCCAGGTCCCAGCTGCTTAATAAAAACCTGTAATGACATCCTTGCCCGTCCCTCTCACTAACCACCCCTCTCCTTGCAGATCTAACCATCCACTGCTTATATCAAGCCATCCATATCCCTCTCTGTCTCTCCCATACATCTCTCCCCATCCATTCATGAGTCCCCTCCTTTCCTGATGGACCTCCAGGCCCTGCCTGTACCTCATCAGAGCCAGAGCGGAAGATGAGCAGGTCAAAGGGGATGGCGGCGACCATGTCGATGAGGAACCATCCCTTGAAATAGTGGATGGCAATCTTGCCAGGGTGGCTCACCACCTCGTCGTTGATGTTGACGTAGGTGGTACGGAAGTTGATGACAATGTCCACGATGAACATGATGTCCACAATGAGGTCAATGATGTTGAGTGGGTCACAGGAGTAGCTGCAGTCCCAGTGCTTCTCCTCCACCTGCTCCTCATTGAGCAGGAAGGCAGCCGAGTAGGGGGTGAAGACAGCTGTGTAGATGACCAGCAGAAGGATGAGCCAGTCCCACACAGCCTTGAAGGGACTGTAGTGCAGGATGGTCCATCGGTGGATGCGTGGTGCCTGCAGCTTGTACTCGGGAAGGACATCAGCGCCCAGGGACAGCACCTACCAGGAGATGGGTGTGAGAAGGACGGGAGACCAGGAGAGAGGTTGGATAAGGCCAGAAGCCAGGCAAGGGGTTCCCATGTGCTGGTGGGGCAGTGAGGAGCATGCAGTGGGTTTCCTACATCCTTTTCACCTTTGTCGCCTTCATGTGTGTTTGTCCAGGAGGCCACAAGGTGAGTTGTCCGCTATGGCTGACATCAAGGTCTGTCCAGCTCCTCGTCCATCTCTAATGGCCAGTGCACCCTTGGGGCAAGTGTTTACCTGCTTTATGCCTTTCAGACCCTACCATGCTGGCAGGGAGGAAAATGCCTCCTGCTATGCCTCCTTGTGCCCTCAGCTGTGTGCCACCAGCCCAGGAGCTGCTGGGTGTCCCTGGCACAACAAGCCCGGAGGTCTAGTCCCATGGCTGTAGCATGGCCTGGCCCCAAAGGTGATGGCACGTTAGGCATCCCACAAGCCTTGCACGGTGCCTTTCTTGCCCCCAGCAGGGACCTTCCCCTGTCCTTCTGGCACAGCTGTCCTCCAAGCAGAGGGGACAGCTTGGGCCACCCACAGCAAAGCCTGGCCTCAGGCAATGCCCATTTCCCATCTGAGCAGCCCCAGCACCCCCAATGTACAAACACCATCTCATACGCGCAGGCACCCTCCCATATTGTCATGCGTCCCTAGGCCTGTCTGCCCTCATGGGGGCAGGCTCCCACGGCACCAGTGAGTCCCCACACATCCCAGCTCCCCCCTCCAGGACCAACGCTGGCTCCTGGTGAGCTCTGAAGCCACCCTGGGGACACAATGCAAGGTGCTGGCAACCAGGAAGGCTGGGGCTGTCCTGCTTTGGATGCTGAGAGACGGTGGCATGAAGGGGCTTATTTGGAGCTGGGGGCAGCCGGAGCCTCCCTGCCTGCCCCTGCTGCTCCATTGTCCCCTGGGTGTCCCCGCGGTGCTGGCCATCAGTGCCACCTGCGGAGGAGGGCGAGGGGCACCTCAGTGCCCTCTCCGCACACCGAGCCCCCAGCTAAAAGGGTGCTTTTTGCAGGGCTGCAAAGGAGAGGAGAGAGGAGGCTCCACATGCCCCAAGGCCACGGTGATGGGCACCACCACGATTCTGGCAACAGATCTGGAAGAAGGGCCTGATTCTTCCTGCACTGACACCCGTCTTGTTCAAGGGTTCAAGGGCTTCCCAGGGGCTCCTGGTGCTGCAACCCAGAGTGGATCCAGCCCCGCAGCCCCATCCCACCATGAGCAGCCGCTCCCACATCCCGCAGCCCTGGGACATTCAGTGGATCCCATGCCCTGGGGGTGTCCCCGGCTCCTACCTGCCTGCAGCTTGCCCGGCGCCCCAGGCGGCAGCTGACCCTCGAAGTCTGGGTGTCCACCTTGGGGGCCCCCAACCCTGCGCACCCAGGCAGTGACCGGCACGGCGGGCACAGCACTGGGGCTGCGGCATTGCCCACGCAGGCACACATGCACTCGGCCGGGCGGGTGGGAGACATGAAGCTGCGAAGGGCATTTGGGAGCACGGCGTGGATTAATCAAACCCGATCGATGCTGTGGCCCCCGTGGGGACGAGAGCACCAATGGGGCAGCGGGAGCTGCCGACGTCACTGGTGGACAGAGAGGGGAGGGATTGGAAAAAGTGACCCAAATGCAATCATTGCGGAGCGGAATGAGGCACCAGCTGGGCTTGGGGACCGGCTCCCGCAGGGATGGCGGGGAAGGGGACAAGGCGATGCCGGTAAGACGCTTGGACCCAAAGCTAAGACGTGCCCAGTAGACCTGAGACGGGCTCCTACACCTTGTGTCTGGGAAAACCAGCAACACTCCCACCCTCAGCAGCTGAATCCCCCCGTCCTGCCTGGCCGGAGGCAGCTCTGTGGGGCCAGTCCTGAATTTGGGCCCCCAAATGCTGCTCCCCATGCTGGGACACCTGCCCTGCCCCTCATCCCTGCTCTTGGCACCCAGCTCTTGTGGAAGAAGCAAGAGCAGGTCAAGCCCCATTGTTTTCCAGGCAGGAATTAATAGAAAACCACAACCCCAAAGATTTGAGGCAGCAAAGGGAAGAGAAACAACCCCCAAAAGAGCACCCAAACCAACACAGAGCAGGGAGCAGCTGCAGCCTTGTACCTCTCTGCACCTCAGGGACAGGGAGGGCTCCAGGTGGCACCCTTGGGTGGCCTGGGTGGCCCCGGGAGTCTCTGCGGGTGGCAGTGCTGGGTGCCCCCTGTGGCGATTCCACTGGGTGCCCCTTCCCCTGCACTTAGTGGCTTCAGCTGCAGCCGCAGGCTCATGGTGTGGGGTGCTGGGTGCTGGCAGCGGGGTGCTGGGTGCTGGGCAATGAGTGAGGGAGCGAGGCAGCTGTGGGAGGGAGGAGGAGGAGGAGGGAGGGAGGAGGGAGCAGGGTGTGTGCAGGCTGTGGGTGATGGAGGGGGGAGGCTCCCACGGCCCTGGCTAACCCAGGCTGTCACTCGTGCCCCACAGGGCCCAGTGGCCATGCACCTTCCTCCTCCCTTGCCCCGTGCTGGGGATGGGGATGGAGAGGGGGACACTGAGCTGGGGAGGGGGGTCACGCCAGAGTCACCAGGGGACCCTCAAGAACAAGGAGCTGGGCAGGATCAGGCCCATGGTGCTGGCTGTAGGCAAGCACTGACCCAGTGTCCCTCCTAGCACATATCCTGACACAAACTCAGCCCTTCCATCGCTGTCCCCAGCACCCTCCTGCCCAGCTCCACCACCATCCGCTGCCCACGGGGCAGTTCAGGGGGACTGGGAGAGGTGCCACCTGCAAGATAGGACCCCAGCCTGGTGGCACCGACCCCACAGTGTCCCCATGTGCCTCCAGCTATGCCCCGGAGCCGCAGCCCTGGCAGGCTGAGCCCGGCACATTCATTGCACTTGTGAGTTGCCCTCCCTGCCTGCTCGCTGTGGGGCCAGACCACCCCAACCAGCCTATGTCTGCCTCTCCCTGCCCACCAGCCAGTATTTTTAGACGCTGTTAGTGGTGTCTCGCTGCTGTCTCTGCCTCACCCATGAATTATTTAGCGGACAGGAGCAGGGAGCCGTGGCTTGGACAGGGGCAGGGAGCCGTGGCTTGGCAGGAGGTGCAGGGGACGTCGGGGTGAGGACAGGCAGGGCACCTGGGTCCCCTGAGGCCATGGGGAGATGTGGCCGGGAGGAGAGGTCCATCCTGTCCCATCCCGTCCCATCCCATCCCATCCCATCCCATCCCGTCTGGAGATTTAAGGCGAAGGGAAGATTGACCTTTGTGGGTGCCGCCCTTCAGCTCTGATCCTGTCACCCCTCAACCAGCTAATGACCCCGCATCGAGTGGCCGGCGCCACCGTGCCAGCATCACCCCAGCGCACAGCAGCGGTCCCCGGTGTGTGGGTGTCCCTTGTGATGGGGACAGGGGCATGGAGGCTGCTCGCTGTCCTGCTGGGGCGTTCAGGGGCTGATCCTGGGTCATTGTGGTCACTCCCAGATCAGATGGACTAAGCAGACTTCGGGATGAGGGGGACAAGCCAGGGGGATAACAAGCCTAAAAACTGCCCCATGCCGTGGGGAGCGGGGAGCCCGTCTGCCGTGCACGGAAGCCACGAGGGTAAAGGTTTGCTGGCACCGAGACAGGAGGAAAATCCCACAGACCATCCCGCTCTGATGGAGCAAACTGTCAAGCCCAGAGGCTTTTCTGGGGTCAGATGGCTGCATTTTCATTAAATTGGCCCTCAGCTGCTGCTGGCAATGGTGGGAGGTGCCCTTAGATGTATTTCGTACATCGTGGCTCTCCCGTGCCTCAGTTTCCCCACTGGTAAAAGCTCCCTACTCGGGATTGCAGGATACAGCAGCACCTTTCACACACACTGACGTCCGTGTGTCCCCCATGGTGACAGTACAGTGCCATGCGTGTCCCTTTCAGTGACAGTGCACTGCCACAAGTGTCCCCTGCAGTGACAGGGCAGTGCCACACGTGTTGGTGACAGTGCAGTGCCCACCTCCTGTCTCCCAGGGGACCCTGTGGCCCTTGGCGCGGCCACCCGTGCTCCCAGCATGGGGTCCCCGGCCGAGCGCCTCGGGGCCAGCAGTGCCCCGGGGGCTCCATCCCTGGCGTTGGGGCGCAGGAAACAGTGGCCAGAGCCTCCCCCACGAAGGAAGCTACGTGTACACATAAACATGCACATGTGTGTGTCCCCTTCAAGGCCACCCTCACACCATGAGCAGTTCATGCCAGTGTTCCCCTGGCCACAAATTACCAGAAATACTGATTTAGGGGGAAAAAGGAGCATTTCAACCATACAGAAGAAGAGATAAAAATCAAACACAGGGATACTGGCATTTCCTAGGATGGAAACTCCAGGTATCACTGCCCTCTCTGCTCTTCTCCTCCAAAAGCCACAGGAATGGTTGTGACTGTACCCCGGCGGCAGCACCACCACCCCACCATTGCCTTGGTGGCATCTCGGCACCCACGTACCTGTGTGACCTTCTCGGTGACATTCTGGGTGCGCTCCATCACCTTGTGGGGAGCAATTATCTCGATCTCCGTGGTGGAGCCTGAGCGGTGCTTCTCCAGGTTGAACTCCACGAAGTTGAGTGTGAACTGGGGGATCTGGCTGATGGTCCGGTACTTCATGAGGTCTGAGTCCGAGGTGGAGTTTGGGGGGTTGGGTTTGACGTGGGAAGCCTCTGAAAGAGTATGGAGAGGAGCGTTGAGAAGGGCAGTGTGAGCAGGAGCCAATCCGCAAAGCCCTGACCTCGGTGCAGGACATCTAGGAGCTGGGGACCACCACAAGGTGCCACCAGAAGGTACCAATGTCTGCCTGGCCATAAAGGCTTGGCTTCTTCAGGGTGGCTCAGACATGGGATGCCCAACCTGAGATGCCTGAGAGGGGGCTGCTTTTCAGACACATCACCCATCTTTTCACCATTAAACCTCCTTCAGGGGGCTCAGACCAGCTGCCAAAATACAGAGGCAGCCAATATCCTTTGCTACCCTTGAAGACTGTGGCAGGTTTGGGGACCAGCCCCAAAGAGACCCACCAAGGAGGACTGCCAAAACTGGCATGAAAACAGATGAAGGAGGAGGTGGGTGTCCTCCACCCTTGCATGCTTCAACCTGACCAACATAGCTCCTGAGCTGCTGCCTTGGTTTTTGGCCACCAAACTGAGCCAGGAGCTGGATGATGTCCCCATTCGGATGTATCCTCCATCCCCAGGCTCCAGGTAGGGAGGTCAGAGCTTTCTCTTGAAGAAGAGCTGTAGTGGGGCTGGATCCTGGCAGTTTTCCCTGGTGACCTGGGGACCTGCCTCTCTGGGTCACCCCAGTGCAGGACCAGGGAGGAGACCCCAGAGGTGGTCTGTTCATGGTCAGGCTTGTAGCAATGTGTAGTCATGGAAGGGAGCATGTACCCACACCCAGGGCTTCAGGAACATCCCCCAAGCACCATAACCAGTGTGTCCCAACCTCTCTATCTCCTACAGGCAGGGCAGGGTTATATTTTCAGTTTTCTACCCCTTCTATCCCTTGCACTGACATTGGCCGAAGAGGTGTCATGGGCAGGAGGTGTCTGAAGACATTGTGAAGATGCCCAGTTAGCACCAGCCATCCTGCTGCCACCCTTCTCCTCCCTGCTCCTTCCCCTTCCCTCCCTCTACATTGTGCCCCCTCTTGAGGGTCTGTAACCTGTGACTACTTGAGGATCATGATCCCCTGCCCCATTTTCTCAAGCCACACACCGCAGACTGATCTCTCTCCATCCCCAATTACTGAGGCTTCTCTTGCCTGACCTTCGTCTTGTTTGTCATCATCTCCCCCATGAGAACAAGAGGTGACGTGAACACCATGGTGGGGGTACGTTTCCTCCAGCCCTTCAGAGTGGCCTGCCCGGTGTCTCGTCCACGTCCAACACATGGACACAGCTCACATTGCATGTCCAACACATGGACACAGCTCACATTGCACATGCCTGCAGACCCCTTCCCTCCCTCCCAGGGAGGTGGGACGGCATCGGGATGCCCCTCGTGTGGGGCAGCCAAACGCAACCTCATGCAGTCTCACGTCTCACGCACAACACCATGGATGGCTCTACCCAAAGAGCAGGACCTGCCTATGCAGGGAATCACATGGAGACCAGCGGGTTTTGGGGAGAAGAGCCCAGCAGAGGGAAAAAGCAGTGCAAGGTAAGAGACCTCCCCCCCAAGACATGCCGGGGCCATTGCCCGGGACCGTGGCTCCCGCAGTAGGACCGACAACTCCGGGGTTTTTCCCCTACCTGAGTTTGCCCTCCTTTCCCTGAATTTTCTCTGGAACTCAGACCTCGCAGCCTCAAAGTTGTCCAAGGAGGAGACCCTGCGGAGGCTGTGGAAGCTGCCCCCAGGGCGAGACCGAAAGAAACCCCACGCAGAGTATGACCCTCGTGGGCCCAGCAAGGGAGGCTCTTGTTTCGGGGACGAGTGTTGTAGGGTGGGGTCGGCCTCCAGGCTTGGCCTCCGCTCCTTTTCCAGGAGGGATTCGGTCTCTGACTGCACACAGTTCTCCTTGGGCGATGTCTTCAAGTCCCTCAAAATCAGGGAGTCACCACCAGGCTTTAAGACAGCCAGGAGAAAGCGTTTTATTAGAAGGAGTCCTCGCATGCTGGGGGGAAGGAGGGGGAGGTGGGGGAGGTAAGAGAGGGGGCAGAGGGCTGGGAAGCGCTATGGTTCCTGAGGTCACCTTGAACTGGGACCAGGACCTGATTTGTGGTGGGGCGACCGAGTCCCTGGGGACTTGGCAGCTCCTACCTCCTACCAGCTCCTACCGGAGGCTGGGCGGCCATGGGGCGGTTTGCAAGGCGATGCTGCGCAGCTGGGAAGCAGGCCAGAGCAAGAAGAGAAGAGCAGACCCTAGGGATAGGCTTGCCTGGAGTACCTGCCTTGCTGTGCACTTTTCTGAGGTGTCCCTACGTCCCACCACTGGACCTGCCCTTCCCTCACCCACTGCAAGAGCTCAGGTCACCACTGAGGGCCGGTGCCCGGGGTCCCGTGCTGGCGTCTATGGGAGACGATGTGCTCTGCACCAGGAAGCACTGGAGGAGCTGCTGGGCTTGCAAATTGGGCCGTATGTGGTCCTCCCTCTCCTACAGCACCCCTTGGCCATTGCTAAACCTTTTTTCCTGGAGACCTAAAGAGTTTCCAGCCTTTAACGGCTTCTGCAATGGGGTGCACAAAGCAACCACCTTCTGTGGCAGAAACCTATGGGTCTGTGCCCATACCAGTCATACCCACGGGAGGGACTGGGATTTTGCACGCATGCCCGAGGCACACTGTGGCACTTCTCGCCATCCCTAAGGACCTTATTGCAGGTTTTAGGATGGGGTGCCTGGAGGGGCTGGCTGCCGGCTGCCCCTGCATCTGCTGGGCTGCCCCGACTTGGACCAGGCCCCACCAAACTGGTGGGTCATCAGGTTGTCCTCAATGCACATCTTCCATGCGTGTACACCTGAAACATTGCAGTGCACCCTGCAGCTTCAACCTGGGGGTACCCAGAGCCTTTAGCAGCGCTGGTGTCTGTAGGAGCAACATACCCAGAGCATCTGATAACACTACAGATGTCTTCGACTTGCCATAAGCACAATCTCTGAGAAGACAGGCAACTTTCACCTCATCATATCTGTAATTTTGGGAAGCAGCTTTACCCAGGCTGTCTGGATACACCCAGCACAGCGAGAACCTGGCGCCTGGGGACGCGTTAGCAGAGCAAAAGCCTCCTGCCCACAGCCCTGTGCCTCAAGCTGCAGCATCTCAGAAAACAACACATCTTTGCCCGGAGGTACCTTGAACACTTTTGAGAGTCAAGAAGCCACCAAGAACAGCAATCTCTAAAGAGGTCCCACCAACATTTTTCCAGTCTCATCATGTCAGCAACGACAGCATCACCCTCCATCATGGAAAGCACAGTCTTTGCTGAAGGACTAAGCTAGAGCTGCCGGCGCTACCTGCCCCCTGCCAGGATAACGTGGGGAAATGTGCCCTTTCGAGGTTTGCCTGCAAGGCCCTGCCAGTCCCTGCTCAGACCAGACCTGCTCCAGTCTCCTGTAGTCACCAGCCCGTCCCCTCCTTGGGGTGGGGACAACTCCCTGGAGCTCCACCATCCTGGACAACTTGCACTACGGAGCCAGACCTTCCTCCCAGCTTTGGCAGCGGTACCCCCTGGCTTGGCACATCTCCCGCTCCCCCTGTGAGCCACGGCACGTGCCACGCCGGGCTGACCCCGTGGAGCAGCACCGCCTAGCTCTATCCCACGCCACCGAAGCACTGCCGCTCACCACCAGCCCTCGCCGGGGCCAGTGCTCAGCACTGACCCAGCCCCTACCTCCGGATACGCCCAAAGCCACAGCAGCTGAGAGGGAGCAGGATGGGGAGAGCGGAGGAAGAGCGCTGGGACCTGGCCTGAGGCATGGGCTTATATCAGACAAAGGCTACGGTTACCTTTCCATAGTCAATGGCTACTCCATCAAACTC
Organism: Pygoscelis adeliae; assembly: GCF_000699105.1. Taxonomy (NCBI): domain Eukaryota; kingdom Metazoa; phylum Chordata; class Aves; order Sphenisciformes; family Spheniscidae; genus Pygoscelis; species Pygoscelis adeliae. The sequence continues at coordinate 72,180 of NW_008824407.1, read as the reverse complement.
ACTGCTGGGCAGAGATTTCCGCTGGATTTTGAGTCGCCGCACGGACGGGAGACTAAACTTCAACCTCCTACCTTGACCTTGTTAAAAAGAAAAACAAAACACAAGAGAGACAGATGTAACCTAGCTGCACGTGATGGCTGGAGTGAGACGGGTCGGGGCGGTGGCAGGGGAAGAGGCTACGGAGAATTTTGGGTGGCTTTGGGGGACGTACGTGCCGTGTGGCCCTTCCTCTTCCAACACACTTGCTATTCCCGTGCCATCACATGTCCGTGTGCTCAAGGCAAACTCTGACCTGGCAGAAAGCACCGCTGGGCAGGAGAGTCCCCTACAACTGCAGATACAAGATGGGAAAGGTGCAGAGCATCCCTAAGCCGGTTAAAGAGGTTAAAGCCACTTAAGGGATTTGGACCTGGAGGAAATCGAGCCTCTAAATCTCCTTGGTGGGACTTGGGGGAAAAAAAACATGCAAAAGAGATGGTAAGTTAGCAAAGCATTAAAAAAAGTAGTTCTGGCAATTTTGTTCCTGGAGTTGTTCTGGATTTTAGCTGAGGGGTGCTGGACCAAAGAGGGGGGGGTCCCTTGCTGCCATCATGAGGGACCAGGAGACGACCTTGCCAGAGCCTGGGGCCGAGGCAAGGGCAGCCAAGGCTGCAAGGAGCTGTGAAAGGGGTTCAGGAGGGAAAGGGGCCAGTTGTGGAGAGGACCAGCAGTGCCTACAGCAGGACCCAATGCCCCTGGTCATGACACCCAGTGCAAAGTCACTTGTCCTCTTCTAGTGCTGGTCTGTGGAGGAGACCGCGGCCACCTGCTACTATAGGGTTAGTGTGAGCAGCCAGGCTCCCACCCTCCGCTTCGGGGCCCGGGTCAGCCCTGGGGTTCATCCGACCCCCAGCAGCACCAGTTGTACTCACTAACTGGATCAAAACCTTCCCCAGGCAAACCCCAGTGCCAAATCCTTGGCAGGGCCAGTGAGCCAAGATCCTGAGGCAGGAGCTGGGCAGAGAAACCCCACGCGATGACAAGGTTTGTATTAGCTCGGCTTCACCCTACATTAAAAATTAAGTGGCCTAAATCTAGCATTAGGTGTTCCTGTGGCTGCCTTTCCCTATATTTTGTCACTCCGCTTGCGGCAATACCTCTTGATGGCACAGAGAAGGGATCCTGGGGCGCGTGGGATGTGACATGAGCTCTGCAAAGGCATCGTCCTCTCTGGGAAAAAGCAGCATGTTGAGGAGCTGTTTGGTTTTGGCAGGATTTGCCTCCCTCACCTAGCCCCGACACACCGCTGAGCCGCTCGGGCAGGCTCCCAACCTGCCCAGCTCCCCAAAAATGCCCCTGCCAATGGGGGGACCTGGGCGGGCTCGCTCTGCTCACCCCATCCCCACTGCCCAGAGCAGCTTTTCAGCTGGAAGAAGCAAACCAGCCGACTTTCCCTGCGCACCAGCGAGCCAGGGACTGGCAACGCAGCCGCCTGTGGCCGTGTAATTAAAGACTGAGTCAGAAAACCTGTGCACGAGAGACCGATCTGGGCTGGCGCCAGCAGCTCTGGCCTTTCTGCACTCCCCGGTGCTACAGTGGGAAACACAAGCAACGCTCCTCGGGATGCGCAGCGCAATCTCCAACACGCGGGAAAGCAATAAGTACCCTTTTTATTTGGGTGCCTTCGCAGTCAAAGGTACATCTCGGGGTGGGATGGGGTACGGATGCATCATATGTCAAGATGTACTGAGAGCTGAGGGAGCTGCAAAGCAGCACCGGTGCTGGAATTTAGGATTTCCTCAGCAGTCCATGCATAGATGCTAACTGGTACTACAGCAATACACCAAAAATATAAATATCATCACTTCATAGACATAGGAACACATGCACAGGATATATACACATTCACACGCATACGTCTGTAAGTCCCGTGTGCGTATGCCTGGCCTGACGATACATAAAACCTGTCACCACACACAGCACCTCTGCTGGTACCCGCTGCCAAGCGCACGAACACCTTAATGGCTCCGGGATGTATATACGCACCGACCGTGAATGCGTTAAAACTCACATTACCGTACCGACACAATGGGCAGCGTGAAGGGTCCCCATCAGTCCCCGATGTGGCCCTGGCCCTGGCTCCGGTCCCGGTCCTGCTGTGCCACCCCCCGTGCCATGGCGGGACAGACCCGGGCTGCTCCCACAGCTTTACTTTGAGCTCTGCCCAAATCCTCCCTATAGCGACGCGCACCCGCCGGGAGTGTTTGCATGAAGATATATGTGAGATTATTTCCCTGCTTAAAATATAGGTGACTGGTACCAAGGAGCGTATAGCAGGAGGATATTTAGAAGCTACAACTCTCCTTCCCGAGGTCAGGTCTAACATCTGCATCCTTGGGTATCCACATCCCCTCGAGAGCCTCACCATGGCTCTCCCTTTGATCCAACCTTCCCAAAAAAGGGAGTTTGAATTTTCCACTGCCTCCAAAAGCCCCACAAAACCCCGGGATGAGCCTGGGACAGCGGGGAACAGTCCAAAGCCATCCCAGCGCGACCATCCTTATGCCATTCACCTGCGGTGGTGTCCCCATAGCACAGCCCTGCCGTCAGTGACACCAAATATCCCCTGGCCCTGACGGTGACCCCACACATGGGTCCTGTCCCCTACCAGCACCTCCTGCCCCGGCCAACGTGGTGCTGCACGTACGCAGGAGGGGCCCGAGGCGCCACCGGAAAAACCTCCCAGCGTTAAATATGGAAAGGACGCAGTGAGGCAGGGGGTGTGCAGAGGGGCTCCACGGCTCCACTCGCACCGAGATGCCCTCACCTTAAAAACGCACCATCCCATGTGGGGGAGTTGGTCCCCACCCCTGTCCCCAGGTCCCTGGGGGTTCGGTAGGGGTGTGTGGGCTAGGTTGCACGCAAGGGGCTGTGCGGGGAGCACAGCCGGCTCAAAAGCCCTCTTTTCACCCAGTTAGTGTTTGGCTGGATCAGTCCCTGAGCTGGCGGAGCTCCGGCTGTGCAGAAACACAAACCTCTGCTCCTGGGCACTCTGTGAGGCTCAGCCCCATGGCGCAGGATCCTGCCCTGCCACGGGTGCATCCTTCAGCCTCCACGAGCTCCCGAGAAAACCGTGGGATGGGGATAGCTTCGAGGATGCTGCGTTGCCCTCCCGCCGTCCCCGGCGATGAGCTGCGCCAGGTCCTCGAAGTTGAGGATGAACATGATGACGACGCCGTCCTCATTCTTCACCGGCACCACGTCCACCAGGCAGCGGAAACACGAGGCTGCGGAGCAGAGACAGGCTCAGGGGGGGCTGCGCAGGGGGCTCTGCCCACCCACCTCCCCCAGCACAAAACGCTTTTGGCAGACAAGTATTTTTTTAAGCACTTTGGTGGGTGCAATCCCTGCCGGCGGGGACTGGAGGATTTGGAAGCCGATCCGAGCCCTGGGAAAGGGCCGTATTTCTGCAACATGCTAGCTCACACAGATCGCATCTTGCCTTTTTTTTTTGTCCCAGACAGTCATTTATATTAATGCACTTTAGAGCAGCAATTAAAGAGTAGGTAATTAAGAACTCAGAAATCCCAGGTAGTGGTTGAACCTCATTAAGCATGCTGCTTGTAATCACGCCGTTAGCTAATTGCCCTGCAATCGCCAGGCAGTTTTGGGGGACTGGTTTCAGCCGTCTCCTGTCCTGGACGCGGGCAATGGGGGTAAGCCCGACGGCATGCCCCGTCCTGACCCTGGGCAGGAGGATGTGGTGGGGTTGGTGCGATGGTCCCCAAGGACATCCCCTAAAGGCACTGGCATGGAGCGGTCAGGAGCAGGCTCCTCCTGCCATGGGGAAACTGAGGCACGGGGGGGGCACAAGGACTGGCTCAGTGTCCTGGGAGCAAGGGGGGATGCGGGGAGGACCCCGAACATGGTCACAGGGCACAAGGCCATATGGATTTGCCCCTCGGATGCCAGCTCGACCCTGTGGCTCTGCTGTGCTGGCAGCCAGGCGCCAGTTTGCAAAAATACCTGCAGGCCTTTCCCAAAGCAGCAAGTGGAGGATACAGGGGGGGTCTCACCCCCCCCCCCAGCTTCATTCCCCCAAAATCCTTCAAAAACCCTACCCAAAGGTCTAATCACTGTGGGTCCCTTCCTTGAGCTGTCTCCTGTTGCTTTGGCACCGGTGGAAGCAGGAGCCCCCGAGCCGCAGCCGCTGCCACAGCCCCTCTGGCAAAACCCCCCAAACACCCCACCGGGCTCCTACCCCAAACCTCCTAGAAATGATGGGACAACCAGGTACCGCTACCCAGCTGGTACAGAGCAACGTGACCTCCTTCCACGGCAGTTTTTGCCGAGTGCGGATCCCTGATCTCGCCTTTCCCCTGCGCTCTGATTACCAGGGATTAGCGGATCCGGCAGGGATGTGCTGCTGGCCCGATCCGGCGCTCTCCCGCTCTCACCGTGACCGGGCTCTGGCCGGGAGGGGGATGTCAGCCTTTCTGCGTATAATTTTAAGGAGCTCAGGGCCTCCCGTAATCAGGAGCAGATGGCTGGCATCGGGCAACTTCAAAATCTGCCGTGACGTCAGGGATGTGCACATACACAGACACACACACACACGTGCGCACAAGAATGGGAAAGAAATGGATATGGTGAAATCCCTTTAAAGGGCCCGGCAGCCAGGATTATTTCTTTCTTTCTTTATTTCATTGTTGTTCACCACAGGGAGAGGAAATCCACTTAAATGCGTGAGCTGGGGAGGAGGCGGGGGGGGGGGGATTTTCAGCAGATAAAGCTGTTTCGAAGGGACGCACAGGCACGCTGTGGGCTACCCGCATCCGGAGCCAGCGGGGACAGAAAGAAATGAGTCCTTTCCCTCCCTTTGTCAAGATTTTGAGAGAGCTAAAATGTGTGCAGTGTCCTTTAGGTGATGCCAAGTGAGTGAGGTGTCCCGCGTGATGCTAAGGTGGCACATGCCCGGTGGGATGATCCAGTGCCGTCCCTGGGATGCCGTGGCTCTGCCAGTGCCGGTGCTGGCATTGGTGTGTGCAGGGGGTGTGCACGTGTGTGCCCGCTCGCCTGCGTGTGTGATGCCTGGCAGCACCAGATGCTTTCTCCTTCAGTGTGTTACAAAACGAGGGTTTTTTTCCCCCAGAGGTGATTTCGAAGCATTACCAATTTCCCTAGGACCCGCAGCCCAGCAGGGTTCATTGGCATGGGCAGCCATCAGCTCCATGCTCCCCCCTCCCCGCCCCAGACCAGGAATCCTGATCCAGACGGCCTGATCCTGGCTCAGGTGCTCTGCCCTGCTGCATCCCTTTCACTGCTTCACTTTTCCTTCCTAAGCTCCTCTGCGGTGGTGGGAGGGGACGGCCTCTGAGCTGTTCTCATGGGGGCCAGATCCTGGCAGGCCCTATGTGGCATAGAAAGGGTTAATCCCAGCCCGATCCTAACAGCTGAAAACGGGGCCCAGTTACATCCAGTTGGAGGGACATAAGGAGCAGCTGGGAGGAGGCTGGGGTTGGGAGGCAGCTGGTGTCTGGTTTGATCCTGCAAATCTGGCAGGTGCTGAGCCTGAGCAGCCCTGGCCGGGGCTGCTGCGAGCCCCCACGCTGATCCTGGGGGAATCGCCCCTAAAGTGGCCCCGCTCGGTGCCCGACTCAGACCCGTACCCCACAGCATGGCTGGCGTCAAGGGATGATGGAGCATCAAGGACGGAGAGGATGAAGCCGGGGTGGGAGCAGAGGGTTCCCTTAAGCCTGGCCCAAAGGCAGAGCAGTCCCCCAGGGTTTGGGGTACCCCCAGCTCTGTGGAGAGGCTGCAGCTGGGAGACCCCTGGCACCCTGTGCCCTGACTCAGTTTCCCTGCAGCGAGCCAGCCCGGGCTCTGCAAATGCTGAGCCTCCCCATCCTTCCCCCCAACAACCAGGCCCCCCAGACCTGCTGCGGCGCCGGTGGGCTGAGCCGGCCTCTGGAGAGACCCCAGCCCTGCACTCCCGTCCTTGTTCCTCGATCGACTGTCCCCATCCATCTGCACGTCTCTTCCCTTCAGCTGTTCAGCTAATCTGTCTCCATCCATCTAATTTTATCCAGCCGCCAAATGATCTCTTGGAGGAGCCCTGGGGGCATTTGCAACCTGCCTGCGCTCCGTGGCTGCCACCGTGGGGCTGCCTGTGCGCCCGTCCGGGGCGAAACCCAGCCCGGGGGCTACGGAAAGGGCTCGGCAGGAGGGATGCGACATGGATGCTGTTTTGGAGGGTCCCACACCCAATGCAATGGGTTTGCATGGGCTGGGAAAAACAGCTCATTCCCTAAAACCCCGGGCTGGGTTTGATCTTCCCAGCACCCAGCCCACCTCCCCCAAGCCGAGCGCTCAGATGTTTGCGCTTTCTGACCCATCTTGTCTTCTGACCTTGATAAAAGCGAGCACTTAATACCATTAAAAATGTCATCGTCGGGGGCTCTCCCTCCCTGCCCCTCTTATCCTCCGCGGCTGCCAGTGGTTAATGCATTTGTCGGTATCATCAGTATTAAACTAATCAACAGGACACGGGGGTTTCCGAGAGCCGGACACAAACCAGTATTGTTATTCATATTAAAAAAGCAAGCTATTAATCTGCCCTCAGAGCTCTTACCGAGTCCTTCCCTCCCCCCGGCCGGGAGATTTAATCTGCAGGGTCTCATGGCAGAGTGGCTAAATCTATAGTGGTATTATATAATGGAGTGGAGGAGAGGGGCTGGGAAGGGCACGGAGGGGATGGGGACAGGGATGGGTCGGAGCTGTGCTCCGGGGCTGGCTGGCATGCCCGGGGAGATGCCCGGGAGGGCTCAGCCTTGCTCCCGGCCGGGGATAAATCAGTGTCAGGGTGTGGTAGAAACTTCAAAGGGAAGCGCAGATTGCTGGGAGGCCCTAAAGCAAATCCTCGAGGCGGGATGGAAAATGACGGAGGTGGGGGCTGAGCCGGTGAGAGATGGGTCTCCCTTGGGGTCTGGGGTGAGCGATGGGTGCTGGGGAGCCCCTGCACCCGGGTCTGCATCCCCCTGTGCCGGGAGGGGATGCTGCTGGTGGGGTCTGCACCGGCCCCTCTCCCCGCACCCAAACGTGGCATCGGGAGACTGAAACCCGCTGTGACACCAGACCGGCAAAAATGCTCCTTGCAGCAACCCCCGAACCGCTAAAATGACCTTATTAAGTAACGGCGGCAAGACGGAGGTTACCCCCTGTGCGGTGACGAACAGCAGGGATTTCTGCGCTTAGCGGGGAGCTCGCCGGTTGGAAGCAGCAGCAGAGGGGGAAAAGCAGGAGGGTCAGGAGACTTGAGGTACCCACAGACAACATGGCTGCAAGAAGGATGCCTCCAAGCCCAGCGGGATGTGTCGGGGTGCAGGTGGGAGGATGCGCCGATCCCCAGGAGCCAAAAGGGGTCCTGGATCAATACAGGGGGTTGGCAAAATGCAGCTTAACCTCCGCTGCAAGCGAAGCGAGCGGCCGCATCCCAGCCCATGGTCCTTCCCTTGCTAAATCCCTGCTGGCCGCAGGAATTAGTCCAGCTTAGCGTGGGGCTGCGCGGCCAAAGCTGCAGCGCTGACAGCGTTGCCCAGGGCTGTCCGGCCATCCCAAGGGCCCTGTCCCCGTGGCGCGTGGGGCCACCTCCCACTGGGGATGCAACAGCTGGCGAGGATGGGGATAGAGGGTTTGGGGTGGGAACTGGGGGCTCTGCCAGGGCAGGGATTTCAGGAAAAAGCCTCCTGGGAAGCATCCCTGGGGGTGCTGGGGATGCTCTGGGCCTGTCCCTCTGTTTGTGGGACATCTGGTCCAAGCACAAAACATCTGAGGAGCAGCAGAGGATGGAAAACGTCTCATTCCAGCTTTGTGCCCCGATTGCGCTGTCCCTGGGGCAGAGCCGGGGCAACGGGGCGGCCGGAGCTGTGGCGCAGCCGTGCCGAGAATGGCAGAATCAGCCCTGCAGAGCAGGATCTCTGGGGCCGGAGCATTTGTCATCGCGAGGCGGGATGTTTATAAGTCCCCATTTGGAGTCCGGCCATGGTGTCTGTCCCTTTCCCGAGGTCACAGCCCAGCTCTGCCAAGCCCGACCCTTAAAGGAATGCAAAGCAAACGGCCCCGGCTTGGCTTAAACCCCACGTTTTTGTACAAGCAAAGAGCTCAAGTTGGGGTTGGGGTTTTGTCAGCTGGCTGTGCCTCCCTGCTCCTCCGCCACCTGGGAGGTCCCCTCCGTCCTGCCTTGTCCACCCCACAGGGCAGCAGCAGAGGCTCCCTGGGGCTGCCGGCACCATCGCCCAGCCTCGACCGTGGCAGGATCCGGCAGCGGCCGGTGGGATTTGCCCTTCTGCTTCCAATGAGCCCGTTGGGCACATCATACGTTGCTTTTATAAAGCTGTACAGAGAAACCTTGGCCGGATCCATCCCTGCCTGCCTTAGCCAGGGCTTCCTGGCAGCAGCTGCTGGAGGGGTGATTGCTGTGCCATGGATGTGCCCTGAGCTGGGGACAGAGGGGATGTGTCACGTGAGTCCCCCTGTTTGGTTGCGGTGACACCCCGCCTGGTGATGTAGGATGGGGTGATGCACGTCCCCGGGGACAGCCTTGCTGCTCAGTCCCCACAGGCATGCGGTGACATGCCTGCCTGGCTGCCAGCCCTGCAGCTGCCTGCTCAGCCACCCCATGGGGAGCTGCGGGGGGCACATCCTGGGTGACACTGGGTGCCCCCCAATCACTCTGCGACCTCCCCCCTCCTCCTGGAGCCCCTGGGGGAAACCCTGGCTTACAGCACCAGTGTAACGAGTTTGCTGGGCTGATCTGGTTCCTAATCCCCGGCCACAGGGGACCGGCACAAACCACTCCTGCTGGAGGGGACCAGCCGTGGGCTCTGCCCGGGGG
>NW_008824407.1:59279-62305 GCF_000699105.1 Pygoscelis adeliae | reverse complement strand
CCGGAGGGTGGAGGCTGGAGTTTGTTGCCGCCGGTATGAAAAGGAGAACAGGCGGGTTCGGAGCCTCCGCCGGCTAATTAAGCAGCAGCTCCCTATAATGCGAAGGCCTTTTCTTTGCCGATAAGACCCATTTATAATGGGCTGAGCGGTCGCAGGCTGAGTGCTGGGAGGAAACAATTGGAAAGCATATTGCTAGTGGGGATGGGTTTTAAAAATAGACATGAAGGGCTTGCTTCTGGGCTTTTTTTTCCCCCCTTCTTTTTTTTTTTTAATAAAAAAGAGAAGAAAGCAGCTCAGAGCTGCGCTGAGAGTTTCCCGTGGCCTAGAGGAAGAGCAGGGACCAAGCGTCCCGTGAACCCGGCGGGAACGCTTCAAAGCAGGGAGGATGGCATTGGGTCGGGCTCCTAGCCGAGCGGTCCCCAGGGATGGATGGGGAAACTATCCCGAGGGAGGGGAACAGGGCTGCACACGCTGTTCTTGCCACGGCCACGCATTGGCGTTGGGATGGGAGCAGGGGGACGGCATGTGCCCGCTTCTCCTCGTGCCTCCCAGGCTGCGCTGGGCTCCAGCCAGCCCCCTGCAAACCGCAGCGGCTGAGGGGGAACTCGCAGCCCAGCCCTCGCACTGGTCCCCGGCCCCGCTTCACCCAGGACTGACCCCACGGTGAAGAGCCTTGACCGGGTCCCTCGGTGAGGATGGGAGGAAAATCATACGAGAAACGTGGCTGGTGAGCGGCTTGATCCTTCCGCAGTGCAGGGTCCAGCCCCGCCGGCTTAACCGTGCGGGTTAACACTCGGGGGTGCTGCCAGCGGATAATTCCCGGGACCGATACGCTGGCACCTGGATGCCAGCCCGGGAGATAGGGTCTGGGAGGGAAGCCAGGACACCCGGGTCCCAGCCCTGGAGATAGGGTGCCGGGCGGGAAGCCAGGGCTCCTGCCTTCTTCCCTTCACTTCCAGTTGTTTCTCCTCTGCCCTGCTGCCCCGGGAGCTGCCGGCAGCAGGGTGCAGCCCCTTGCTCAGGCCAAGCTCCCATCAATACAATCTAAAGCGATGGGAAAGCTCCACAGGTTGAAAAAAGGAAATACTTAATATTTTTAACCTCTAGCGAGCACCCGATCTGCATTCCCCCCACCCCTGGGAGCCCTGGCTGGTTTGCAGCATCAAGCAGTAAATATTTATTTAACTTCCTGCAGTATTAGAACTAATCACTAGTATTTTCGATCAAAGCTTCATTTTCATCTTAATGTAATTCCACCTGTGCATGCACAGCCGCATCCTGCTCGCTGGAAAGGCGGCTCTGAGGCTGTCGGCTGCAGCTGCTGTCAGCAGAGGCGGGGGGTCTGTCTCATCTCGTCTCGGAGCACAGACCGGGAGACCCGTGTCCCAGCCTGGCTCCTCCGTGGGTTTCCCATGGGATCCTCATTCATGATGCAGGGATCCCATGAACAATGCCATCGCTTGCCCCGGGAGCCCTGAGCCATCACCAAGGGCTCGCAAACGACCTGATTCCCGAATAATCTGGCAACAACTTCCATCACTTGAGGTCCCAACGCCCCCAGTGCCCCATCACAGCAGAGACAGCTCCATCCCGCTGGGAGCCACAATGGACTTGCCCTCGGCAAAGCCCTGGGTCTGGATGCAATCCCGATGCCCTGGTAGCATCAGATCCCCCTTTGCCTCCCACCACCAGCTTCCAACAGCCCAAATCCTGGGCAGGTGACACCTCCCACCACCTCATCAGCCCGAAAAGCAACTCTTACTGTCTTTGCGGTAGTAGAGGATCTCGAGCTTGCACTCCTCGGAGCCGAGCAGGGCCTGGGTGAGCTGCGCGATGGAGCTCTTGGTGGTGTCGGGGCCGGTGAGGAAGTCGCAGGTGCAGGGTCGCTGCATCACCTCCACGCGGGAGTAGCCGAACATCTCGCAGAAGCCATCGTTGCAGTAGATGATGGTGCAATTCTCCATCTGGGCGTTGGCGATGAGGAACTTGCGGTCTGCGGGGAGGCAGGGGAGCACGAGGCTTAGAGGGGTGGTGGGGACCCGCAGCGATGGGGGACAGCCTGGGTGTTTGGGGGGTGCTTGAGCTTTTTGATGCCACCCGCCGTGGGGCTTGTGCAGGGACGGGCTCCCCAGGGACACTGGTGACAGGTCTGGGGGGAGGATAGCTGGCGCCAGCCCACGTTGCCCTGGGTGCTACCCTGCTCTTCAGAGAGAGAAAATTCCCCCGATTTCATGTGAATAGGTGACTGTGGGGACAGGGGGACCCAAAGCAGGGGTCCCCAGTAAAGGCAGTTTTTGCTGGGGTGGGCCAAGCTGTGCAGCCTCGACGTCTCACCACTCGCATGTGGGGACTCGCTGCTGTCTAATACATGGGCAATCTGTCCCCGACCGGCCCCGCAGGCAGAGGGAAGAGCTGCAGCGTTCGTCCCTCCCCAGGAGCTTATCAGGGACCTGAGTTATCTCGGAGACTTCCCACCCTTGCTCAGATTTGACTGAAGTCAGGCAAGGGACAAGAGGAGGAGTGAGCGTGAGGCTTGGCTTCGTGGGAAGCCGGGTGAAACCTGTCACACTAATGATTCTGCCAGTGTTTTACAGGATAATTGTGCCTTCGGGCTGAAGCTGAAATCCAGACCCTGCTGGGCTGCATGGCCCCTGTGCTCAAGAAGAAAAGGGCTCAGGTGGAGGAAAGGGGAAACTGAGGCAGGGAGTAGTGCTGCCCCATCCCCTCCTGGTGCTGCAGCCACCTGGGCTGGGCTGGGGCCGGACTCGCTGTCGTGCTGGGGTGTGTCAGCCAGCCCAGATGGAGCTGCTTCCGTTCTTATCCTGGGGGAGACCCAGCCTAGAGCTTTGATTTGGTTTGATTTTTGTTTTTTTCAAGGAGATCGGGGGGTGCTGGGCTGGGGAGGACCCTCTCTGGGACAGGTTTGCTGGGATGTGACAGAGGGCTGGGGATGCTGATTTGGTGGATGCTGTGCCCCCCCGCCCCCAGCAGCATCTCCCTCAGCGTTTGGCATCGGCTCTGGGCTG
>NW_008824407.1:58224-59004 GCF_000699105.1 Pygoscelis adeliae | reverse complement strand
GGTCCGTTTGGAGGCTGCCTCCCAGCCCAGACCCCAATTAATCTCCTGGATTACCCAGGAATGGCATCTGCAGCCTGCATGCTCCAGAGCCCCGCTGCGCTCCAGCCTCGCAGGGAATTTCACCCAAATGTGGGAGAAACCTCCGCACGGCTGCGGCACCCAGTGTCGGGACCCGGTGGGGTGGGGGGACCCCTCCCTGGCACATTGGGGCTCTCCCTAATGTCACCTGCAGAGTCCCAGCTCTGGAGGATGCCTCCCAGTAAAACCAGTGCCTCCAGGGATGCCGCACCAAGGTCTCCTGCTTCATCCCACCCTGTGACAGCCCTTGGTGGCCCTTTGTGGGGGACTCCCACCCCAGCCCCTTTCCCTCTCCCATGCAGGGCTGATGCTGGTGCCAGCGCTGCGAACAGCACAAACCACCACGGCCAAATGTTTCCCGGTTCCCTCTTCCCGATCCTTCTCTATCCAAATCACTCTGCCGGCTGGAAGGCGGCACAAGGAGAGTACCTTCCCTCAAAGCCCCGCTCCTGGGGCACTCTCCCCACCTGCGATGAACGTTTCCCCATCCAGCGCCAGCCCCGTGGACCGGATCCAGGCTGGGCTGGTGCAGGACAGGATTTACGGGGCTGGCAGGGTGCCAGAGCAAGCTGTGCTGAGCGCAGGGGATGTGACCAAGGCCGGGATGGGAAGGAGCCGCAGAGCCAGGTCTCCTTGGGGGTATTTTCACCCCAGATTTGCTTTCTGCCCTGCCCTCACCTGCAGATTTGCCCTTGCCCCCAC
>NW_008824407.1:54144-54999 GCF_000699105.1 Pygoscelis adeliae | reverse complement strand
CCATGGTGTCTGTCCCTTGCGGTGACGAACAGCAGGGCTTTGTGCGGTTCGCGGGTTGCTGGCCTGTTGGGCGCAGGGGCCGGGGTTGGCTTGCAGGCGGGTTTTTTGTCTTGGGAAAGAGCTCAAGTTGGGGTTGGGGTTTTGTCAGCTGGCTGTGCCTCCCTGCTCCTCCGCCACCTGGGAGGTCCCCTCCGTCCTGCCTTGTCCACCCCACAGGGCAGCAGCAGAGGCTCCCTGGGGCTGCCGGCACCATCGCCCAGCCTCGACAGTGCCAGGATCCGGCAGCGGCCGGTGGGATTTGCCCTTCTGCTTCCAATGAGCCCGTTGGGCACATCATACGTTGCTTTTATAAAGCTGTACAGAGAAACCTTGGCCGGATCCATCCCTGCCTGCCTTAGCCAGGGCTTCCTGGCAGCAGCTGCTGGAGGGGTGATTGCTGTGCCATGGATGTGCCCTGAGCTGGGGACAGAGGGGATGTGTCACGTGAGTCCCCCTGTTTGGTTGCGGTGACACCCCGCCTGGTGATGTAGGATGGGGTGATGCACGTCCCCGGGGACAGCCTTGCTGCTCAGTCCCCACAGGCATGCGGTGACATGCCTGCCTGGCTGCCAGCCCTGCAGCTGCCTGCTCAGCCACCCCATGGGGAGCTGCGGGGGGCACATCCTGGGTGACACTGGGTGCCCCCCAATCACTCTGCGACCTCCCCCCTCCTCCTGGAGCCCCTGGGGGAAACCCTGGCTTACAGCACCAGTGTAACGAGTTTGCTGGGCTGATCTGGTTCCTAATCCCCGGCCACAGGGGACCGGCACAAACCACTCCTGCTGGAGGGGACCAGCCGTGGGCTCTGCCCGGGGG
>NW_008824407.1:42718-46429 GCF_000699105.1 Pygoscelis adeliae | reverse complement strand
AGGGCGTCCTGGGAGCTCTGGGGGGTCCAGGGGGTCCCGGGGCCACAGAAGGTCCCATGGGCTCTGTAGGGCACAGGGGTCCTGGTGGGTACCCAGGTCTCTGTGGGACATAGAGGTCCCACGGCGATGCTGCTCCGCTAGAGCTGATGTTCAGACCTAGCCCCAAGTTCAGCTCTTCTCCTGCCCACCTCCCCGTGTCCCTCAGGGGTGAAGGCCAAGGGGACCAGCTCCCTTTCCTTCCGGAGAAATCCCCTTTGGCCAGCCCTCTCCTCCTGGGCCCACTGCTAAGGACAGTGTCCACTGAGGGGCTTTCTATTATTATTTTGTTATGCATGATTTTTCAGGCATGAAATTGGTCTAAGAGGATTATGGTCCATTATCATCAGCAGGAGTGTTTTGCTGGGATTTTCAATTAATATTCCAGTGCACCACAGCAATACACATGGGGACCAGGCCATACCCATGGGGCGCTTGACCCACAGTGTTGCCTGCCAGAGTTGCCCCCTGTCCCTGGGCCAGCAATGCAAGTGGGTGTGCAAAGGCAGGTGCCCTTTCAGGCCCATTTCAGAGCCCTGGTGCTGCTTTTATCTCCATCTCTCATAGAAGTCAGCCTTCCCCAGCGGAGAAAAACTTGTTCTATTGTTGGAGAGGGTGAAAAACCCATTATCTCTCCCCATCCACTCTGCACACTGCCTCTGCCGTGATTTACTGCGAGTCGTGGAGGATGTTTTCCTCTATATTACACAGATGCAGCTTAATAGCGTGGGGGAGGGAGAGGGACACCGAGTCCAGGCTCCTGCCTTCTCTGTTTTCTTGTTGATATACTGGGTGACTCGAGGGAGACAGCTCTGTGCCGCAATTTCCTCGCTAGAAGATAGGGACGCTGGTCACTCGGCCTTGTGAAACGGCTCTGAGATTCTTGGATGACCAGTTCTGCAAGGGAAAGCAAACTATTATTACTACAGCCAATATGATCATAATTATGATTATTAATCACCAGGCAGTCAGGATTTAAGGTTGGCCTCCTGCCCTCCTCTCATCCCATAAATCAGTCTGGGATGTTCATGGACACATCATGTGGACACGGACGTGTCTGATGATAAGGGCACGTGCCGGCTCACAGCCCTCCCCGGTGGGGAGCGGGTCTGCAGAGTTGAGCGCAGGGGCACCAGCAGGGCTTTGGGCATGGGGCAGGGCACAGCCCCGGCCTCCCCAGCCCCTCTGCCAGGGCTGGGTCTGTGGAGTGACCCCAGGAAAGCTTGTCTTGCCCTGGGCATGGCAGTGGGGCCACTTTGATCCCCCTTTCTCTGGCCAAGGAGCCTCATCCCATCACGTGGCTGAGGGAAGAGCCTCTTCCCCATACAGCCATTGCAGATGGACTTGACACATGTCATTCCCTTTCAGGTTATTATTGACTAAGCTCCAGGAGCCTCCCAGTGCCCCCATGGCTCCTCCGATCCCCCCACGGCTCTCCCAGTCCCCCCATCCCTGCAGAGCCAGGTCATCCACAAGGCTATTGGTCCATGCCCTGCTGCCCTGCCCTCCCTGGAGCACTTTATGCCCAGACTTCTTTCAATTCCCTGGGTCCTAAGCATATGCTTGCAGTTAATCCTGTGCTTACATTCTATCCCAAATAGGAAGAATTGGGGTCTCTGCGCAAATTCTCCTGCTGTTCAAGGCAGCTGAAGGGCTCCCTCTAATTCAGCCGAGCAGTAATCCTCTCTCTCCCTGCCCTCGTCTCCTCCTCCTCCTCCTCCTCTTCCTCCTCCTCCTCCTCCTCCTCCTCCCTCCCTCAGTTCTTTCCTCTCCTCCTCCTCCTCCTTGAGTGTTTTTGAGGTTTTGCTCCTTTCCCCTTCTTTCCTTCCTTCCCACTCACTGGGGAATCAGTGGGAAACCACCCGATTTCCAGGGCAAAGGAGACCTGGGTGCTTCCCAAGGGTGTCCTCCCCCTCCCCGCTCCTGCAGCACAAGTGCGTGAGGAGCCACCTGGGAGTGCAGGGAATTATAATCCGTGCAGGGAATTATCACCCACCCGGCGAAGGGCTGCCCCAGGCAGGTGCAGGCATGTCGGGCGAGGGGGTACAGCCGTGAAATAGGGTGTGGATTTGGGGTGGGAGGTGTGGGATGGAGGGGATGGGCGCCCACTCGAATCCTAGCACCGCAGCTGCTGGCTGGCACTTGCCGGGAGAAATGTTTGCCAACCGAGAGACGGTGTTTCTCCACATTTCTGTAATTAGAGCCGCACTGCAAACACAGCCAGCAAGGGAGAGACTGGGGCTCTCGCGGTCCCCAAAGCTGCTTGCAGCCACCAGGGCTGTCCCCAGACAGGCTCCGGTGTCCCGGCTGCCTGGCATGGTTCATGCCCCTGCTTTGCCCTTCACTTTTGGAAGATGCTCCAGGGATGTGACAGGGGAGGGAGGAATTGGTGCTGTAAACAGATTTTGCAGGGGGAAGGATGCTCCTTGTCCTGGCTCCCTCCTCCGCCCCACCACTCCAAATCCTGACGTATTTTTCCAGGCTTTCACCCTGGCACTGTTTATTTGCTAAGTGTAAAAAAACCCCCACCCAAAACAAACAATGGTTAAATGTGCAGCCAAAATTAACCCTCATCAGCCTGGGCTTTCCACCACGCCATCCCGGGGGAGGCCCGACGGGAGGCTGCAAACCTGGGAAGGACTCGGTGACATTAAACCACGTCAAGGACGTTGTTTCCCGACAAGAGCCACTTGCCACTCAGACGTGGCAGGAAAAGCTGTGGGGACTTGGTTCCGGGATGTGACACGCTCGGTTCATGGCAGCCACACTGGCATCCTCCCTGTCCTCACCGCACAGGGGGGGAAACTGAGGCACCGGGCAGGCTCGTGACTCACCCGCAGTCCTTGGGGCCGGGAGGATGGATGGGGCGAGCAAGCGGCTGCAATAACTCACAGCAATGCTGCAGGGAAGGCCGGGGACGGGCAGGATGCGGCCGCGGGAGGGGGCGCTGGCAGCGGCTGCAGTGGGTCTGTTTGGCTGGAAAACCTCCTGGGCATGGGGGGAGAGGAGCTGAGTGCCAAGGGCTTGGCCACACTCTCCCCCGTCGTTCGGGGCTGCAGCAATTCTCTCCAAAAGTCTGTGGCAATTCTCTCCCCGCTGCCTGTGAGGCCTCGGCAGGGACCCTGTCAGCTCAAGGGGGAGCCCCGAGGGGTGGGGACGGTCCCCACCAGCATGGGGACACAGGCAGAGCCTGTTTTGGGGTCTTGCTGCTGAGGCACCTCGAGGAAGCAGGGTGGGGGGATGCTGCCCATACAGGGTGGGGCTCTGTGGGGCTAGGGAAGGGATCAGCCCAGCTCGCACCCCTGGGTGCATCCCCCGGTGAGGGTGGGACCCAGCTGGGTGCCCGGAGCAATGCATCCACAGGCGAGGGTGGCTGATGCTTGATGGAGGTGGCATCGGGAGGGTGGGGGTGTCATTTGGGATGGACCTGGCCCCTGTCCCCCTCGGTAGGGAACTGTAGCTAAGCCATGGGGTTGGGGAGAGTCTGAGCTTGCTTGGGGGGGGAGACTTTGGGGTCCCCCACTTGCCCCTCACCCCCAAATTCACCTTTACCCCCCTCAGCCCTGCTCAAGCAGCAGGGAGGGAAGGATGGTGCCAGCCAGGGCTCGCAGGGGCTGAAGCCACGGGCAGGGAGCTGGCAGGGATCGGGCGTCCCTGGCCACTACCACGGCTTCA
>NW_008824407.1:32620-42467 GCF_000699105.1 Pygoscelis adeliae | reverse complement strand
ACCAAAAAAAATGGAAAATGGGTTTCTGCATAGCTCAAAGGGTCCCTGAGCTGGCAAAGGGAACCCAGGGTGTTTCTTGCTTTAAATTCATGTCGTTTTAAAGCAAATCTCCTCTCTGGGAGCCTTGTGCACAGGCAGGGGGGTGCAGGGCAGCCCCCCACAAGCCTGGGGTACCCACTACTTCCTGAGCTCCCCTTTGAGGAGTTACATGAATTGAGGGGGAATCTCCTCTTTTTTCTGCTCTTTTCCTTTTTTTTTCCTTTTTATTTTTTTCTCCTTAGGGAGTAATTTCACTAAGCCTCCTAATTTCAGCAGAAAGCATGATGCAGGAGCCAGAAGGCAGCAAAATCTCTCCAGATGTTATCGCAATGGGGAAGGAAAATCATCCTCATTTTAAAGGTACCTTGTAAAACATTGCTGCCGGCTTGGCAGAGCCCTCTGGCCACCAGTGGGCCTTCATTGCCCTGAAAAGCTTCACCTGGGCCCCTCTACCCACGGCCCAGCAGCTCCATTTAAGCTCAAGGTGGGAGTTCAGTCTCCCCCTGAGCTGGGCTGGGCATAACCTTGTGTCCAGCCCCATCTCCTGGGTGGAATCTTGGACCTGTGTTGAAGGTAGCCTGGTGTCCAGCCCTGTCTTCTGGATGGACTGTGGGCTTGGGTTGTCTATCCATCTCTGAGCAGGAGGCACAGCTCAGTGCACCCATCACTCACCCTCGTAGCAGTGTCCGTTCCAGGACAGAGTCAGCTCCTATGTGGATTCTCTGATGTCTAATTAGGGCTGAGCTTGTGTTGCAGTCCCTGAATGAGAGTGTTCAGTGTGGCTCTTTTTTTGTTGTTGGTTTTTTTCCCTCCAGAAAGCAATTTTCATGAAACTTGTAGGATCTTGATGATCTTAGAGACCTCTTTTCCTCCGCTGATGGGGTAGAAAGGAGCCAGGGGGCTCAAAATTACTGGTGAGGAGCTAAGTTGGATGGAGCACACCTGCACCAGCCTGCTTTCCCAGGCTGAAAATACACTTGGCTTCAAACCCAGCTCTCACCGTGCCAGGTCTCTGCTCTGCAAGCATCACACTGCCAGGCCGGGGGGAGAGGAGGGTGCCCAGTGTGCTGGGATATAAAACAGACGCATCAGGATACAGCCATGGGAAGAACATGGGGTGAGCGCAGGCATCCGGGGCGGCTGCTCCCTGGGTCTGGGGATCGCGGCAGAAAGACGGGTGGTCGGGGTTTCACCTCCCGTGGGCGTGCTGTGCTCGGAGGAGGTTTGAAAACAAACAAAAACCCAAGCGTGGGCAGGCAGACACCTGCCTTCTGCTCCTCTCCCAGGCGCAATGAGCCTCTCCTGGGCCTCAGTTTCCCCATGTAAGACATGACCGAGGGCATAGGCCATCAGATGGGAGGGGGAAGGGTGGATCACCCCAGATTCCCTCATTTCCCCTGCTGCTCCGGGCTGCAATAATCCCCAGTCTGGGATTAGTTTTGCACCTAATCACTGCAGAAAAAATACGAAGTTTTATTTACAGAACCAGAAGAAAGATGGGGGGAGGGGGGGGAAAGCCTCAAGCACAGCTGATCCCAAGATAATCGGGAGCTGGAGGATGTGAGGCGATCGCTGACCTCAGACCCTCCCCCCGGCTCTTACGTAAATGCATGTCATTCCCATACTGGAACCACAGCAGCCGTGAGCTCCAGCCCTGTCCCAGCTTGGGCTTGGTGGCCCCCCCCCAATCCTTTGAACAGTTCAGGCCTGGACTTTGGGGATTTCTGGCCCTGATCCAGCCCCTTCCTTAGGCACATGCTCCATGGTGAACCCACAAGCTGACGGCTGCGATGGGACCCACAGTTTAGGGGAGGATGGGGATGCTGCAAGGGGATGCTGAGCTTTCATGATGGGGATAGGGGAGGTTGGGTGCTGCAGGTGTGTTGCCCCAAAGCCAGGCTGGGCCCCAGGGGTTTGTAATTGCACTGGCTTAGGGTGGCAGCTCTCCTGCTCGAAAGCCCTGTCCCACTGAGATCCGAGCCCACCTGCAAGAGGAAGCCAAGCTGCTGCTCTGGGGGTGACAAGACATGGGTTTATTTTTCATTCATGCAAGCGAACAGCAGTGGGTGGGGGAGTGGGAACGTGCTCCATCCCTCCCCAAACTGCCCTCTGTCACTTGAAGTCCCTGTAGCTTTGCCCGCAGGTTGGAGATGGCTGGTGGGTGCCCAGGCTGGACTGGTTCCCAGCCCTGGGTGCAGGGGCAGCCCGTGGCAGCTCCGTGCGCGCCGGTGCCTGAATTTCTCTTCCCCTGATGCAGGCATTGACAAATAAATAGCTCTTTTCTGCTTTGGCTCTTGCATAGTGGAAAAAAAAGTCTGACCTGATTGGAGAGAGAAGTCCTGGGCTGTGGAAACCCATGGCTTCGCTGGCAAATGTGCCCATTGCATCGCTGCCAGCCTGCCCAAATACCCATGCTTGCACCCTGTCCATGCTCCCCCGCTGATGGCTGCCTTATTTCAGTTCCATTTCTGAGCTGGATTTGAAGGCCTTTCTCCTGGCTGAGAAGAACTTGACGCCCAAGAAGATGGTGGTGATCAGGAAGACGAGTGCCAGGGCAAGCAGGACCCAGCTGCCTGCTGTGGCTTGATTGTTGGTCAGAGACATGCCCAGGAAATCGGTTTGGCTGGAGCTGGGTTGGGCTGGAGTGGCTGGAAAATGGAGGAATAAGGGACATGGTTGGTACCGGTGGCTCTGGACTGGGGTGTGTTGGGTCACCAGCTCTCCCTTTGCTGGTCTCTTGGAGGCCGTGTCCCCTTTAGACTCAGCTCCGTGGGAAATCAAGGAGAAGCACCCAAACACCCTGTGGTTTTTGGGGTGGCCAAGGGGCATCAAGACAGCTCCATCTCTCCCACATGCCCCATCCTGGCCCTGGTGAGGGCTGAGCTCTGCCCCATCATGGACCTGCTGTGCTTGGCTGAGCCCTGCATACCTGTGTAAGGAGTCCAGCTGTACTCGGGCCAGCCCAGGACCTCCCCGTTCTTGTTGTTCTCCTTCACCAGCCATGTCATGAGTGGCTCAAAGTAGCTCATCAGGGCATCAGCTGACATGTTGCGCTGCCCCGTGATGAGCTCCATGGCTTCGGGCCACGGCTTGCTGAAACCCAGCTTCAGGGCCTCCCTGTGGCAGGAGAAATCAGCTCCAGTGGGTTCCCCATCGCCCTCTCGGCCAGCAGCCCTTTCCTTTTCCCCAGGGCTTGGGGCTCTTTGTATCAGCAACCCTGGGTACAGTCTGTGCCCCCAGCACCGCAGGGCTGCGAGCCCAGAGCACAGGGAAGGAGGTTTTGCTTGGAGGAAAGGGGGGGTATACATGGATTAAAGCCCTCCGGTGAATCCAGCCTGATGCAGAGCAGTTTCTGGGTGCAAAGGTTAATTTTGCAGGTGCTTTTCTTGAAGCAAGGGGGTTGTTTTCCCTAAGTAACTGGGGGCGGCGGAGGAGGAGGAGGGAGGGAGCCTTCCACCTGCCAGGGTCCCAGCTACCATCTAGTGGCTGCTTTTGCAATCACAGCCCTAGCACCCAGCCCAAGGTGCCCCTACCCGGGGTTCCCCCTGCCCGCACCCCAGGGCCAGGGACCAGAGCATCCCATGCTAGGGCAGAGAGGGGATGGATGACCAGGGGCTGCGTTGCCTCCTGTCTTGCTGAGCTGGTTTAAGGTATTTGGGGACATAAATATCTTGGCTCTGCCCTGCCCACACACCTACCCCAAGATCCTCCCAGCTTCCTTAGACTCGTAGATGTCACACTTGTGCAGGGGACCCGTGTGCCTGGCTGCCGCACAGAGCGCCTGGTGGAACTGGAACTGGATCACAAAGCTGACGAAGTACCTGGGGGGGTGGAGAGGGGTGAGGACATGGGAATGGACCCTACTAGGGGCTGTGGAAGGGAGGATGTGGTCCCCCTCATCCCCTGCTTGCACTCTCCTATTCTGGAGGAGCATCACTGGCTTTGGAGCTACACCTGCATCAACTCAGTCCAATCTGCTGATGCCATTTCTCCTTTAATGTGTGTTTTATGGCTGCCTGGGTGGATGACCCCATCCTCCTCAGAGAGGGAGAAATTCCCCCAAATCCAGCCTTCTCTGAAGCTCTGTCAGGGTCCTCAGAGCTTCCCAGCACCCTCAGGATGGTACCACTAAGTACCCCACCAGCCATGAAACAAGGTGCCATTACTGGCATCTGAACTGGAGATCCTGCTTCTGTGTCCAAGTGGCATTCCTCCTGCCCCACCCCTGCTTACTCACCTGATGTAGGGGACGTTGGCAGGGATGTGAAACTTTGCCCCAGGGTCAAAGTCATCTTCAGACCTTGGTGCTGGTGGGCACAAGCCCTGGTACTTCATCCTGGGCCAGAGAAGGAGAGTTAGCCCAGCAGGGGGAATAGAAGGTGGGGTAAGCTGGGAGGGGACACAGGGGATGTGAGGACAGGGTGAGGGGTTATGTATCCCATCGTGTCCCATTGCAGCCAACTGGACCACAGGGAGAAAACACCCAGCGGGATGATGGCCAAGGCCCTTACACCAAAGAGGAGCCTGAATTCAAGCACACCTGAGATTCCACCACTGCTGGTTGAACTCATCCTCCTTGATCCGCCCATCAAACACCTTCCAGCGCCACTGGTCCATGAGGTATCCGAAGGGCAGGAAGGCGATTTTGTCCAGGGCGATGCTCATCAGGTAGTTAATGTCACTTTCTGCCCAAGGTGTGAAGGTGTGAGCAAGACAGTACCGTACCCACTTCTCCACCCCGTATGGGTCATTCTGCCCAAGAGCAGGGTGTCCCCACCAGGTCCTGTCCCCTCCATGCATGCAAAGACACTGTGCATGTCCCTGACCCCTTCCACCCTTCCCAGCCCATCCTGACCCTCTGCATTTCCAGCTGTTCTCAGCAGCCCCCCCATCTTTGCTGTGTGGTGCTCCCCTGCCAGCTCACCTTTGTTGTCTGTGACTTGGTCCAGCAGATTGATCCTGTGCAGGTGTTTGGGGGTGGAGACGGACAAGGCCATGACATCCCCGATGGCTTCATGGAAGCCAGGATTGGCCCCATCGCGGAATGAGATGGGCTGGTCCATGTACTGCAGGAAGTACTGGACATGGCCCATCTCGTGGTGCACCGTGATTAGGTCGTCCATGTTCACCGTGGTGCACTGCTTGATCCTGGACCAGGACATGTGGGATGGGGGGAGAAGGGAGGGCAGTGCTGGGGTGAAAATCTCCGGGAACGATCACACCCCCTTGAGCTATTTTTCCCTTTGGTCTCCCTTTCCACGTGCCCCCATCCCACATCTGATGCCAGGCTGGGCTGGTCCTACTCCATTGGGTTGGTCTCTCTCTTTTCTCCTGCGTCTCCTGCTGCCCCTGCCCATTCCCTGTCCTTGTTCATCAGCTTTTCCATTCTCCATGGCAGGGCAGGGAAGGCACTGATTGCCCTCCATCCACCATGGGGACTCCTGCCAGCAATGCCTGCATCTTGGGTACCAGTGGCAGTGCCAGAATGGGGCTGCCACAGCCATAGGACAACAGACACTGTGGTGGCATCAGGCCACGTGCCCTTATTCTACCAAGACATTGCTATCAGCCCCAGCACCACATCAGCTGAGGCCACCACTTGCTCCCCACAGGCACCTGAAGTCCTTGCGGTTGTAGAAGTCCCAGGCTGAGGCGTGACACACCACCTCCCGCCCGTCTGCCGGCTTCTCCATCATGGACTTGTCCCAGAACTCCTGCGGCATTGGGATGAGGCCCAGAGAGGTAAAGAAACGGTCTGACTCTTCAAACATTTTCTTGGGTGTCCAGCCCTGGGGAGAAAGCAGACAGAAGACCTGGTAAGGGGCAATGGGGGATGCTAGGTGTGCCGGGGGCTTGGAAAGATGGGAGGCCAGGGACAGCCTTGTTCCTCTGGGCAGGGGAGGCCTTTTGGGGGCAGCTAGAGCTGGATCCAGCCCTTGGCATATCCAGGTGGGGAGAGAATACGGATGAGCCATGGAGGTTTTTGGCAGCACCAGAGCATTTGGCAACATGGGTGGTGGTAACGGCCAAAGGGTGCTGGGTCCCAAGGGGCTTCCCCAGAGCAGCCTGAAAAAGCACTGACCTGTTGTTTCATGGCCGGGGTGGCATCCACCTTGGTGGCATCCGGGAAAGGTATCACCAGGTCGAAAATGTTGGACCATGACTGGGCCCACATGTTGCCTGGGAAGCACAGGCGGACAATGCATGGCAGGAGGGATACAGGGAGAGAAGAGCAAAGGCAACCAGTTACTCCCAACTCCTGCACAGAGTGGATCACCCTGCCTGGTCCCTGCCCTGCCTGCACAAGGGTGGTGCAAGCAGGAGCCTGTCCATGCAGGAGAAGTCAAGTCATGCTAAGTGTGTTGCCTTTCCCTGAAGCAGGCTGGCTTCTGCAGACCCATCTCATGGGGCCTTAGTCCTTCAGCCAGAGCTGAACAGAGACCAGCCTCAACTCTTGGAGCAAACTATGCCTGGTGGGAGACACAGTTCTGCTCGAGGGCCTAGCAAAGCCCTTACCTAGCAGGTGAGCAGGTATGGGACCCTTCAGGTTTATGTGCTCTGCACCATACTTTTTGTATAGGGCTCGGCGTACGTAGGCATGCAGGTTGAGGTACAGGGGCTGCAGCTGCAGGTACAACTTCTCCAGATCTTCCTCGAAGGTGGGTGTCTCATACAGGGATCTCCAGAAGGCCCCATTGTCTGTGTAGCCTGTGGTAGGGAGAGAGTAGAAGCTGCTAGACACTGTCCTTCTTGGGCAAGAGTCTGTCTTGCTGCTCAGACACCCCAGGTGTCTCCGTATCTATGAGACAGTGGAGCTCATGGGAGTTGGTGGGACCTCCACACCTTCAAGATTTTGGCCCTGAGTTGGACGATCAGCCCAATCCTCTGCTTACAGGGTGCTAAGGCCATGGTGGGTTTGTAAGGGAGCGGGACACTGACCATTGAGCACAGCTGCCTTGTTGCTCAGTTCCACATATCGCTTGTAGTTGTTCTTGATCTTCTTCCCAGAAGCATCCCGCCAGCCCTTCCAGGCAAAGAGAAGCTCATCATAATCCCGTGAGGTGGCCATGATGTCTGTGAGGTCTGAAGAGAGAACAATGAAGCCAAAGTGATGCTGTTGGATGGGCTGGACTGATGCAATCGTGCTAGACCCAACGTGCTGCTCAGGGTCCATCACAGAGAAGGTGGGAAGGCCCCTTCATGACCTTTCTCCATGCCCCTATTAAAAATCCCTCCTTTCTGGGCCTGTTGCAGGTGACTCACTGGACTCCCTGCCAGATCTTACCAGGATCCAGGGGGTGACAGATTTTGTTCTCTCTGCAGACCTTGGCTACACTGTACGTGGTCTCCATATCTGAGAGGAGGGTGTTGTACTGCAAAGAAAATCAGATCATATGAGCTGATTATCCTTGCTTCTGCTCTTGGAGAATGTCACAGCCCATTGAGATGTCCCCAGGTGTTTTCCTCTGGTCCCTTCCAAGGCCAAGTGTGACCCCAAATGGAGGCGAAGTGGCATCAATACAGAGGGACTAGGGCCAGCAAGCAATGTGCCATTGCCACCTAAGCAGCCAGGTCCCACTGCAGCCTGGGATAGGCAACCTTTGGGCGAGAAATCCTGGAGACAAGGATCACGGCTTTGTGTAGAAGGTATCAAACTGTCACCTTGTTCAGGGGAAGGGGTGGCTGCCCAGTGGTATTTCCTAGAAGTTGGGAGAAGCCTATGTCTCCACACAAGGTAGTGGCAAGGGACACCCCATCCTGCTCTGTCCCCTTGCAGCTCACCTCCTTCAGCTCATTCTCGGGCAGGGCTGCCCTCTCAATGACACTCAGCTTCCTGAGGATGCGCGTGACACTTTGGTCCTGGAAGTCAGAGGGGTCGAACTGCCTGGCCCTCATGCCATAGTCAAGGGTGTGCTTGGACATGGCCAAGTTCTTCTCCAGCTGCAAGGGCAGGAGGGGACAGAAGAGGAGTTACTTCGAGGAGATCCCTGAGACACAGGCCATCACTAGAAACACCATCTGGCATGCCATGACTGACAACCTCCCCGTGGCTGCCCTTGTGGCTACCTCGTGGCATGACAAGGGTTTTCATGGAAAAGACACCTCCTGGGTGAGAACATTACCCCTTGGCTAGGGGCAGAGGCTGCCCTGGTTTTCAGAACTCATCTGAAACGTGCCTTGGACACCAGCTGCCTGCCTTGGCTGTTGGCTCTCCCCACACAGCCCCAAGGTCATTCCCATACCATGATCTCCTTGTTGTGGTCTGTGATGTTGGTGTTGTAGGCCCAAGATGCCTCGGTGTAGGCGTTCCACACTGCCTCAGCTGTGCTGTTGTACTCGGACAAGAACTCTTTAGCTTGTGCTTCGTCTGCTATTTTGTCTAGAGGAGGAGATAAATGGGGAAGAGAAGGGGAGTCAGGAGAGTCCTTCTCTTTGCAAGAGCACCACCCCATGGAGAAGCCGTGGTTGAGCTTTTCCCAGAACTGCAAGTCCATTGAATGACGCCACAACTTGGGAGCAGGTTGAGCCAAGAAATGGGGAGAGAGGGGTCCTGCTGGGGGTGTTCCATTGGTCAGGGGATGGGATAACAGGACACGCTGCATGCCCTAGACCCTCCCACTTGGGCAGAAAGGATGCAGCTGAAAACAGATGACCTGTCACACCATGCCTGATGGCATTACTACAGCGGCAGGGCCACAGCTTCAGACAATGATATGTCAAGAGGTTGGCTAATGGCACCTGCTTCTTGGGAAGCAACAGCTTGTGGGACTCCATGTGGATATGGTTATTTCTCTTTTCTGGCATGCAGACCTTCCCCACCCACAGCAGAGACCTCCCTCAGCACTGGGGGTTAGTGATGTCCCTTGGGAGACCTCTTCCTGCCCCTCCCCAGAGCCAGGATGGAGCTGCAGCCTTACCAATGCCTTCAGGGTAGCCTTCAGGGATAGGGGGACGCCAGTCAAACTCAGGCCAGCCCAGCACCTCATTGGTCTTGTTGTTCTGCTCCTGAAGCCACTTGGTGACAGGGCTGAAGTACTCCAGGAGGGCCCCAGCGTCCATCTTATCCGTGCCAGTGAGGTTGAACAGGATTTCCTGCCATGGCTTGGAAGACCCAGCTTTCAACACTTCCCTGCAGAGAAGCGGGACAGCAAGAGCCAGCATGAGACCAGGGGATGGTATTTCAGCATCGCAAGGTTGAAGATGCTATTCCTGAGTGGGACATGAACCTGGGAACTGCTTCTGAAGCTCCCATCTGTCCTGCATATGGGAATGAGGACTCCCCATCACATACTCATGCATTTGTTAACACCCAGGGAATCAACAGGAACCAAATGTGCTTTAGTGACCTCTTGTCTGGGTGGGAGCTCATGACAGGGACAACAGCAGTACTCTGGTGAGGACCACTCACCCCACCCCAGTGCTTCCATGTATTTCCATCCATCCATCCATCCATCTGCAAAGCTATTTCTCCAGCCACTTTTCCTTCCTTCCTTTCTTCTTTCCTTCCTTTGCACACCATCAGCTTCCACGCACACATGTGCCCATGGCGATTGTCCCGACCCTCCTCTGTCCCCACCTGAGTTTGGCTCCAGCTTCTTTGGACATGTAGATGTCACAGGTGTGCAGGGGACCGCTGTGGTTGGCTGCCTGGCACAGCGCCTTGTGAAACTGGAACTGGAGGATGAAGCTCACAAAGTACCTGCCAAGGAAGCCCGTGAAGGTGAGCGCTGGGGACAAAGGGAAGCAGACAAGTCCTAGGGTGTGGGGGAAGGCACCCAGCCACGTGTTAGCTCCCCACCATTTGTGC
>NW_008824407.1:30454-32608 GCF_000699105.1 Pygoscelis adeliae | reverse complement strand
CTTACTCTCCAGCAGGCGCAATGCCTCCCAGTCCCTGCCCACAGAGCTGAGCCACCACTCCCCCTGCTCCCCAAGCCTCCGTCCCCTCATCAGCACCTCCTTTACCTGATGTAAGGGGTGTTCCCAGGGATGTGGTATTTTGCTCCAGGGTCAAAGTTGCTTTCATTCCTTGAAACCGGAGCACAGATACCCTGGTATTTGGTTCTGCAGACAACAGGGAACAAGAGCATTAGCTGGAAAGAGGGAGGCAGATGAACCAAGGCAGGGAATGGGAAGGGAAGGCTTAAGAAATCTACATAATTAGAGTGCGCTTCCATGTATTTCCATCCATCCATCCATCCATCCATCCATCCATCCATCCATGCATCCACCCACCCACTCATCTACCCATCCATCCCACCCACCCAGCTATCCATCATTCTCCAGCCATCTCCATGGCTACTTTTTCCTTTTTTCCTTCCTTCCTTTCTTCTTTGCTTTCTTCCTTCCTTGCACACACCCAGCTTCCACACCTCGATCCACCCCTGGTGACTGTCCTCTACCTCAGATACCACCAGTCATAGTTGTAACGGTTCGGGGGCGTGCGGCCATTGAACACATTCCAGCGCCACTGGTCGATCAGGTATCCGAAGGGCAGGAAGGCGATCTTCTCCAAGGCCATCTTCAGCAGATAGTTGATGTTGCTCTCTGCATGAAACAGAGCCTGAGCCAGGTTGGGAAGGAGTCTGGCTGGGCAACACTATCGCCACTAGACTTTTTGTGGGCAAGAAGGTGAGCAGGTCTGGATGAGAAATGGGGACAGCATTTCAATATATAATTTTGCTCCCTAGAGAAGGCTGTGTAGGACACAGGAGGTTTCTCTAGATACAGCTCCTACTTGGGGTAACATGTGCCTTTTTACTGAGTGGGGACAATGGGAGTGACAAGCGCGGTGTCCCCTTGCCTTCAGCCTGGCTCTCAGAGAAGGTCTTTGGTGAGTGTAACTCTAGTGGTTCCCTCTTCACACATTCACTCTGGGGCCTCAGGGTGAAGGGGGGTTGATCTGCAGGGCTGTCACACCACTGCAAAGGCTCTCATGGTTTAGACCCAGAACCCGAGCCAACTCTGGGATAGTCACCACCATATCATGGGGAGCACAGGGGATGGTGACATCTGCTTTCCCCATTGCCTTGAGGAAACCCGGGGAAGGAAGCTTGTACAAAGACCTGCTGGAGACCCAGCTGAAACCGTGGGGTCAGAGTGCTGCCCCTTGGCAGCACTGCCCTGAGGGGCTATTGGCTGCCATCGCTATGGTGGCATGGCTGCCAAGGGCTGGTGAGTCGGGTGGCGATGCCTTGAGGCAGGGACCATCTGCTACGTGGTGTTTATGCAGCATCGGCCCAATGTTCTTGGCTGCTGTGATGGCCTCCCTGTCATGAAACGTATTTAATGACAAGGCAGGAGGATCTCAGGACTGTCCCTCCTCCGCAAAGCAGCCGCCTGCGGCAGGAATCTGCGAATGCTTGGTTTCCTCTGCCGCCGTCTGCTTTGACATGTCAGCTGAGAGACGTTGGGCGGGGGGAGAGACACTTGCCAAGCCGGGCAGTGCCCTGTGGTGACAAGTCCTCCTCCGCTGCGCCAGCTGGCAGGCAGAAACGTCACCTGCTGACTGTCCTCGTGACTGTGCACGTAAGCGCTCAGTGCCACCTCCACAGAGCTACACCGGGAGCTCCTGGGGTGGATGTTTCTTGGCAAGGGAAGGGGGAACAGTGGAAAGGTCAAAGCTGATCAAGCACAAAGATGCTGCTTTCAGGTTTGGGGCTCTGATGGAGAAGGGAAGGGCACAGACAAGCTCTGGAGAGCATCCTTCCTGCCCTCAGGGGTGAAGAGGATGGAGCCATGAAGGTTCCCACATGGATCCATGGAGACAAGAAGGGGTTGTGGAGCCAAGCGTGGTGAAAAGCATACATCAGCCATGGGGTCTTGCCTGCTCTGGGTTGCATTGCCAGACTGCAGCCCACCATGGCATGTCCCAAACCCTTCCTGGTGCCACAAGCAGTGCCTGAGCCCTCCAGGCCACCCAGCTCCCCAGGGTGGATGCCATACCTGCATCCTCAGTGGCACTGCTGAGGAGACCGATTTTCTTGAGGTGGCTGGGGGGGGAGACAGACGGGG
>NW_008824407.1:28034-30038 GCF_000699105.1 Pygoscelis adeliae | reverse complement strand
GGGGGGGGGAGGAGGGTCTTACCCTGTAGCCCTGGGCCCCTGCATGCCCCCACACACCTGAAGTCCTTGCGGTTGTAGAAGTCCCAGGCTGAGGCGTGACACACCACCTCCCGCTCATCCGTTGGCTTCTCCAGCATGGACTTCTCCCAGAATTCAGGGGGCATCTCCAGCAGCCGCAGGGAGGTGAAGAACTCCTCCGAGACCCGGAACATGTGGGTGGCATTCCAGCCCTGGTGGGCAGCAGGCAGTGGGTTACAGCTGAGGAAGGGGCTGCACATGCCCTGGGCGTTGCCTCTGATGCTCACCCAGTACCATGGGGATGAGGTGGGTCCCTCTAAGGGACTGGGGTCCTGCCCCTCTCACCCTGATGGGGAGCCCTGGCCCCAGAATTGGTGTGAGCATCCCTAAGAAGCACTGAGCAATGGTGCTGGTGCCCAGCGTGGACAGGAGAAGGGAGCAAGGCTGATGCCCCAGGAGCACTCGGAACTGTGTGATGGTGTGGACGCCGCCCCCAGCCCGGGGACTGGCACTAGTCCCACCACACTGTCTTTCCTCTTTGCCCATCCGCTGCCTCTTTGGTTATTGCCAGAGAGGGAGTGGGATCATTTCTTTGTCCCTTCCCTTCCCAGACATGGCTTTTCTGCTGTCCCCTATGCAGGTATGAGAAACCACTCCCATGGAGTCAATGTTATGGTCAAGCCTTGGCCAACACCCCCCATTTTTGTCCCCCTGGTGCCACCAGTGAGTCCTTCAGCCCATCACCTGCTGCACCATGGTGCTTGTGACATCGAGGTTGGGTTTCTCAGGGTAGGGTACCATCAGGTCATAGATGTTGTTCCACTGCTGAGCCCACATGTTGCCTGGGAAGAGAAAACAGCTGGAGCAGAGCTGGTAGGAGGTCGGGAGGAAGAGAAGCACGGTGATAACTGGGACCTCCCTGTCCCACTACGGCCCTGCGTGTGCCCCTCTGGCCCCACCAGCACCCCTGGGCACAGGCTGGAGGGGGTCCCTCCTCTTACCCAGGAGGTGAGCAGGGATGGGACCCTTCAGGTTGATGTATTTGGGGCCATAGCGGTTGTACAGCTTCCTCCGGACGAAGGCGTGCAGGTTGAGGTAGAGCGGCTCCAGCTGGTTGTAGAGATGCTCCAGGTCATCCTCGAAAGAGGCTGAGTCGTACCAGGAGCGCCAATAGCTGCCTGTGTCCTTGAATCCTGCCAGAGAGGCAGTGATGACCTCTGGCTCCAGCCCCCGGGGCTGCCCCCCACCCAGCCCCAACAGCTGGGACCAGGGAACAGCAGTAGGATTTTTGTCCCTTCCCTGTTTGCACCAGGGAAATGGAAGTTGGATGCCTGGCTGCATGTGGGATGGGGAGAGCAGCAGGACCCTGGCCCCAGTTCCCACCCCGATCCCTGACCACCCCCTGCATCCCCCATCCTGCTTGTACCATCCATCTGATAGGCTTCGTTGCTCAGCTTCACGAACTCCTCATACTTGGCGCGCAGTGGGTTGCCCGCAGCATTGTGCCACCCCTCCCAGGCATAGAGCAGCTTCTTGTAGCTGCGAGAGGTGGCCATGATGTCCGAGATGTCTGGGACAGAGGGGAGAAGTAGGACATGAGAGAGGGGCAGGAGGGTGGGGTGTCACATCCTACAGTAGCTCTGCGGAGGTGCCACCACAATTGCACCAGACCCGAATACCCATCCTCCCCCCAGGACAACCCTGAAGAACATGGGTGGGACCTGCCAACCCCAGCCCGCTGGGGATGTGGGGACCAGGATAAACTCATGGCCATGGGGTGCTCAGCACCCCACAGAGGCAGAGGGACAAGGACCGTACCTGGCTCCAGCTCCCAGCAGGTACCGTTGGCCAGGCACACCTTGGCCGTGGAGTAGATTTTGTCCATGTTGCTCAGGATGGTGTTGTACTGCGGGGAAGGAAAAGATGTTGGGGCTGGAAGGGGATGTGAATGGTCCTTCAGGAGGGATCTACAGACTTCCCGGCTCC
>NW_008824407.1:13604-15101 GCF_000699105.1 Pygoscelis adeliae | reverse complement strand
GCCCCTTGGCAGCACTGCCCTGAGGGGCTATTGGCTGCCATCGCTATGGTGGCATGGCTGCCAAGGGCTGGTGAGTCGGGTGGCGATGCCTTGAGGCAGGGACCATCTGCTACGTGGTGTTTATGCAGCATCGGCCCAATGTTCTTGGCTGCTGTGATGGCCTCCCTGTCATGAAACGTATTTAATGACAAGGCAGGAGGATCTCAGGACTGTCCCTCCTCCGCAAAGCAGCCGCCTGCGGCAGGAATCTGCGAATGCTTGGTTTCCTCTGCCGCCGTCTGCTTTGACATGTCAGCTGAGAGACGTTGGGCGGGGGGAGAGACACTTGCCAAGCCGGGCAGTGCCCTGTGGTGACAAGTCCTCCTCCGCTGCGCCAGCTGGCAGGCAGAAACGTCACCTGCTGACTGTCCTCGTGACTGTGCACGTAAGCGCTCAGTGCCACCTCCACAGAGCTACACCGGGAGCTCCTGGGGTGGATGTTTCTTGGCAAGGGAAGGGGGAACAGTGGAAAGGTCAAAGCTGATCAAGCACAAAGATGCTGCTTTCAGGTTTGGGGCTCTGATGGAGAAGGGAAGGGCACAGACAAGCTCTGGAGAGCATCCTTCCTGCCCTCAGGGGTGAAGAGGATGGAGCCATGAAGGTTCCCACATGGACCCATGGAGACAAGAAGGGGTTGTGGAGCCAAGCGTGGTGAAAAGCATACATCAGCCATGGGGTCTTGCCTGCTCTGGGTTGCATTGCCAGACTGCAGCCCACCATGGCATGTCCCAAACCCTTCCTGGTGCCACAAGCAGTGCCTGAGC
Organism: Pygoscelis adeliae; assembly: GCF_000699105.1. NCBI lineage: Eukaryota > Metazoa > Chordata > Aves > Sphenisciformes > Spheniscidae > Pygoscelis > Pygoscelis adeliae. The sequence goes on along the minus strand of NW_008824407.1, from coordinate 14,298 downwards.
CCTCCAGGCCACCCAGCTCCCCAGGGTGGCTGCCATACCTGCATCCTCAGTGGCACTGCTGAGGAGTCCGATTTTCTTGAGGTGGCTGGGGGTGGAGACAGACAGGGACATGACATCGCCAATGGCCTCATGGAAGCCAGGGTTGGCCCCACTGCGGAAGGAGACGGGCTGGTCCTTGTACTGCAGGTAGTACTGGACGTGGCCCATCTCATGGTGCACCGTGAACAGCTGCTCCATGGTCACCGTTGTGCACTGCTTGATCCTGCCGGGTGAAAACAGAGCATTGCCTGAGCTGAGTGAGGGACCCCGGCTGCCTGTGCACCCCCTCGATGGGAAGGACCCTCCACAGTCCCTGAGAGGGTGGCAGCATCCCATGGGGTAGGGGAAAGACCCAGTGGAGGGGAAAGCAGGGCAGCGTGGTGTCCCAAGACCTTACCCCAGAAGGTGACAGATGGGGCTGCGTGGCCAGGCTGTGGGTACCCAAAATGGTGACCACCAAGGGGGATGGAGGAGGGTCTTACCCTGTAGCCCTGGGCCCCTGCATGCCCCCACACACCTGAAGTCCTTGCGGTTGTAGAAGTCCCAGGCTGAGGCGTGACACACCACCTCCCGCTCATCCGTTGGCTTCTCCAGCATGGACTTCTCCCAGAATTCAGGGGGCATCTCCAGCAGCCGCAGGGAGGGGAAGCACTCC
>NW_008824407.1:8745-13431 GCF_000699105.1 Pygoscelis adeliae | reverse complement strand
GTGGGTTACAGCTGAGGAAGGGGCTGCACATGCCCTGGGCGTTGCCTCTGATGCTCACCCAGTACCATGGGGATGAGGTGGGTCCCTCTAAGGGACTGGGGTCCTGCCCCTCTCACCCTGATGGGGAGCCCTGGCCCCAGAATTGGTGTGAGCATCCCTAAGAAGCACTGAGCGATGGTGCTGGTGCCCAGCATGGACAGGAGAGGGGATGCCCCAGGAGCACTCGGAACTGTGTGATGGTGTGGACGCCGCCCCCAGCCCGGGGACTGGCACTAGTCCCACCGCACTGTCTTTCCTCTTTGCCCATCCGCTGCCTCTTTGGTTATTGCCAGAGAGGGAGTGGGATCATTTCTTTGTCCCTTCCCTTCCCAGACATGGCTTTTCTGCTGTCCCCTATGCAGGTATGAGAAACCACTCCCATGGAGTCAATGTTATGGTCAAGCCTTGGCCAACACCCCCCATTTTTGTCCCCCTGGTGCCACCAGTGAGTCCTTCAGCCCATCACCTGCTGCACCATGGTGCTTGTGACATCGAGGTTGGGTTTCTCAGGGTAGGGTACCATCAGGTCATAGATGTTGTTCCACTGCTGAGCCCACATGTTGCCTGGGAAGAGAAAACAGCTGGAGCAGAGCTGGTAGGAGGTCGGGAGGAAGAGAAGCACGGTGATAACTGGGACCTCCCTGTCCCACTACGGCCCTGCGTGTGCCCCTCTGGCCCCACCAGCACCCCTGGGCACAGGCTGGAGGGGGTCCCTCCTCTTACCCAGGAGGTGAGCAGGGATGGGACCCTTCAGGTTGATGTATTTGGGGCCATAGCGGTTGTACAGCTTCCTCCGGACGAAGGCGTGCAGGTTGAGGTAGAGCGGCTCCAGCTGGTTGTAGAGATGCTCCAGGTCATCCTCGAAAGAGGCTGAGTCGTACCAGGAGCGCCAATAGCTGCCTGTGTCCTTGAATCCTGCCAGAGAGGCAGTGATGACCTCTGGCTCCAGCCCCCGGGGCTGCCCCCCACCCAGCCCCAACAGCTGGGACCAGGGAACAGCAGTAGGATTTTTGTCCCTTCCCTGTTTGCACCAGGGAAATGGAAGTTGGATGCCTGGCTGCATGTGGGATGGGGAGAGCAGCAGGACCCTGGCCCCAGTTCCCACCCCGATCCCTGACCACCCCCTGCATCCCCCATCCTGCTTGTACCATCCATCTGATAGGCTTCGTTGCTCAGCTTCACGAACTCCTCATACTTGGCGCGCAGTGGGTTGCCCGCAGCATTGTGCCACCCCTCCCAGGCATAGAGCAGCTTCTTGTAGCTGCGAGAGGTGGCCATGATGTCCGAGATGTCTGGGACAGAGGGGAGAAGTAGGACATGAGAGAGGGGCAGGAGGGTGGGGTGTCACATCCTACAGTAGCTCTGCGGAGGTGCCACCACAATTGCACCAGACCCGAATACCCATCCTCCCCCCAGGACAACCCTGAAGAACATGGGTGGGACCTGCCAACCCCAACCCGCTGGGGATGTGGGGACCAGGATAAACTCATGGCCATGGGGTGCTCAGCACCCCACAGAGGCAGAGGGACAAGGACCGTACCTGGCTCCAGCTCCCAGCAGGTACCGTTGGCCAGGCACACCTTGGCCGTGGAGTAGATTTTGTCCATGTTGCTCAGGATGGTGTTGTACTGCGGGGAAGGAAAAGATGTTGGGGCTGGAAGGGGATGTGAATGGTCCTTCAGGAGGGATCTACAGACTTCCCGGCTCCGGATCGTGTGTGTGTGTGTCCAGAGGGATGTGGAGGAGGATTGGTGTGTTTACACAGCGTGTTTTTGGTGAGATAAGCATGTTATCACCCAGAGTTTTACACCCTTTGCATGGTGGGAGCAGGGAGGCTCTTTGGGACAGACAAACCATGCACAGCCACTCGCTGAACCACCCTTGAACGTGGCGCGAGTGCTTGTGGTGTCCCGGAGCGGGGCTATTTATAAAGCTCTTTGTCAGCGGGGCTGCGGCACGGCCTGTTTATCTAAGCGGGTAAAAAAAAAAAAAAAGAAAAGCAGGAGGAGGAGGGAGATTTATTTCTGTGAACTTCAACAACAGCAAACAATAGCAACAGGAGATTTCCTGGAATCTGCCCAGGGAGCCCATTCCCAGGGAAGGAAATTCCTCCGCTCCGTCCTTCTCTGCACTCCCACCCCTCTGCTCTGGCCGGGCAGATGGGGGACGGTGGCGGCTGGGGGATGGAGCTGCCTGGGGACAGGCGAAAGGTGGCCAATGTGCAGGGAGGAGACGTGATGCTGTCTGTTATCTGGGAGAGGGCAGGGACAGGTTTCCTGGAAGGAACCGGGGCCGATGCTTCTCCAGAAAGGATTGGATCACTGGGCTTGCCAGCCACGAGGGGTTTTGGTGGGGAGGGCTGTCAGGGAGCCATGGGCCAGGCTGGAGGGGATGGCAGTGCCGGTGTCCCTGCACTCATGCAGAGGCAACTGGCTGCCAGCCTCAGCCTGGGCAATATTTTCATTCACGGGAATTGAAATCACATCGCATTTAGGTAGATGACCCTGAAAGCTCAGGACCATGATGGGGAAGGCTCAGGATGTCCTGATGTCCCTAGCGCGGAACTGTCCCAAGGCACAGCATTTCTGGGCTTGCAGGGAGGGCTCAGGCGCCGGCTGGCTGCAGCAGTCCTCCTTTTCAGTGGGCTGCATCCCCGAGGAGCACCAGGGATGGGGTTGAGCCAGCTGGCTCCTGGCCATGGGCACAGCCTGGCTGGTCTCCACGTGACGCCCAAGGCTGCTCTGTGTAAGCAGGAAATCTCTGGTTCCCACTGGGATAGCTCCGAGATGAGGGTAAGGCTGGATAATGGGGCCAGCAGGCACCCCACATCCCCCCGAGATAGCACCCCATCTCCCCCCTCCATCACTGTCTTCCCTTGTGCATAGGCCAGGGAGACCCTCCAAAATGTAATGGAGGGGCAATGGGCCAGTAACAGAGTCTGGAGGCTTGGCCAAAAACCCTTTAAGGGGTTTCGCAGCACCCTGGCAATGCCCAGGGCTTCGCCGGCACCTTGCCTACCTGCTGTCTCTTCTCCAGGGGCAGGTTGGAAGGTCCCAGGGTCTGGATGGAGCCAATGATTTTCCTCAGCTGCGGGTCACTGAAGTTGCTCCAGATGCTGCCATAGAGCTCCTTGGCTTTCTTCCCCCACAGCTCCGTGAAGTTTTGCTCCTCCAGCGATGCCTCGACCTGCACGGTGAGAGGGGACATGGGGACTCAGGACCAGCCCTGTGACATGCCACCCACCCAGGCGACAGTTTGGGGGCCGGGTTCAGAGCCACGAGGGTTCGTGGGAGCCAGAGGGCATGGGACATGAGGTGGCAGGCAGGGCTGTCCCCAGTCCATGACATTCATAGATAAAGACATCAGCTTCCAGCCGACGCGGCAACGTCTGCAGCCCCCGCTTGCCTGCAGCACTCCTGGCAAGCACCCACCAAGGTGCCCTTTGAGGATGTTTTGGAGGCGGCTCCGGGGTGTTGTGGCCTAGATGGGGTGGGGATGCTGGGACGGGGGTGTCCACGCCACACGGGCAGGGTGTCTGGGTGCTCCCGGGCTGGCTCTGGCAGCTGCCAGACCCCCGTTTTCCTGCTGTTTCTCACCTTTGCAGAAGCCCAAAGGAAAACTACAAAGATGCCCCATTCACTTTTCTCCTTCCTATACCTCCTTGCTGGGTCTATACATTTCTCCTTTGGCTATCTGCAGCCCGTGCCATATAAGTGCCATATCTGGGTTTCACCTTGCACAGGGGCACCCATTTGCACCGAGCCCCCGGTTTTGGGACTCTTCACTGTCGCCCATCTCCTGCCAGCCCCGACCTCCCTTCCCAGGGCCGTGGGACGGCAGGGAGCTGTCTGCGCCGCAGGGGGTTATTTAGGCAGCTGGAGCCGTGGTCGATGGCCACGATTTTGGGACAGGGTGTATTGCAGGAGGTCTCATCCCAGCCTGGCCAGTGTCAGCGGGAAACACTGATCTTTTGAGAGTGACCCAGAGCGAGCGATGGGCAGGATGGAGCGAGAAGGTGCAGAGCGCCTGTTTGCTGTCTGTGCGCCATCCCGGTGTGATTTATGGAGCTCATTAGCTGTTATTTGTGGCATTTTTAGCCTGGCTGCAACAAGCCTGGTTTGTTTTATTTTAATCTTCACATTCCCTCAGCTGGCAGCAGGGAGGGAAGGGAGTTACGGTGCGGCAGGGCTGGAGGCTGCCCGGGGCAGGCACCCACGCGGCCGGGGGACACGGGGGTGGGGATGCTGAAAGTGTTGGGTGCCCCTGGCTGCCCGCTGCCAGGCACCCACCACCTCCCTTGGACATCCCAGCACCCACAGCATCACTCTGGGTGCCAACCAGCCCTGATTCTCTGACATGCCAGTATGCGCTAGCCCCACGGACACCCTCCGCTGGAGCAAGATGCTCTTGCATTACACCACTAAATGGGGGATATCTTTACCTCTTCCCAGACCCGGCTGTGGAGCCGGGGGAGCTGTAGGAAGCAGAGTCCAGCTGTGTTTCATCTTCTCCTTGAACAGGCGCCTGTGTTTGGTCACGCGAATCGTACCCTAAACTCTCCTGACAGTTCTGGCGGAGAGAGCTGAGGCCAGCGGTGCTGCCTGAGACCCCCTCGCTGCGGCTGCCATTCCAACAGCCTCAGCAGGC
>NW_008824407.1:7891-8584 GCF_000699105.1 Pygoscelis adeliae | reverse complement strand
GCCACGGGCCCCGGGGGGAGCCCGGCCCCCATGAGCAACCCTCAAACCACAAACACCATCGCCAGCCTCTCGCCCAGAGCCCCAGCTTGCAGGAGATGGTACACCTCCCTCTCCTGTGGCCGAGCTCCCTGTCTGTTGGTCCAGTGTCCCTCTGTCTGTCCCTGCGCGGCCGGGGGCTGCTGCTCTGCCTTTGGCCTCCCGCCCTTCCCTGTCACTTTGTCCCAGGGCCACCTTTTGTGGCAGGTCCTGGAGGAGCCCACACCATGGTGACCTGGCTCAGGTGTTACACACGTGTGGGGTTTGCCTGACCCAAGGGTTCCCCAGATTCCCCAAATTCAGCCTTTTGGGTTGTGCTGGCCAGCTGTTAACCCTTTAGTACTCAGTGCCTCCCCATCCCACCGCACACCTCCCTGCTGCCCCATCGGTGGGCTGGTCTCAGGGGCCAGATACCCTCCTCTTCCTGGGCTGGCTTGGGACCCTTGTTATGGCAGGGAGCACCTGGCCGTGATCCTTGGCCATTTATTAACACAGGAAAGATGAGAGCTGGCCTGGAAATGCCCCTTGAGAAAAGTCCATGCAAAGTGCTTTTCTGGCCCTCACCTTGGACTCGGCACAGCCGGGATGCTCCCGCTCTGTCCCAAGGTCCCCGGCCGCACCAGACGCTGGGCACCTGCCCAGACATCGCGCAAGCTC
>NW_008824407.1:4814-6417 GCF_000699105.1 Pygoscelis adeliae | reverse complement strand
GTGCCTTGCGAGATAGCTTTCCCTCCGCTGCCAGCTGCTTATAAGCCAGCAGCCTTCGCGCAAACCCTGCCCACCGAGCCTGCCTCCCCTCGCAGATAAGACCGGAGCATTTTGCTCTCCCTTCGTCGGCTCCCCGGCTTGTGGGAAGGAGCAAGGAGCGAGCGCTGCCTTGGGGTGCAAAGTCCCTTTGGCGCCTGGCCACGCCGGGAGGGAAGGGGAAGGGGCTGGGACAGCAGAGAGGGAAGGAGATGGAGGAGAATCAAGGGAAAGGTGAAAAAAGAGAAAGGAGGAGAAAGGCTGGGGTGGACGGAGTGGGTGGGAGGCAGCTCCATTCCTGCAGGGTCCCGGTCCCCTCCCGGCTCGGCGCAGGGGGATCCAGCTCAACCGGACCAGCGCTTGGCAGGACATCCCCTCTTCACGCCGGCACCACACGGCAAACACCCCTCGGCAGCACCCCGGCCACCCACCGTGGGGCACGAGGGCGAGCACAGCAGGGAAAGTACTCACTTGGGGGGCAGCCAAGGTCCATCTCCTGCCGCCTCTCGCCAAAGCGACCCCCTTCCCGGCATAACCTCATTTTTCGGAGAAACGGAGTATATCTGCTGGCTGTGAAGGAAATCTCATCACATCACACCAAGTGTTTTGGACTTGGAGGAATTAGGCTGATGACAAATGACTAACAAAAAGTTCCTTCAAAATGAAAACCAGACCCGTGTCAGTGGGCTTGATAGTTCCTTTCTTTTTTTTTTTCTTTTTTTTTTCTTTTTTAATTAACTAAATGCCTTTCCCCCAGGGCCTGGCCCCAGTCCTGGGAGCTGCGCCCAGGCTGAGCTTAGGCCCCGGGTTGGCTGAGCCCACCAACCCTCGTCAGGGCCACCACCCCATGGGGACACAGAGGACAGCTGCCATGGAGGGGAGAGCTTTTTTGGGGGGGACAGAGGGAAACCCCTTGACTTGCTGGCCCTGCTGGGTGCTGCAGAGCAGCTGGGCACCACCACAGTCCCTCGGCGTGAGCCCATGGGGTGACCCCATGGGGACAGCATGGCCCCTCGACAAGGGACGAGTCCCCCTGCTGGGGCTGGGGACCCTACGGGGTTTGCAGAGCCATTTCCAAAATAAAAAAGAAAGAGATTTCGGAGCCTGCAACCCTCTGATGTCTATTAAACCTCTCTCCAAAAATCACAGCTTCCCACCCTGCCCTACCTCCCGGCACCTGCACTGGCTGGCATGGGCACACAAACAACCTTCATCCCCTCAACCCCAAGCCCGTATGGGTGTGCAACAGCACCGGCACTGCCTGCCAGCCCAGACGTCACAGAGCTGGGGGCAAAGCCAGCATCCACCTGCAGCCCCCCCTTGCCGACCCCTTTCCCCACGGCCACAGGCCTCTGGAAACTCCAGTTTACTGGGAAGTTGGAAGAAATGGTTGGTTTGGCTCCAAGTTGGCTGGTGACCAAGCGCCGATGAATGGAGATTTCCTGCGCCCCGCAGGAACAGCCTCTGTTCCCAGTTGCACCGGGGAGGGGTTTTCCCGGCTCCGGGGCGTTGCGGCGCAGCCTCCGGCACCGGCGGGGGGCTTGGGCGGGCAGCGTGGCGGAAACGG
>NW_008824407.1:4412-4721 GCF_000699105.1 Pygoscelis adeliae | reverse complement strand
GGAAGGGCAGCTCTCCATCATTTTGTGTGTGAGCATCTTCCAAGGCTGGTGCAAGAGGGGCTGATGCTGCTGCCGCAGGACTTCGTGATGGGCAAGGGGTCCTCTCCACGGCTGCATCTCCAAGGATGCCCGCAGCTCTGTGGCATCCTGTCCTACAAAGCTCCAGCTGGGATCGGGCAGAAAAACATCCTACATGTGGGAGAGTGCTGGCAGGTGAAGTGGCTGTTGGCCCAGGAAGGCAGGTGAGATGCCTGCAAGCTTGAAGATGTCCGTTGGGGCCTCTGTGCTGCCCCGAATCCCTGCTGTGGC
>NW_008824407.1:0-4059 GCF_000699105.1 Pygoscelis adeliae | reverse complement strand
ACAGACATGTGTGCGATGGCCGGACCGTCACTGCAGCGTGTCAGGGGGGGTGCAACCGTGGCGGTGCCTCCCTTGCGAAGGAGCACGACTTGCTCTCAGCATTTTGGATAAGCTCCTTCGCTTGCCAGACCTGCAAAATCTCCCTGCCCGCTGCCGGCAGTGCTGGCAGGGGCACCCACTGCTGCAGCCCCCGGCCCCAGAGTCCCCAAAACAAGGAAATAAGGAGTTTGACAGCAAATATTTCTTAGGGGAGCTGTAAAGTATCAGCCGTGTGATAGCGGTGTGATGAGTGAGGGCGAGCAGGGGTGGTTGTGCGAAGGAGCAGGTATTTGGGGATGGCCCCGGTGCTGGCTGGGAAGATTTGGTGATTTTTCTGGGTATATTCCAGCCCTATGGCCTCTGGCTGGGGATGTTCAAGCCCATTTTTCCCTTCTTTTAGTATTATTAGCCACATTTTTGGCTTCCCCATCCCATTTCTCAAAGCATTCAAGGTGCTTCAAAACTCCTGTCTGATCCATCTCTCTGAGCAACCGAGGAGCTTCTGGAGGGGAGAGAAAGGATTTCCTCCTGATTTAAACCTCAACAAGAGCTTTTTTTATTGGGTGTGCAGTCTCGTGTGTTACTTTTCCCGATGGCTGTGGTTTTGTGGGCACGGCAGCTCCTGCGCCAGTTGGTACAAATCACTGCATGGAGAATTTTTTTTCCTCCCTCTCCAGACCCCAAGTTTAAAGGCTCCTGTTTTATTTGCTGATGAATTCAATTATCATAGTGGATAATTTGCTAAGCTGCTTTCCCAGATGCGGTGACACTGCTGTGAGGGAGAGGGGGAAAAACCACCTCTCCAGTCCAAATTTTTCACCTAAACAAACAGCTTTTTCCTGATTCTTCAAAAAAAAAAAAAAAACCAAACAAAAAACCACACACCCCAAGCAACTGGTTATGTTGCCATTTCTTTCAGACCTGTGATTGCTAAAATAATTACAAACCGTTAGAGTAAATGCTGTGGCCAGTGCAGCCCCTCGGCGTCACTTGGGCTGGGGGACTGGGATGGCAAGCGGGACCCAGGAATCCTCGCTTCTGGGCCCTGCTGTCTGACCGCAAGATATCTCTGCTGAGGGTTTTTGGCAGCACCACAGGGCTGGTTCCATCTTTTCCCTGGGTAAAAGATGTATTTAAAGCCTAGTGTGTCCCCTCTGCACGGGGACTGGGTGCAATGGGCCGTGGGGAGCTCATCCCTGGCCCTGGAGCAGCTTTATCACCAGAAGTGCACACTCAGCTCTTGCTGGCGGCTGAACGAAGCAGAAACGCTCCTTATCGTCACGATTTCCACCCTGCCCCACAAAAACGCTTCCCAGCATGCATCTGCCCTAGGACAAGGGTTTATGGTCCCGGTGCAGGCGTGGGGGACACACGTGAACCGGGCTGGCTGCACGGAGCAGCCCGAGCAGGATCACATGTTTCCCACAGCCTCAGCGCTGGGCAGCTCAGTGGGGCCGGAGGCGGATGGGAAGGGGATGGAGATGTGGTTTCCACCGTAGGATCTCCTCAGGCTCCATCCCCCGGGCTGGGACCAGCGCCAGCAGCCCAAGGATGTGCTATGACACTGCAAGGCCCTGAAAATGCAGCATGCCGAAGGCAGCCGTCGGCTCAGGGCCCCTAAATGATGCCCACATCTTGGGAGGGTCATAAATAAATGCAAGCGCCCAATAGTCAGCCCCTGGGGAGCCCCTGGCCACAGTGCAGGAGATGTGCCCAGTGCCAGGCGCGTGGCCGGGAGCATCACGGGGCAAGAAGTAAAAGCCTGGCCAGAAATCATCCCTCCTCCTTCATCCCTCATCCTTTGTCCTTCGTCCTTCATCCCTCCTCCCTCCTCCTTCATTCCTCATCCTTCATCCCTCCATCCCCCCTTCCTCACCAGCTGGCCAGAGCTGGGCACTGATACAGAGTGAGTGAAGAGGCCAACATGTGCCTTCCACACCCATCAGCCCAATAAAACATGGCAAAGTCCATTATTTGCCCTTTTCCCCCCCTTCTTTAATAACCAAAACCAATCCTAGCCCCGAGGCAAGCATGTATGACTGCTCCGGGAGCATTAATCATCTGCTGCGAGCCCGTTGTGGGTTATCACGGCTGTTTATCCAAGCTGCTATTAAAAAAATTGCTATAAACGTGCCTTCAGCCTCTTCTGAAAGAGATTAAGTGTTTGCACTGGCTGCGCTGATTGTATCTCCTGCCTGGCTCAGCTAAGTTGTGTTCCCAGCGAGGAGGAGGACAGGGTGGCTTAATTGCTGCCAGGAGGAGAACCAGGGTCTTTTCCAGCCAGGCTGCTCCGATTCCCGGCCCGGGAAGGAGCCGGGTTCCCGGAGGAGCTTCATCCCAGCTGGGAACCACCCATTTTTCAACCTTCACAGGACCGCAGGGAATTGGGGACCAACCCTCCGACGTGACCCAGGAGGACAATTTGTGCTTAATCCCAAACTACCCTGCAGCCGCTCCCTTGGCAGCCACAGAGCCTTCCAACACGGCTTTTTTTTTTTTCTCTCATATTTAGTGAAAAAACTGTCAATTTTGCCCCACATTTGGGGTTTCGTAGGGAACCACAGCGGCTGGGGTTCTTTCAGGTGGCAGCTCGCCTCCTCCAAGGCAGCCGGGCTCTTGAATCGCAATCTGCCGGGGAGGCATCTTGCAAATTAGCATTTCTTAGCAATAAAAACTTGATTTAGGAAGGAAAAAGAAAAAAAAAACAAACCAAAAGAGGTTAGATCAGCAAAATGGTAATTTGATTAATCTCTGGCACAGGGAGGGGAAGCCGCCCGTGCCAGGGTGGGGGTGGGCAGCCAGGGCAGGGCAGGAACTGCTGGCTTTACCATGAATTATCAGTTGATGATGCTCCTATTGATCCGCGGGTGCTCGGCAGCCCAGGACAAACCCAGAGCAGGTGCTGGGCTTCCCTGATAGCTGGGGAGCTGGAGCAGCGTCCGCTGAGCCGTTTTGACTCACCGATCTGCAGGAAGCTGTGGCAGCCCCGAGCATCCCTGAACATCCCTGTGCAGCCCTGAGCAGCCCCAAACACCCCTGAGCCCCGCGGGTCCATGCCAGGACAGCCAGCACTGGCTCTGCTACCTGACGGGCATGTCACCACCCTGGCGGTGCGGGGAGGATTTCATTATCGCCGGCCTGGGGAAAGCTCAGGCAGATTTAATAAAGCCATTATGCCCCTGGCGATGTCTTTCATTAAAGAGCTGGTTACAAATGGCTCGCTGTTCCCTGGTAAGAAGAAGGTGCTGGCCAGCAGTGAAGGGGCTCGTTTGTCCCCAGAATGGCTGCCACCGAGTCCCCTTGCACGTGGCAGCGGGTGCAGGGACCCCTCGGCAAACGCTGCCATGTGCCACCCTTGGGTTTGTCCCTACTGTGTGGATGGGACGAGCATCCATGTCCATTTAATCATGTAGGGTTGAGGGCTGATAGGTCTTTTTGTCTGCTGAAAGTCGAGGTAGTTCAGCTGGCTGCAGTTACAAACATCTACAAAGCTGTTTTGTATTGTATTACAACAGTGCTGTTCTCAGCAGAGGGCGAAGCTTTTTGTCTTGCCAAGTATCCTAAAGGATGAACCCCCAAATCTCATCCCCTTTGAGGCTTCTCCAAGGGTCTTGGCCAGACCATGGTGGGAGAAACCCTCCCTCTGCTCTGGCCGGCCCTTTCCAGCCAGGCCACAGCCCCACAGCTCAAGGTTTGCAGTTTATGGTGGCTTTTATGGCTTAGCTCACCAACCCCGGCAAACCATCCCAGCACCACCACAGTGATAAAGCTGGGCCGCAGGCTGGGAGGTGGCAGCAGCTCCTGCGGCAGTGCCGTACACGGCCTCCTGCTGCTATGGGGTGGCTCCCCGCGGGCGAAGGCTCGGGGAGGTGGCCCTGGGACTCTGCCCCGGGCTGCAGCTGGGCCTGGACTTTGCTCTTGGTGTGACAGGTCTCCATCAGGCCCCGGGGCTCCACCAAGATTTCGTCTCTGCTGAATCACTCCGTGGTGGGGGTGGGGGTTGTCCAGCTCCTGGTGTTT
>NW_008824406.1:88912-89542 GCF_000699105.1 Pygoscelis adeliae | reverse complement strand
GGCTGGGTGAGCCAGCCCAGCTCCCCCTGCGCCTTGGCGAAGTCCAGCAGGACCACTGTGGGGAGAGGAGAGGAGAGGGGACGTTAGTGGGGTGGGCGCGAAGCCTGGGAGATGCCACCAGCACCCGCCGACGGCCCCAGGGCACGCAGATGCCACCGATACACCCAGATGCCTCTTGGACCCGTGGATGTCCCTCGGACCCATGGATGTCCCCCAGGACCCACGGATACCCCCAGGATCCACGGATGTCCCTGGGACCCACGGATGTCCCCTGGGACCCACGGATGTCCCCAGGACCCGTAGGTGCCCCTAGGACCCACAGAGCCTCCAGCTCCCCACAGACGTCCCAGTGACCCACGGATGTCCCCAGGACCTGCAACCACCCCTGGGACCCACGGATGCCCCCAGTCCCATCAGATTCCCCTGGGGACCCCCACGAGAAGACCCCCAGGGACCCCTCCAAAAGAGGGGAAACCGAGGCGGAGCTCTGCACCGTGCCGAGGCCGGGCAGACCTGCTGCGGCACGCCGGCTGCCCCGGCGAGGGCGGTGGCCGGATCCAGCGCCCGGGAGAGGAAGAGGAGGCCGCCGAGGGCCGGGAGGGAAGTGCTGACGGGTGGCCCCCCCCTCGG
>NW_008824406.1:78867-80896 GCF_000699105.1 Pygoscelis adeliae | reverse complement strand
GGGGGGGAAACGCCCCTCGAGGGATGCTCCGCGCAGGGAGGGGGAACGTCAACCCAACGCTGACCCGCCGTCCAGCCCTTTTCGGACTCTTTTTTGGGGGAGGAGGACAAGAGACATGCCAAGGGGAGGAGGGAATCGATGCCGAAGCCCCGACCGCCTTCCCCAGGGGGGGCGAAGCTTGAAGTGGAGAAGAAGTATTTCATAGATCACCCTAGGCGCTCCTGAGGTTTTGGGGGTGAAAATTGCATTTTGCCGTCCCTTAGGACGAACCGAATACGCCCGGGATTGGGGCGGGAGAGGCTGGATTTATCGAGGGATTTATTTACAGAGGTGGAAGCGCCGCAGACGGAGCAAAACCCTCCCCATCCCCACGCGGCTGGGATGAGATTTAAGGCTCCGACCGGCAAAAAGCTCAGTGGGGAGGGACGGGGCGGGGAAGAGAAGGGGAAAATCGGGCCACGTCATGGCGCTGCCGGTTTGGGGAGGGTTCCCTACTTTTCGGGTGCTGGAGGTTGTTGACCAAAACCTGGCAGAATCCGCCCATTTCCGCCCCCCCCCCGCATCATCTCGAGGGGAAAGGGAAGGAGGGAGGTTGTCCCAGGAGGCACAGGTTCAATCCCCTTCGGATTTGAATTTGTTTTAATCTTTGCGGAAGGGGGCACGTGCAAAGATGAGGTGGAGTTACTGCTTTCGGGGCTGCTCGCTCCCTCAGATTGACCAAGAGTCATCCTTTTGGCTGGACACCCCCCCCCCCTCCCCAGCCAGTTCCCAAGCTACTGGTTTAGCTACTCCCAAGGCGCTGGTTCAGCCTTGAAGGGGTTCGGGCTGTTGAGTGAAATTAAACCTTCAAGTCGAGACAGGAATTGGCAGCCAAATTTCCCAGCTTTGGGGGAATAATGGGATTTTTATAGAGTAAACGGTGTGGTTTTTTGCTGATCAGAAGGGATCAGGGCTGATCCCGAAGCCTGATCCAGCTTGATGCAGCACAGGGCAGGGAGAGGAGGATGCTAACGCCCGGCTAATTCTTAATATTTTTGGCATTTTGACACAAAAAAAAACCCGGCCGTCCTTCCTTCTTACGGTCCCGTACGGAGGACAGGAACGAGAGTGGCAGGCCAAAGGGGTGAGAGGCAAAAAAAAAGGCATCGCGTTTGCGTCGAGCAAAGGTTTGCAGCGCTGGAAAGTATTCCTGGTGGGGTATTGCTGTTGTTTTCCTTACGGAGTCAAGCACGGAAATAATCAGTGCGCGCAAGCTATCGGCCTCCCGGCTGCCGGTATTTGGTTTGTTCGTATAAAACCACTTTTACTCACATCCCGGCGAGGAGTTTCGGAGAGATACGAACCCTCTCAAACCCCTGGAAAATAAAACCAACCTCGAGAGGATGCTGGCTGGCAGATTTCCCTACCCGCTCACCCCCAAATCCTGGGCTTGGATGGCAGCGGCGCGGGGCCTTCCCCGCCTGTAAACACGATTCGCTTTACTGGGGTCTTACCGGGAACCGGCGGGGCAGCGCTGGAGGTTTTGCTTGGACTTTATTGATAGTTTCTTGCTCCCTAATTCACAGTTTGAACGCCTGCGTGACAGAGTAAGGGCTCGGAAAGGAGAGGGAAGAGCCGCGGGGAGGGAGGGGAGAAGGTGATGGCGGCGAAGGGCCGGGGCCGCATTATCTTTTTGCTCGCACAAAGTACAAGGCATTTGTTTTGGGATAGTATTTCACGTTTTGTTTCTTGTCCATGAGGCCACCGAATATGATTAACTCCCCTCTGCCTTGCACCACCGTGTGTAAACTGGTTTCGGGCGGCCCCACCACCGAACTGCTGTTGAACACTTTCCATTTGACTCGTCCTTGTTCCTTGGTGTCTTTAATGTCCAGCACGTACATCTGCATGGGTTTGCAGTTCATGCTCTGGTACAAAGGCTTCCCCACGTTGAGGGATTGGGGAGGGTGGTGGCCCAGGCGGCGGGCGATGGGAGGTAAGGAATGGCCGTCGCCTTGGGTAGAGCCCGGACGCGCTGCCGAGCCCGCCT
>NW_008824406.1:74772-78635 GCF_000699105.1 Pygoscelis adeliae | reverse complement strand
TCTGCGGGGGGGGGCTCCTCCCGCCGGCGCCGACTGTCCCCCCCTCCACACCGTCCATCTGGCAGATGACGGAAGCCGGTTTCTGTTCCCAGCTCAGGTCGACGGATCCCAAACGCAGGTCTTTCTGCTCCGGCAGCGATCCCCGTCGCGGCGCCAGGGCGAGCCCCACTTTTAGGTCGTATCCTTCAGCCGCGGAAGGCGTGCTGGGCGATAGGACCTGCACGGGGCTGTCCAGAGAGGCACCACCGGCTGCCGTGGGTCCGGGCGACAAACTCCCACCGTTGAGTACAGGGGAACTGTCCCCTCTGGCTGGGGAGAGGCTGCCTTCCCGGGATCCCGAGGGGGTTTGCCTCTGCGCTCTGGGTCGCAAGGTGCCCCAGCGGCCGTTGACGCAAGGAGCCTCGTCCGTGTTCCTGACGGGAGACTGAGAGCGGTATTCCCGCGTTTCGGGGACCAGGGCGGGCGGCGTGGCGCTGATGGGAGAGGGGCGAGAGTTCAAGCTGGGACTCAGCGGGGCTCTCCCGCTGGGAGCTTGGCTAAAGACCACGACGCACTGTCCCACCTGGAAGAAGAGAAGGGGACGTAACAGGTTACGAACTGCAGGATGATCCTTTGCGCTGTATTGGGGGGAAAAAATAGGGGGGGTACGGAGCATTCTGGGCAGGCAATAAAGATCAACGGATGCGTATGAGAGAGCAGAGACCCCACCGCGGCCGTACCCTGCAGGCAGGATGGCACCACAGCTCTGGGGCTCCGTGGTCTTCGTTCTCCACCTTGAGCGGCTGCCACGTCCAGGGGTTCGCGTGCATGTGCAGTAACCAGGCGTCTTTAAACAGCTGCGAAGAAAAGCGTGACAGATTTAGGAGCCCGGTTTGAGATTTAGGAGCCCGGTTTGCTGCTGAGATCGTCCCATCAGAGGTAGGAGCGGTGCTTTGCTGCTGCAGACAGAGGAACGGTGACCCAGATCAGGATCTGACCACCCAGGAGTGACTACACCCTACTACGGCCACGGACAAATCCCTTCATCTCCATCTTCTACCCCAGTATAAAATCAGGGCTAATTCTTCCGAGGCTCAATTAACATTGGCGAGCTGCTCAGAGAGCGCCTGGGGTGCTTTCTTCTTAATTGAAGCATCTCTAGCGATAGCTAGGCAGCTTCTCTGGAAAATTTACCACGCGGGTGCCCAGATTTGGAGGATAAAATGCCACTTGGGTAACGTGCAGAGTCCCCCCTCTCCCCAGTCCAGCACCCTGGGCTCAGTTACAGCAGACGTGTGCAGTTCCCGCCCACGCTCCCCCCAGGATACTTACTGCATTGGGACCACCACAGCCACCGAGGATTAAAATGGTTTCGTTGTCTATCACGATCTGGAGGGGACAAAGAACAGCGTTTCAGACCGGGATGGACGCGAAGCGGTCCCTAGTGCTTTCAGCAAGGCCTCCAAGTGCAGGCAGAGCCAGGTTACAGCTTCTCGGCCGCACAGACGCTGCCGAATTTTGTCCGCCCCGGGATGAGGAGTGGAGCTGGGATGGAGAGCTGGTTTTGCCGGGCCCAGGGCAAAGCGGGATGCGGGGTTCACCCCTGCCTCGTCCCAAACGGCTCACAAACCCGTTCCTCTTACAGAGGCGAGCCATCACCCTTTCTGAAGCTGAACCAAACGGCAAGGGACTCGACACCCCTCTTTAGTGAAGAGGTGAAGGTGGAAGGACTGTCTGGGAGGGCACGTGCTTGCAGCAATATTTGTTAGATGCTGGTGGTGGGCGAGCTAGTCCCTTAGTCTCCTTTTCCAGTGGATGGAGAGAAAGACACGTTCGAGCACGACACATCCGATCTCTTTCGGGTGCCCTGCTAGGCTGAGATGATGCACGCTGGGTACCACTGACCGGCCTCCTAGGGACCATAAAGGGAAGGCAGGGAGGCCAGCTGCGACGGAGACACCTGCATCGAGCCGGGCGACTCCCACGAGCTCCCTGCCCTGGGCAGGCAATAAAACAGGCGCCGCCAGACCCGTGCTTTGAGCGGGTACAAGCCAGAGTCGCTCGAACCGAGAATCAGGAGAGCGGAACAATCAAAAGGGCCCCAAGCCAAACCAACTTGTGATAACACTTCATTGATCTTAAATGCCACGGGGGATGATCGCTGGGTGAAAACAGCAATTTGTTTCCTAGAAATGCTCATTAGAGTTCTGAGTCATGTGCAAGACACGGCACAGTACCTGCCCGAGTGTTAGGGAGATTAAAAGTGCACCCTCACGGAACAGATGGCTAGAGAAAACATGGGCCTGTCGGGCAAAGGCTGCAAAGACAACTTGGAAATTGGGCGCTAGCTTTCAGGCGACCAGCAGAGAGCTGCCTGGAAGCTGGAAATTAAGCCGTGTCTGGTTTATCTTTGGCGGCGTGCGTTGGTGCTGAGCCAGCGAAGGAGAGCTCACCTGAGACTGGCCACCTCGTGGGTGAGGGCTGGGCCCAGAGATGTTGGGCTTGGACCAAGCCCACTGCTCGAGATCCAGCACCCAGACATCGTTGCTCCTGCAAGGATGAGACAAGAAGTGTTGACGATACCGCTGGTACAAGCAGACCCTCGGGGCGTTTGAAACGCGGGTTCAGGGCAGAGTTTTATGGCAGAATTGGGTTTTTCGCGGGCTGGAGCCTCAAGGGGATTCGCCACGAGAGGCGAAGGGCGTGCTAAGGCAGCAGGCAGACCCCAAAACCCTGTGGAGATTTCCTTCCGAAACGCTATGAGCTACCCCGGGACCACCACAACACGCTCCTCGCTTGCAGGAGCACTTGTCAAACACCCTCACCCCGAACTTACATTTGCCGAGATCCTAGCGAACCCCCGAAGACGATCATTTTGTCTTCGATGACACAGGAGGAGTGTCCCGCCATGGGAGGGGGGCCGTGGGTGGTCACGATGCAGTTCCACCTGGGGGAAGAGGCAGATGAATGGCAAAACGAAAAATCCCAGGGGCCGGCAAACTCCTCAAGAACACGCTACAGAGGAAAACCTCAGGGAAAACCTCCAAAGATCCACATAATAATGAAGCTAATTAGAAATACTAACGCGCTAAACATTTTTAAAGCATGACGAAGTCACAAGGCCAAGTTGGAAATATTGCCCCTTTCAATTAAGTTCGCCCTGGATTATTTCCAACGCGGTTTAATTACAGCGTTCTAACGACACTGCCCAAAAGTGCATTGGATAATTGACACTTTTGATGATGAAAAGTTCTCAATGAAAGAGGAGCAGGAACCATCGCTGCTTTGATACAGCATTCGCTCCTTTCTCACACACGAGCGTCAGTGAGAAAGCCTGGCCGAAAACCAGCCAAACGGTATTTAAGAGGGAAAAGGAAAATTCCTGCCATCTCGGCGGTCGCTGCTGGACGCTTTACTAAGAGTCCAGGAGCTGTAAAGGCAGAGAGCTTACTGAAATGGTGCAGATACCTGCTTTATCGTGTCTCCCTTGGAGGGCCACAGGAGCTTTGAGTTTTGGACCATCGCTAAAGGCGAGACCTCCAGGAGTTAAGGCTTCATCTCCTGCTTTCCTCCAAGACCTCGCCGTCTTGCAGCCAAATCGATTGTGTGTTTAAAACGTTCACATCCAGGTTTCCCACCTGGCTGGCTGGGAACACGCGGGGAGTCTGGCATATTTTAGGTACAAGTCGAGAGCCATACGGAAGCAACCACCACCCAAGAGGTGCTAGACAGCAGCGTGCCCAGGTCTCTGCTGTGCTCTTGTGTTTTTTGGGTGGGTTTTTTTTTTCGGTTGTTTTGTTTTTGTTTTGTTTTGTTTCAGTAAGAGCATCTCAGACACACCTAGGAAACCAAGATTTCCTACAAGCCAGACCCATGCGGGATCA
>NW_008824406.1:67639-74747 GCF_000699105.1 Pygoscelis adeliae | reverse complement strand
CCAGCTGCATTACAGACACATTTTTACAGGATCAAAGCCTGGGCTTCGAATCCAGATGTGCTCTTACCAGTTTTTGGAGGGTGAGTATGTATGGATTTCATCGAAGAACCTCTCTGGCTGGTGCAGAGGGTAAGGGCTCGGCCGCGTCCACCCACCGAAAAGCACAAGCAAGTCCTTGTAGACCACCAGCGTGGCCCCAGCCTTGGGTGAGGGGTACGAACCTGGGCAGAGATAGAGAAGGGGAAGGTTAGGAAACCACGCTTGAACGCAGCCACCGAACTCTGCATCAGTTTTACTGAAGTGTGACAACACGGAGACTCCACCTTTAATAAAAAAAAAAAAAATAAGAGTAGAAAAGAAGGCAAAATTAGAGTTGGGAGCCTGGGAAGAAAAACTGCTGCCAGTTTGTGTCATTGTAATTAGTAGGAGCCTGAAAGCACATCTCATGTATGGCAAAACATCCGTCACTCACTGGCAGGAAATTGCTAGCTTTCTAATGTATCCCTTGAAATTATTGCTTTAGCTCTGAATAAAAGCAATAATTACCTCCAAATACCTAGTAACTTCTCCTCAAGGAAGGAGGAGGAGGAAGGACGAATACCAATTCTAATGCATCCGGAAGCGCTCGTGGCAGATCGCGCAGGTACTCACGCACCGAACTCTATTTTTTTTTTTTTTCCCTTCTTTTTTTGCAAAGCGGCACGATTAAACCCTAAACGCTTTGCTGCGTGAATTGAGAGTCACTCCTCAAGCCTGCAGAATGAAGCGCTCCTCTAAAAATTATTAAGAGAGTTTTTGCTTGCCGTGTTCAAGGTTCAAAAGGCTCCACTCGGGCCAGGGACCCCCTGAGCAGGACCTGCGCAAGCAAGATGATGCAACCTCTCGGGCCCGGCGCCGTTGCAGTTTGCTGTGCTCAGAAAAATGCCGTACATCCCGAAGGTTGTCCTGCAGCGCAGCAGAGCGCCGAGCTCACCTCTCAACCTGCCGCTGCTCCGTTACGAGCCTGCTGCCTGTGGTCTGTGCCCCGGCCACCGCATCGCTCCTTAACCAGCTCGGAGCAAGGGCAACTTCAACGCGAAGAGCCCCCTCGCGAGGGCAGCTATCAAAGGATGGGATCCCTTTGAATTTACGTCAGGAAATTGGCCGCGGTCCGCTGCGAAAACACCAACCCTGCCGCCTGCTCCAGCAGCCAGAGGTGCCGTGTCACCACCTTGGCTGATGTGTTAGGTGCCGAATTGCTTCCCAGGAAAAGCTCAAGCTGCATCCAAGCATCCTCCTTCCCACAGCCCTCACCCAGCACCAGGCAGATTCCTCCACCTCTGCAGTCACGCTTTCAAAATAATCATAAATACATCACCCGGAAAAAAAAAAAACGGACGCGCGTGCCCGGCTGCAGCTCAAGGGCAATGCTGCGCACGTGGCCGCAGAGGCACCGTCACCCTCTCCAAAAAGGCTGATACACCAAACCGACCCCTCTCCTCCGATGTCCTAATGGGACTTTGGGAAACATTTTTAGCAGGTAATGACACGCAGAACGGAGACTATTTTTAAAAGAAACCAGAGCAGCTATTTTAAGATGCTGCAGCTGAGAAAAGCAATTCGATTGCGATGGGTTCCAGGTGGTCGGGCGGTAAGAGCCCAGCCAAAAAAGCAACCCCTGGCCAGATGCAGAGGAGATGCCTGCAGGGTGCTGGAGCCTTTCTCCAGGGACAAAGCACGGCTTGCTGCCGCTCTCAGGTATACGGCTGTGGGGGAAAAAGGGAATGAAGCTGTGCAGGAAACAATTCTCATGCCGGGGCACATATACAGCGTGGCCAAGGTCTCCTTAAAGACGAGAGTGCCAGAAGAGGGTCACGTTTGGTTACTCTTTGTTCCCAAATTCCAGTTTTTCTGGCTCATTCCGTGGCTGCGTGCAACTCATTAATCCACACCAGCAGGTTCCCAGCCTAAATATTTCCCCGGCAGAGCATAAAGTTGCTCTCCCAAGCTTGGCACCGCAAGCTAGATTGCTAGAAACATTTCTACCTGACTTGTAGAGAATCAGCTGGCTGGGCTTCTCCATCGAGGATGCCACAGGGCAGCACAGGGTGAAAGGTGCTGGGTTTAAATTGGGTTATTTTTTAAACAAAAAGGGTTAGCTAGAGTAATCCCAGAATGGAGAAACAGATCAGTACTTTGGCTCAGAAAGGCCTGGGATGCTGCAGAGTGAGAAAAGCCACCCTCCCACTGCTGTAACCTGAAGGTCAACCCCAGCCTCAGACACCGAGACGGTTCCCAAATGAGTCAACGACATGTAAAGAGCCCAAGGCAGAGGCTAGCCCTGGTTTTTCCAGGAACCTTTGCCTGTTCTTGGACGTTGTACGGGTGTAAACGAGCAGAGCTTCCTTCTGCAATGCAGGAAAAATCTGAATTTTACAAGTCAAAGAAGAGCCGGCCTCTCAAAGCCTCTTCCAACCAGACAGTCGGGATATCTACAGATGCTCTCTGCAAGAGAGAGGCACCACAAGCTTGTCGTACCGGAGCAGGCTTCAGCGATCTTGTGTTCGAGTAGAAACACGTGGACAAAGAGCGGCTGAAACCTGGAGAATTAATACCACTGATCTCTAAAGCAGGGGAGAGAGCTTTAGACGGTGCTGCTGCCACCGTCCCCGGGAAGGGCAGGAGCATCTCGAGGGAGGCAGAGCAACGCCTGCCCTGCCCGAGCGAAGGGGGAAGGCGACGGGCAGCCTTTGTGACTTCAGGTCTCAAGTATGCGGAGGAGCGCAGGGAGGACGGCAGCAGGGACATCAAAGGGACACGGCTCAATTACGTGGGGCCCCGTAACGATCCGCTCAAAGTCCGAGCTCTTCAGAGGATGTGCCGAGCGGCGTTTCAAAGGCTTGCAAGAACATACTTGACACGGGAGGGCTTCTTCCTCTCCGGGATTACGCTTGCAAATGAAACGGCTTCTGTTCCTCGCCACGGACTGAAGTGCCTACAGAAGAACATCGTTAGCTAATTGCACTGGTTTCAACTGCTCTCTTGGTCAGAGCGCAGAGAGGACTCATCCCGGATGGGTTTCCAGGCTCCACGCCCCGACAACACTATCCAGCCCGATATCAGGTTATCTTTCCTTGGGGATAAAAATTCAAGCACGCAGCGAGTATAGCACAATTAACTACTCCTAAACATAGAAGGCAACATCTCTTTACAGCTGACGCTGGTTATTCGGTCGGGATGAGTAGCTAAAAGCTGGCCCGAGCTATTTTTTTCCAGTTGACGGATTTTCCTGGCTTGCAAAGCAGATACATACTTTTCAAAACACAAACAAACAAAGATCTCCGGCTTCCACGGATGTTTGGAAGAGAAATGCCAGCCTCTGATCGCTTCTGACACGAGCTCTGGACCCTATCTATTTAGGATCTGTCCTCACAAGCATTTTTTAAAGCCCATTTATTCAGCCCTCTAACACAACCGGAGCGGCATGCGTGGAGATCAGCAGCCACAAAAGAAAAGCCTGGCTGCAAGGGCACATGTAACACGAATTTCCGGACCAGCCTTTTACCTATGGTAGGCAGAGCCCAGAGCGACTCCAAGAACAAATACCAAGCAGAGCTTAAAATAAAAACGAAAGAGGGAAGGCAAAAAAAACCCCCAAAACCAAACCCAACAAAAAACCACGCTCTGCCTGATTGATTTGATGGGATTACCCAGATGAAAGGATCAGTTCAGATTGGTATCGTTTGGGGAAATACTGTAAAAGAGATGCGCTGGAGCAGAGCCAAGGGCTTGCACCGTCTTGGGGGGGAAGGTTAAGACACGGAAAGAGCTCTGGGGTTGTGTCAAGAGGATAAATTTTGGGGAATTTTATTACAGCAGATTTCTGGAGATAGGTGAGACGAGAGCTACTAATAACAACCAGGGGCCGTTACTGCCAGATCTGACGGATTTCTCAAGCCACCTTAGCCCCAGCAAGAGATGATGCTACTCTCCCTACAACTCCAGTGAGCTGATCACCGTCACCGCCAGCCGATTCGATTTACACGAAGTGCCAGGATAAACAAAACCAGGCCCACAGCCGCGTTTCCAATTTCAAAGCCGAGAAATTAAAGTGAGCTCCTCCAGCAGCCAGTGGACTTCAACGTGCAAAGGAAGCCGAGCTCCCAGGTTCAAAAGCCGCCCGCAATCTGCACACCAAAGCCATAGGAAACCGTCCCAGGGAAGGGCTCGGGGCTAACAGCCACTACCTGCACCGGCAAAAAAAGTGGCACGGCAATGGTGCTGCTCCGCCGCGGCTCAAGCTGGAAACACGGCAGCTGCCTGCCAAAGCCGGCCTCTCCCTGCGAACAAATGACGTTTGTTCAACAACTTATGTCCCATCACAAGGTCGGGCTTAATTTGGTGGGTACATTACCAGCGGAGCACATTATAATCCCAAAGAAAAAGCCAGAGGGAGATGCTGAACCTGCATAGTCAGGTACGAAAAGCAACATTTGCTGGGAAACACCGGCACTGGTCACCAAATAGTTTGGTACCTCTGCAAAGTCAGAGCGTTTCGGTATAACCCATCTGCAGAAGAACAAAAAGTTTTGCAGGATTTCACCCCGAGGAGCTCGTGTTGCTTAGGGAGAGTCAAAAAGAAGTGGTAAAAGGCAAAATCCTTTTAAGAAGGGGAAGCAAACGGACCCAGCTGCCGGATGTCACAGCAGAAGTGAGGCTAAAAGGATGGCCTGAACTTACTGTACTCTGCCTCTGACTTACAAAAGCCCTGTCTCAGACCTTTCCTTGCGGGAAGAGCCGGCTGTCCCGTCGCTGTTTTAAACCATGTACCTCTCCGGGGGAGCAGCATGCGACATGGAGAGCTCATGCTCTCCCCAACGGCTTGGCAGAGGATGAAACCTGCTGCGCTGCCTCCGACTGACTGGCAGCGGCCAGCCCGATGCTCAGTCCGGATTTATTAGCTCAGCCTGGATTTATTATAGCTCAGCTTTTAGGCTGGCAGAGACTTTAAAGATGCCAAATCACGGTCCTAATCTGGAAACCTCATCCACCCCGGCACCATCATCTACCCCAGCCGAGGGATTACCTAGCCTACGCTCCATGATGCAAAGGTCCATCCCAAACTTGCACGACAGCGTGAAATCCCCAAATCTTTCCCCTTCGATGGGAAGGGAAACCAGAGAAGGAAAATAATAAATCCCTCTGCTTCCCGGGCCAGCCGGGATTTTTCCGCAGCAGTCTGCAGATTTGCCCAAAAGCTCTTCCCTTGCCAGCAGTTTGCGAGGTTTCACAAAGGGAAGATGAAGCAAGCTGGAGAGCAGCGGTCCAGAGGCCGGAACACGGCGCGACCGACAGAGGATGAGCATCCCGGCAATCCCACCATTAGCTCCCAAATCGGATTTGGGAGACGCCAAAGGAGAGCTCCTATGAGAACTGCGGACATCTCCGTAGCACGTTGCACACCGGCTCTTTCCAAGTCAAACCCCAACATTTAGGACTCGCTGGTCAGCTGCCTTGGATCCAGCACCTGACAGTCACCTGTTTTTATCCCCGAGATGTTCAAAACGGGGCATTTGGATTACAAACCTTTTCAAGACCAGCTTTGACTGGGTCTGCCTAAACCTTAAAGCTTTTAAGAGCCAGGAAAGTATCATTTTCCCTTACCGAAGCCACATGTGATTTAGTGTTCCCTCAAATCTGGCTTAAAAAAAAAATAAATCCCTTGCTTGGAAGTAGACAGGAATTCAGCTTTGCAAGAGTTTAAAGAAAAATTGAACAAGACCCGACAACTTTTGCAGGCACATGCATCCGCTGCCTGCAAAGTACCTCTCGGGTAGTGCAGGAAAAATATCTGTGCACCACTGCAGAGTTTTGTTTTTGCAAGTTATGGGGGTATGTAACCAAACCACTGCAGCCCCCGTGATGTTCACACACAGAAAAAGTTTCCACCATGCTCTCAGTGTTGAATTTCCACCCTGCAATGACACAGGCTCACGGTACAAGCCCAGTCAAACCCACGGCGTCGAACCAAGGGTCTGGTTTCTTGCAATCTCTACAAGGTAGAGGCAGAAACCCCCGCCGGGGAGGATAAGTCACCTCCAAGCTTTTGCAATGTCACAGTCTTTTTTTTTTTTCACCCGGGAAATTCTGACACGCTGCGACTCCGATAAAAGCTGTTGAAAAGGAGAGGCAGTGCCCTCTGAATGCTGTGCAACAGGATTACTGAGTCACTCTGTGCTCACGCTTGGCAAAAATGTCCTTACCAAGCAAGTTGAGCAAACAGCGACGAGAGATAAGAATGCCAGAACGCCCCGGGGCTTTGCCCCCCTATCTCTTAATAGCTGCAAACGAGGGTCGCTGCAATTCATGCACCTCAATGCTGCGGGAGAGGTTTTATTAGGGTCCGTCCCAAGCGTTTCTCACCGGCAGCACCACTCCAAGGTGCCGAGTACTCCTTAGGGTGAGGTCACCCCGTAATCCCCCCTTGCAATCGTCTCACCCGGTTTTGGGAAATGCAAATTCGGCCCTGCGGTAAAGGGTGCCGCTGTTGCAAAAGCTGCCTTTCCCTCTAGGTGGGTGGAATCAAAACGCCAGCCAGCGATCCACCTCTCTCTGCTTTAATACTTGTTTCACTCCCCCCCCACTCCCTTAAGTGATACCGTACCCTGCAGACTTTGAAGTGATTTGAGTAACAGTCTGACATCCTACACAAAACAGCCCTGATGCTAATTAAAGAGCTCAACGCTTGGAGAGAAAGGGTTGATCAGCTCCTGCGACTTGTCCTCCCTCCAAGAGGCAAACGGAGAGATGGAAATTGCTGTATCAGACTACACAACGCCGTAATAACCGGCTAATTGTAGGGAAGGGACCGAGGGATGTGTGGGTTAGCGGAGGAGCGTGCCCCAGCTCTGCTGAGCTCCACACTTTTTGCTCAAAGTCACGCTCCCGTTTCGTTTGCCGCAGCACGAGGGAGGCGGCAGAGGCATTTCAGACATCGGAGAACCCCCAAATTACTGGTGCTTCAGGAAACGGCCGCTGTGTAATTTGGTGAGGTTATAGCTACCACGGGGCTAAAAAAACCTCAGCCATCCTTTAAAGAGCATCCTGTGGGCACAGTCAGAAAAGACTG
>NW_008824406.1:65320-67580 GCF_000699105.1 Pygoscelis adeliae | reverse complement strand
TGCCAAGAAAGTGCAGCTACTTACTGAAAACCCGACATCTACCTACTGAAAGCCCCAGTACAACACACGGAGGGATACTCAGTCCGGCTCTTTGCATCTTCCTTTTCACCAGCCCTTCCCTCACTTGCTGTCTTCCCCCTTATTTTTGTTTTCAAGCCATCGGTTCCTGCACTACGCTTTCTTCACACGAGGAGTGCGCTTTTCTCCCTCGTTCCGGTAAATCCAGCGCTTAATGCCAAACTCGCTAAATACTTAATGTCAGGAATAAATATTCGTGTGTTGGACTGCAGCTAAGCATGAGCTAGTGCTTTGTCATTCCGCCTGCCTACCAGATTTAAGGAGCTTTTCCAGCAGATGCTGTTGTGAAAGATGTAAAATCAGGCTACGCAGTGCGAGGATTTAGAAGTCTTTGAAAGCACGTCAGGCTGGCTAGGGCATATGCTGCAAAGTGAGTATCGCGTATTCAATCTCGAGCATCACACACATCGTCTTGGTGGACAGGGTCCTTAAGGCGAAGGCACGACAGCAACATCGGCTTAAAGAAGGAAAACCTCGAGTCGGGACACGTGCCCGCTGGCTGGGATGCCTTGGAAGGAGCTCTTGCCGATAGGTGTCAGCACAGCCTGCCCGAAACCTCCGAGCAGGACCTTTCCAAAGGCTCCTCAAAGCTCCTTCCCAGCTGACAAGATCGATCTAGCCATGGGATAGCAGGGTTTTACTTCACTGACCCCAAAATGGAGCTGGCCCCGAAGGTGAATGTACTTGCCGAGGAGGGAAGGCTTTGTGAGAGACCCGGAAGGAGAAAGGAATAACTTGATGTAAGAGGACCGGGGAGCTGATGGTCAGACGAACCTCCATCACACCTCGGCACCTCCCGCGCCTCTCGCCGAGGGCAGCGTCCGGGACGACGGCACCAGCCTCAGGCAGGAGCCGGTTCAGGCTATCAGCTTCCTTCTGGCGCAATGCATTAATTATATCTGAGACAACACCAATGTAAACAACCGGTATGTGTGGCTGGGGCGCCCGTTTGCATATTTTTAAGCCACCTTTCCCGAAAAGGAAATAAAATAGAAGGTTTCACAGATGCCTTGGCTGGTCTCACAGCCTCCCGCCAGCCTGCAACTACCTTGGCTCCAGTCAGCCAAACCGACTTGCAGATATCTGCAAGAAATTAAATTCTCCGCAGGGCTGTGAAAGCAAGCGTCAGGAAAAAGTCAGACCCCTGAAAGGAAAAAAAAAATCCCTATGAAAAAAAAACCAAACCCCTCTTGCAAAGTCAACCCTAACTTCTGCTCAGGGAAGTACCGGTTTGAAAGATTACAGGCCTGCTCTTTGAGACCATTAAAAAGGAAATCGTTCTCCAAGCGCTGGCTTTCCGAGGCGGAGGAAGGAGTACTGCAGGAGAGAGATTTCTACTCGCCATTTCAACGGCAGGGGCTCAAAGCTTCACCCAGATCTCACGCGTACGAGACGTTCAAGTTTCCAAACTCATTGGGAGCTACCGGATGCTCAGCACCATCGAGACACAACTACTTATTTGTCTATATAAGGACTCCCAACCCCAGGAACCTATTTTTGCAGATCACGGACTTCTTATTTACCAACAGGGCTGCAAATAGTTTTCCCCAATTTCGGTACAGCATGCTTGTCAGCAGTATTTTCAGATGGCCCAGGGTCATGTTTGAAATGAGCATGTACTACCCGCGACGCTGAAAAGCGGTGTGCATCAGCCAGCCCTCGACAGCCAGCCGCCCCGTCCCTGCTCGAGGCCACCTTTGTGCGTCGCAAACGGGGACCAGGCTAAAAATTCTCTGCATCCATCCCGGAGGCTGATAAAGGTGATAGTGGGAAAAATTCCTCCATTAATCTCTGGAGGGATCTGCGCCCAGGGAGTTTCTCTCTGAGAATCTAAATCCAACAAGGTTCAAGCAACAAGCTATTTTTCATGCCTTTCTGCTCGATCCACACCGATAAGTGTCTGAAGAAGGGCTGCTCCACGCAGAGAGACACAAGAAAGCTTCTAGAGAGACAAAAGCCGTACAGGCGGATTTAAAATCCTGAATAAGTTCTCCCTCTCATCATCTAGGGGACAAGAGTATTACCAAACCCATTCCTTATCAAGCCTCTCGCTCTATTAGATGCGCAGGCTTGCTGGTTTTACCGCGGCAAGGTTGCCAGCTCCCATTTGAGCAAGCACTCCTGAAAAACTCCTGGCAGCTCTTCTGACCGGCTGGGTGTCTCCTTTTTAACAGGAGCAACA
>NW_008824406.1:64538-65287 GCF_000699105.1 Pygoscelis adeliae | reverse complement strand
CCTCTTTCAGGGCTGTCTTGTGATTGCAGCCCACGTGGAGCCCCAGGTCCTCCATGTCAGAGATCTCAGTGAAAGAGATCCAGCATCCTATGGACTAAACCAAACCCACGGGCTCAAGGATGAACGGACGCATGGGATCTCCTCCCGCCTGACTCCATTTCTGCATCAACGTACAGATGCTCGGCTCTTCCCTTGCCTTAGAACCGCAAGTCCCTGGACCTGTACTGAGGCAAGAGGAAAACCAGATCATCGCTTCGAACAACCATTTCCCTTCGAGCCACTTCTCTGTTGAATTTTCCGCTCCGTATTCCCCCCGCCACATATTCCTACCACGTCAGGCCAAACTGTCCGAGGCAGGACAGGAGGGCATCCAAAGGGTAAAGCATCTTTCCCTGCGGAAGCGCCACGGTCGGAGAGACATGCCTCGCTGACCTGCTGACGAAAGCAGGCGAGCCATCGCTCCAAGGAGCAAATTTCCCACAGCAGGGACTGTATTTCGCCCCCCCCCATGTTTCTGCAGATAAAAATTTGCTGAGCTTCCAACTATTGCGGCACACCGAGAGCGGGGAATGGGAGAGAGAAACCACCAGTTGCTTTGGCCTGCTGATGTAAAACCATCTTTACCAAGTCTCAGCACCACCGTGACAGCTCATTAGATGCAAGCCGGCTCTGCTGCCGCCAGCCCTGAGTCCTGGGCCTGTTCCCACCTCGTGTGCGGGCGGGTTGGCTTCTTCAAAGCGATTCCCGCC
>NW_008824406.1:51640-64511 GCF_000699105.1 Pygoscelis adeliae | reverse complement strand
GTACACCGGTGCCGGAGAGAGGCGACGGCAGCAGCATCCCGGCATCCCTGCAGACAAGGTGAGGACCAGTCACTCCTTATTTTAATTGCCGACCAAGCTCTGCCCCCCACCCTCAAGCTGTAAGAGAGGAACCGAGTTATGGAGGGACTTAATGACCCTCTGCAGATATTGGGAGCGTTTGGAAACGCTACGGGAACCCGGCTTGGGTGCATCGATACGGATAACTTATTCAATGCCAGCTGGGGCAAGGGGCAGGCTGCAGCCAGGCATGATCAGGGGCAGGGAGGAATGGAGAAAGCCACGCAGCCAGATGGTTTTCAGACGTGGTGCTCAAAAATAGGAGGCACAGGTATTTTTCTTAACCCTGGTAGCGGTAGTCCACATCCATTTCCCATCACGCTGACCAGCTAAAGAGTTTCAGGGCTTTACTTCTGAAGCCTTTAAACAACCACTCTCTCCAAGCAGGTGCCTTTTTTTTTTTTTTCTTTCTTCTTGTAGGGAGCAGATTCCCAGGCAGAAAGCTTCCAAGAGCCGTACAGACCCCCGGGAAGAAGAGGGGAGTCCTCGGGCTTTTCCTGCCTGGTTTGGCGAAGGCATTTGCAGGATAGATCCTCGCAAACAGCAGATCGCACGCCCAATTTGCGTGCGTTTTCTACCTCTGCGTCCCTGGCGTAATTCACGCAACGCCGCTGGGTCAGTCGCGGCAGGGTGTCCATCCCGAGGGGCAAGAGCTACCCCGCACACAACAAGCGACGCTGGATGAGCGTCCTTCAGAAGACGACGGATCCAGACGCCGAAAAGCTTTCAGAGGTTAAATGCAAACAGCCAGAGAGGCCGCAAGAACGGAGGAGGACGGGGCCTGGCAAATCAAAGGGAGGGTAGATGCGTGTTGTAAACCTACACCCGCTCAGATTAAGCATCTAATCACCGCCGCAGAGCAATCCTATTGAACCCAAACAGCGACGGATTAATCTCCTGGAAACCAGCCCTCCATGCACAAGCAGTGCTTTTCCCAACAAGGTGTCACAGCTTTTGGAAAAAAAGCCTTCACCTGCTGATTTTTCATCTCTTGCCCTTGAAATATTTCACATTTAATAACACAAATTTCATTAGAGGCATTTTTCAAAACCACCCAAGTGAAGAAAAAAAAACAAATTAGCATCCTGTCTGCCTCACGCAGACTGAGGGACCGAAAGGCACCGAGAAACACCCGAGCTCCGCGGAGCCGCAGCTCAGGGCCTGCCAAACAAGCTCCGGGCTCGCTCTCTGGAAGGGCACTAACGAAGTTTAAACTGTACATTCAAGGACGTTGCTTCCTTTGGAGAGCAGGGCGTAGCTTGCCGTTTCCAAACACAGCAAACCCAGCTGCCTGCCCAGTCCCTGCGAGGTCGTGTTTTGCAATAGAAATGGTTTGAGGTTTGCACAGACACGGTTTTCACCCGGGAGCAGCAGACTACCGCCCCGCGTACCTGCAACGGGACGACCCCAACGTGCTTTGCAGCATCTCTATATGTACCGCCAGCTAGGTTTCTCTAGTTATCAGGATCATTCTTCAAAAGATGCAATTTGCCTTTTATTTCCACACTGCAGCTTAACGATTTAGGAAGGCTTCACCCTTCAGTGCTCCTCATCGCTCCCAGCCCGAGAGGAGAACACCAGGCTGGAGGATACGGCTGTCAAAGGCTACTACCACTTTGCTCCTCGTTACTCATCTCCTTGTAAACCTGTGAGCCCAAAGAGGGGAAAGAACTCAATATATTTAGTCGGAGAAAGCAATTCCAAGCAAACCCACGCTGCGACAGCGTCCGTCCCGAAGGACGGCATGAGCGAAGCCCAGAAACTCGTGTTTTTGCTTCAGAAGTGCAGAAATCAGCCAGATAAGCAAGCTCCGGTCAGGCAGCAGACTCACCAGAATTAAGGCAGAGTTTCCAACGGGGTCAAGTCACTCCGGGCTTGAGGGCTCAAAGAGCATTTTGATGGCGGTGGGAAAGTCAGGGATTTTTCGATGATAATGCGGAAAGTTTTAGTGAAGGCAGAAACATGCCCTGCTGCTACTGAACTCAAAGGGCAATGAGGAAGAAACAAACCACACCAGGAAAAGAGCCGAAAAAAAGCCTTCCTCTCATCCAGGCTGCATTCAATACCACGACAGCAGAAAGACACCGTACATATTGCGAGGGATTTCCATCCGTTTCATTAACCTGTTCTACTTTGAAGTATCAGACACCCGCAGCCAGTCGCTGCGGTCATAATTAGAGACGTTACTCCGTGCCAGGCAGCAGCTTTTCACTCCTTTTGATTCCCAGGAGGCCAGCAGCTACGACGTGGCTTCAGCGCGCTCAAGGTGATCCCAAGCTTTTAATAAAAAGTTAGGCGCGCCTTCAATTAAAAAGGGCCGTTCGACACCGCACCAAGTTCAGAAACACACGGGTACACACAGACCACTTTGCAGCCCTCCCCTCAAGGGCTGTAAGTAGAAACGAGTTGGGCTAAATTTTGAAAGTTTATTTTAAAAACCTGCTTTGCCTGGTTTCCTTCCTTACATACCATGGGAACATGTTTGTTTTGCTAAGAAACATCTTGCAAATGGCGTCTTGGGGACCGGCAGCAGTCCACAGACCGAGAAATGCTGCTCTAGAGAGGCTACGGGCACGGTCAGGTCAGGGTTTTGCAGGGTTTTTTTTTAATCCCCAAAGCAAGAGTGTGCCTTAGATCGCTCGCTACGTTACCGCAAGGCAAGTCACTCTGCAACGAGAA
The DNA here is from genome assembly GCF_000699105.1 of Pygoscelis adeliae. Lineage (NCBI taxonomy): Eukaryota > Metazoa > Chordata > Aves > Sphenisciformes > Spheniscidae > Pygoscelis > Pygoscelis adeliae. Next base: position 61,754 of record NW_008824406.1, on the reverse strand, counting down.
CAGAAGAACTGCAATACGGGGTCAGAGCAGAGTATTTCAGTCACGAGTCTCAGCTGGTTACTGCTATTTAGAAAAAAGAAGATGCAAAACGCAACCAAGGACTGAACAATCTGCACGATCTCAGGAGACCTTCAGACACAGTGGGTTTTAAATCCAAATGCGAGGAGGTTTCCACTACTCTAACAACTGTTTACTCTTTAGAAACCACACCGATCCCCTTGGACTGCCCTGCAGCCACGGGTCCTGCGTGTTATTTACGCCGTGCATGAAGGTGCCGCAGCGATTTGCGGAGGCAGAGGGCTGGCTGTCTGCTGGCTCTGGGCTGCACGACCGCGTCCCTTCCCTGGGAAGCCCAGTCCTTCGCTGTGGGTCGCGTCTCCTTTCAGCTCCACAAACCTCACATCACCGAGGAGGCCCTGAACAAGGAAGCTCACCCTGGATCGGGACCAGCGTTATGAAACTTCACCAACTGTTTTGAAAACTTGCCGCTGTTTTCTAGGAGGAGATGATGATCAAAACAGGGTTGTGTGTTGTTTTTTTTTTTGCTCGGGGCAAGGTTTTCTCACAGCTTCATCAAGGGCAAACCGCTCTGCTCGCGCTCCACGACTAACGGGCAGGTTTCTGGCTCTCTCAGCCAAGAGAGCCTTCCACTGCTCGGGGACCACATCTGATACAACCACCTCGGGCAGGTGACAGCAGAGTCTCTCCTACCTCCTTTGGGCTGTTAGTTTTGTTGACACAACACCATCAAAGGCACCTTCCCCTCAGCTCACAAGGGGAAACCGGATCCTCAAATTCCAGCAGCTCCCACTCGAAGCACGTAGGGGACCTGGGGGAAGAACAGAGCCAAGAGGAACCGACGTGGGAGAGGTTTTTTTTGCACACTTACTGCGTCGCGTTAAGGCTACCCAGGAGGTTTTAAGTGCAAACTTCAGGCTGAACGTCTCTACTCATTTTTGGGCTAAAGCAGGGAGGATCAGCTGCTCTGATGTGGCTGCGTCTTGACGCCGTGAACACGGACAAAGAGGATCAGAGCATCTAACAAATGAGTTTTGCCTCCAAGCCTGTTTTTATCCTGAAATCCTGAGAAAGAGACGAAAAGCTTTCCCACCTCTCCAGCAAAAGCGAATGCAGCATAACTGCGGGGAGACAAAACCACCAGGAAACTAGTCCTGGGGAGTTTTACCCCCCCCCGCCCCCGGCGGAAGGGTGGACGTGGGGCCGGCCGCACGGCGAGCCTTTTCGCAGCAAACAGGAAAAGCGGAGCCGTGAGTCTCCTGAACTCCCCTGATATCAGAGCGGGCTATCGCAGCCCGGCAGCGGGAAAACACACTGCATCAAGGGGGGGCACCGGGGTCTTTCCAGCTCTCTTGCCTTCCCAGGTAGCTGTAGGGAAGATGGTAGCAAAAGCGGGGCAGCAGATGGGGTGTGGGGAAATCACACTTGGCTGACGATGATAAAGCAGAAACAACAGGGGGGATGCACAGACCTTGTAGGACTTCAGGTAGCATTCCTCTCCCTGCAAAGACCTGGTCTTTATATATTGTCATTCCTTACTTTGTAAGCACAGTAAAGGGCTCGGTTTTAAAAAGAAAAAGCTCTCCACCTCTGTCCCGTAAGCCCCTGGGAGCACAGGCAAAACTACTGGCATTTTTCTCTCCGATTTAAAGAAGGTATTTCCCAGTTTAGTGTACGGTCGTGGCAGCCAGAGGCCAAGTGCAGGGCTCCTGAGGAATAAACTAACAAATACAGGAAGGGAGAAAGTCTGCAGAAACACAGTCTGAAATAGCACAGGCAGGCCAGAAGGATAACTGCCTGGGGATATGCTCTCAATTCTGCCTATAAATTACCCCGCTGCAGCCTGAGGGTGACACGAACAGGAGAGACAGACAACGGTAAAGGGCCTGGGTCAGTGCCGATGGCCGAGGCAGCCTCTCCCAGGACCTGCCAGCAGTTTCCACTGCAAGAGATGGAAGGGATCTCATCAAGAGTGTTTCACAGACCCGCAAGGAAATAGGACAAACCTTCCCTGCCACCGGCACAGCAGATCCAGGGCCGAATCCTGGGTTAGCCAACTCCAGGCGTCAGCCACCCCACGCCAAAGCCCTCACCACGGGAACCCCTGCAGCTCCTGCATTACCCATTGCATTAAGTCCCGGAAGTCTCCGTTTCAAACGGGTTTTGGTTTCTTTCCTGGCTGTTTCAGCTGCACGAGAGCTCGTTTCTGGGGAGCACCAGAGGACTATCGCCGAAGTCATCCTGCCTGCGCCCTCGCTGCAAGAGCGGCGTGCTGCAGCTTGAGTTACAACAGAGGAGTCGAGACTAACCCTTGCCTCTAGCTGGATAAACAGACTCCAGCGTAAACCACCTCCAGTCCTCCATCAGGTTCTCCTCCGTACAGATAGGCTAAAAGTCAAAGAAGTGCCCAGATTAATTATGCAAATAAAGGCAAAGAAAGCATCCCCAACACAGGGAGAAAGGCACCTGCCTCCCAGGGACCACCTACCCTGGGATAACATTGCAGGCTTCCCACATAATACAGGCCATTAATTATCACTCCCCTCCTGCTCCAGCAAGACTTGTATGTGGGAGTGAAGGAGGCGGCAAGTAGCTCCAAAGCGGCCAGAAGAGCTTGAGGGAGAAGAGTTTAGAGTTTTTTGTTCACGTTCCTAAAATAGAGATCCTGCTGCCTTACCCTCCTTTGTAGAGCATTAAGCCCCACCAGTAAAAAGCGCTACATAAAAGCTAGGCATTAACTCTCTTGTTCTGCTCCAGCCTAATAAGTAGAAAGTCAATGCCATTGTTTTAGATCTAAGCAAAAAAATACTTTGAAACCTCAAAAATTAGGGTTTTTGGAAGCAATTATCTCCCTCCTCCTTCTCTGAGACTAAAGAAACATGGGCCAATTATTTCTTTGAAGGCTAAATATTTACTCCTAGATGAAGTGCAGCAGCTCAGGCTGGAGACGAATTATCCAGCTCTGATGTCATCTAATGCCTGCAAGGAAGAAAACCCAAACGAAAACAGGTATGAACAAACAACAACAAAAAAGGGTGTTTTCTCCTGGAAAAGCCCTTCAGAGAGGGGAACGGGATGAAGCCGTTTCAGCTCCCCTGAGCTGTGTCCAAGGCATTTAGCATGGCCCTGGCACCACGCTCCCGTTCCCTGCAGGCAGCCCTACCCAGGTCTCATTAGCCAAGATGCCCATGCTCAACGAGGGCACAAGTAGAGCACGATCAAACCCCTCCAAGCTAGGAACTGGCCTTATGGAAAAGCCACCGTCTTATTCCGGAGCAAGGCCCACCCTATAGAGTCCGTAGGGCCAGGTGTGGGAACTCCTCCTCAACCTCCACGAGCAAATTAGCCTGCACACACATCGAGCGTTAATCAATCAATGTCAGCTCTTCTTTAAATAACAAAAAAAAAAAAAATCCCTCCTGCCTTATTTAGGTCTGACTCCCGAGTTTCAAAGCGCTCTGCTTTTGCCCCCTCCAGTCACTATTCTTTCCCAGGCAGCGGGTGCCAACCCTCTGGTTAAGGGCACCAAGGAAAAAAAGAAGAAGAAAAAAAAAAAAAGCAGCTATGTGTAAGAAACCACCACCGGCACAAGCGCGGGGTGACTCATCTCCTCTGAAGACGGAGGAACAAGAGCGCTCTCTGTTCGGTGAGACTGCCTGAAGTTTCAGTTGCGATCCCATCTCGCTACACGCGCTCATGACAGCATCCAGAAATATTTCCTCGGGGGATCTTCCCATGGGACTTAACTCTGACACATATTCCCACAGGACTCGTTCTTTTAAAAGTGCTATTTGTTAGTAAGGCAGTGGGAATTTGACTTTGCGAAATACCAAGAGAGTGACTGAGCAGAGCTGGGTGCCGGCAGCTGGACTCGTGAACGCGACTGCGAGTCGTGCCCCGCATTCAATCCGACGGAAGAACTCGCTGGGCTGCAAGAATAGATGTCCTGGGTCAGAGCAGAGGTCTGCATCGCCCGGTATCCTGTTTATGCTACCCGTGGCCTCTTCTCCACCCCTGAGCAGAGGGAGAGCGCTACGGCAGGGAAGGAGGAAGAGCGAGAGACGGTTTCCACATACGTATAGGCTGTGGTTTGTTTTCTTCCTCCATTTTAAGCCCATGACTGCTTAATTCCCACCTGTAGGCACCATACAGTGGATGTGCAGACGCAAAAATCAAATTAAGAGTCGTGTAGACTGATATCCAGCGAGCGGTCATCAAGCGCCACGTTACACGTTAACATTTCAAAGTGACATCTGACCCATTCCCAGATAACACCAGTATGCAGAAACATCTGGATTTTGGAGGACTTCACGTAAGAAAAAAGGGTCAGAGAAGAAAATATGACTTTAAACAATAACTGAGTAATCCGCAATACTTAGAGCACGTGAAACAGGGTCAGAGGGAATCTGCACCCAAGCAGACAAGTCAGCGAGGAGCGCTTGGTGGATGCTGAGCTCCTTTTCTTCTTCCTATACTCTTCGTTAAATGTAAAGCTTCTGCTGAAATGTCTCTAGTTTAATACTGACTTCCCCCTGCTTCCTCCTTTTCCCTTTGTTCTTCCACCTCTTCATCAAAATGTAAAGCTTTTGCTGAAATAGCTAGCTTAATACTGACTACCCCCCGCAAGAGCTTCCCCCAATTCTTCTGCTTTTCTCAAAGTTATTTCAGTCAAATTCAGAAATATAAGGAAAACAAGCGCGCCGCGTGTGACATTCTGAGGCCAAAAAACCAGTGTGGGAAACCATTTGTGGCGTTTTTCCTGCCCTGCTCGGAGCGTGTGGACTGCAGGAATGTACCTGTTTTCCCACGCTCTCCCGGTTGCTGTGGGTAGCCCGCATGGGCATGTCTCCTCCACTCCTCAAAATACCTGAAGTGGCAGCTACCGAAGTTATTAAAAAAAAAAAATCTCAGCTATGGGACAACAACTCTTATCAACACGGGCTCTCGTGGCCGCAGGTAAGTGTCACTCATCCTGCGGGGCACGAACCAGCACCGAGCAGCTGCTCCAGACAAAGAGAAACAACCCGGCGCGGTGCTGCAGGCACGAGGATACGCGTAGTCTCCAGCAAAAAAAAAAAAAATAAAAGGATATAACCTGAAAACTGGGCAGATAATGATAAAACACGCGGGGGAAATACAGAATCAGACCAGCCAGCCCTGGGGACGAGGTAAGTTTTGATAAAGAGGTGGGGGAGTTGCATGTCTGCCACCTCTCACCTGATGCCAGGGGCCGGATCCACTCCTTGCTATTCAGGTCAAGTCTCCAGAGGTCGTTGAAGGCGGCGTTACAACTGCTCTGCGTGCAGCCACCGAACACGTACATCGACTGGTTAGCGTCATAGTAACACGCACCTAGGGGAAAAAGCAAACACGCAGGTTAGCCAATTCTCTGACCTTCGCGTTTTTGGGTGGAAAAAAAAAGATCATTTTCTCTTCCCCTGGGTTTCAGACAGGAGAAAAGCAGACAGGCTGCCCCGACTTCAATTAAACCGTGGGCCAGCTTAGGGATATCCCTGACCAGTGTAAACCTCCTGCAAGATCCTTCCGAGACGATTATCCCCTCAAGCAGAGCTGCTCCTGAAAGCGCAAAGCAAGCTGCCTTAGAAGCCTGCAGTTAATTAGATTAGTTACGATTAACGCACTCAGCACACTTACCTTCTCTAAGCTAGTTCATATGGTTTACAGGGTTACCAAATTAGACTAAGGAACTGGCCTGTGTACCTAGACCAGGTCGTTTACTCTCTTTTTCCAAATCTGACAGCATTTCACCCTATCTCATCAGAGAAAAGCACTACTGAAACACATCTTTATGCGAGCATTCCCTTTGCTCCTCACGGGATAGGATTAGGCAGCGAGATGGGGAATGGGGAGGGAACACACTTGACAACCCCTCAAAGATACCCAGGGAAATAAAGAGCTTTTGGCCTTAAACCAAACTTGGCAGCAAAAAAAAAATAAAAAAAAGCAAGTGTCTGCATTTGGCAGTTAGCGTCCCGTGGTACCACCTCTGACAAGAAGTAAATGAAACATAAGATAGAGCAGAGAGGACTTGCTCAGCTTATCTGCCTTGAAGGACGAGCAAGATTCAAACGTGTTCAGAAAGTTAAACCCCTGCAATTACAAAGAGGATTTCCCCAATTTCTGCATTTCCCTCCCCAAACGCAACGAGCCCCGCTGGCTTCGTACGACGACCCCTCGCCTTTCACGTTCTTGAGATCCCTGCAAGGCAGCGGCATCTCTTCCACGTCTCGCCCGACTCACGAGAAGGGGGACGAGTGCCCGATGGCAACGCTGGAAGAGCAAGCTCATCCTTCGGCAGCAGCTTTGATAGACAAACTCACGCCAGCTCCTAAGCTTGCCAGCCAAGGATCGAGGAGCGAAGGCGACTTCAGCTCCTGGGCGGGTCTGGGTGATCGGGCAGCAGGTTCTTCTGCACCCGCAGCCTCCGATCGGCCGGGTGCTGTCTGCTCTGCTGACCTGCACGCGATGGCAACCTGCTTGAAATTCAGTCCTCCCTTGACCTGACACAGCCTGAAAAAAATCTCAGTTCTTGGGTTTTGCGTAAAATTCTTCCCCCAGAGCTTTGGTAAAAAGTGTACAGTGTGGCTGGCAGGAAGGGCAAGCTCGTTTCTGAAGCCTTGATCTGCCTCCCGGGGTGTTGCTCTGTTCGTTACTGCATCTCCCAGGACATATTTAATGGTCTCCAGCCGCCAGGAATACATCAGCACACATACGGACGGTCCCGAAGCACTAAATCCTGCGTGCAGTCCCTTCGCACCAGCCAGGGGAGCGCTGGCACTCGTCTCAAAGAGAACTCGCTGCCCGAATCCCGCTCAGAACCAAAGCATCTCTCTGTAAAGCCCAACTTCATACACAAGTGCCCTCAAAAAAAGTCATAAAAGTCTAATATCAACCCTTTCAACATGAGCGAGGCCTCCCCAGCGATTCCTCGAGCATTTATTATCGAGTCTAGCGAGGGGAAAAACCACAATAAATCATATCCACGCACACATGTGCCAGTGCATAGTAGAAAGCCGCAGTGTTTTATGCTCTGGGAACACTGAAGGGTACCAGCCAGGGCTCGGAGGGAGCCAGGAGTCATCGCCCTCACGATGACAAGCGATATATTGCCCGACACGAAAAGCAAGAAGAAAAGTCCAAGTTCAGGCGGGCAGCCCATGGCGCAGGGCAGCATCTGGCCCTGGCTCTGAGACGGAGGTGAGAAGCACTCGTGATTATGCAGGAGCGCCTCCGCGGAGCATCCCCAGGTTGAGGACCGCGTGCCGTCGTAAATAACCAGCACAAGGGAAGCGACAAGATGAAGGATTAGCAGGGAAGTACAGCAGCTTTGGTAAAAAGCACCAATATTTATTCCGTGCCGAAGCAAAAGCGGAGGTAGACTCAGGGCAGGGGTGCGAGTTGCACCGTTCCTTCCCCCCCTCCCCATCACACGTCGTACACAGCTGTTCACCGGTTAAAAAATAAAAATAGATTCAGATGAGCTGACCTGACGGGACACGGGACTACTCTGGAGCTTTTACGGACATAAAGGCTTTTTTCTTTTTGAAACAGCAGCATAAAGGAAAAAACACCTGAAAAAAGGAGCATCTGGAGCGAAGGGCTGATAACCTACTTTTGGTAGCAAGAGAAAACGATTCAGAGCGAATCCCCACGAGAAGAAGTCCCTGCTTCCAGCTTCGCTCTAGACCAGTACAAGCCCGTCCCGGGTTTCCAATGATCCAACCCCACAGCCCTAATTTTGCAAGCTGGGGGTATGTATTTCCAGCGTGAAAGAGCTCTTTAACGCAGCCCACCCATACGTACGCCAGCGATATTCATCTCGCCACTCTGAATGAATGGCAACGCCATAAACCAGCGCATTCAAGCGCCCGCAGACAATACCGTGGCTCAGCGGGGGATGCAGTGACGCCCGGTGGCCTTTGCCGAGGGTCCCATTGTCTGACCTGGGGCTTGTCATGCAGATCCCCTATTGAAAAAGCCAGCAGCCCTCATGCCCTTGGCTTTTAGTGACAAGTCCAGGGCGCTTCGCTGACTGCACAGCGGGAACGGGGAAGCTGGAGACACGGGATGTGCTCGTAGGGTGAGACCACCCAGCTCTCCCCCCGTGTGCATCCACACGACGTCCTTACGTGCGACTGAACTGTCTTCATCTCAACCCACGTCTTTGCCAAACCCTGTGACACGCACCCACACGCCACATCGCTCCGGAGCTGGCTCTGGGGTGGAGGATATTTAAATAGTGGTGTAGTGGATTTACCTGGGATGGGATCGAGGAAGAAATAACCATTAAGAGCATTTTTATAGCTTTATCTACTCCTTAAGATTCAAGTCTATTATCATTTTTACATGGTAAGACCCCTTGTAGGCTGCAATGTCACCTCCACCCGAGAAGGCACCAGCCAGCGCTTCGTACCCTAAGTACGTGCAATTAAAACCTGGTGCAAAGCAATGCTGCGGTTTTTCTACTTAACCTTTCTTGAAAGGTTTAGTTTCCTTAGAAATCTAATCACTACCTAAACCATGACAGGTTGAGACCCTCCTACCTCCTCCCCAGGCCAAACCCTTGGCAAGCGTGGCTTTCACACAGCAGCACAGCTCATTTATTATTTTTGAGGGGAGGTGGCAGCATTCTTCTCCTCTATTTGGATTTAAAAACCAGGCCAGCCAGACAGGCACCATGACGTCCGCACGGCATGTATTTTAATCCTAGACCAAAATAATTTAAACCGTCCTTTCCTGCTTCTTCTTAGCAAGCCATTTAAAGCTTCTGAAGCAGAGGAAGACAGATCAGTTTGGGAAAAAAAAAGCAGCACAAGTGAAAACTCCAGCTTATACCAGCCTTGCAAAGGTGTAGAATAAATCAGGGGAGGAAGGTGCGAGTCCCTGGTGCCTTTAGCTCTTTTTTGGGTGGAAAACAAGCAGCTGGAGACCTCTGGATGGATTTTTTAGGTTGGTTTTGGTCGCTCCCTCCCCCCCCCCCCTTCCCCCCCCCCCCCCCCTTTAAAAATTCAGTGTGTCCCAGAGTTTTAGTATTGCAGAGACGGTATATCTTTGTAACTGGAAATGAAGAGAATAAATATTTCTGATGTCTGAAGACACTGATACCCAAACAGACCGCAAAGCCAGCTTGTTTTGAACACGTTCCTGTTTCCCCTCTGTGCTGCACAACAAAGCAGCAGAGACTTTCACGCGGAGCGCAAGATAACCGAAAAAAAGTTCAACTGGGAAGGGAAAACGGAATGCAAAACACACGCCCTTTGCAATAATTAAAGGGCATTGACTTTTTAAACTTCGAGTACATCAAATAAAGTAACCCATCCGAGTTCAAAGGTCATATTCCCCATCGGAGAGCTTGGCTATTGAAATCCCATTGCTACGCGGCCCTCAGCTCAAGACAGCACCGCAGCTTCGCGGCTAAAGGTCGACAGCCCTTGCTGTCGGCGTTCCCAGGAGGACCCTGCCAAGGCGATGCCGCAAGCGTCGCACGTTGAGCCGCTGGCACCGCTTTCCTCCGACGCGGGGCTGGGTTTTGGAGGCAACCTCTCCGCGCCCAACCGCGCCTGGCACGAGAGCCGGCAGGATGGCGGCGCCGAGGAGGCAGGGCTGCAGATGAAAGCGCCTGGTCCTGCTGGCAGGCGGAGATGTTTACACCAACTACGCCGCAAGTCGCGGCACGATAAAAATGCGCCAGACCTCAGAAAGCCCAGCTCTCCACGTTTTTGGATAAAAAATAAATAAATATCCCACATCTATCTCCTTATCCTCTAAAATACTATTTTCCTGCTCCTTGCAGTTGCAGGGACTCAGTGCATCCAAAAGGCAGTGATATATTGAGCAAAGCTGGGTGATATGAAGAGCCGTAGCTCCGGCAGAAAAGCAGCCCATCCTGTAAAACAAACAACATTCCAGCTTTTACCTCTCCCTTGCCTCTCAGGATAAACCCACGAAATTGCTTTAATTAGTCATCACATTGGTGCCATGCTCCCCCAGACTGCATGAAAGAAAAATAATCGGTATTTAAAATTAGTCACTCTTCCATCAAAGGATCAATATTTCTGGCACAACGGTCGGCATT
>NW_008824406.1:49337-51574 GCF_000699105.1 Pygoscelis adeliae | reverse complement strand
TTTCTGATTGTGGGCAGTTATTTAACCACATGAGTCATTGCCCTGCTATGATGTTTGCAGGATCATACGTTAGGGCTAAAAAAGAATTAGATGACTACTGCAAACATTATACCTGGTATTCAGCTCAAAAACCCTATGCATGAAGTAGTTCTTCCGGTAAGCCTATACGTTTAGATCTAGAAAATAGCATTATCGATATTGTATGATGTTCTGCAGCTTCAACCAAATCCTTTAGAAAACCTACAGCCCATCCATAACGCTTGTTATCGGTTGTCGTATGATCGGAGACCTTGCCAAACGCTCCCTCCCCACGAGAGGACAGTACCTTCCATTAATTATTCCTTACCAAACAGTTTTTCTATTACTCCCTTCAGAATTGATAGAAGACACAGTGACCTCTAACTATTTAAAATTCTTTCGCTTGTCCTTTTATGCTCCATACGAGCGCTTCTGGGATATTTCCAATAAATCCCGGAAGAGAGATAGCCCTCGCCACTTCTTTGATGCCGGCTACTTTGACGCCTGTTGACTTAAGTGACTCGTGCCTGGTAGATGACGTCTTCCCCTGGCAAATCACTCACCCCTAAAAAAAAGGGGTTTGAGGCGTTTTTGAGTCCTCCCTCACTCCCCCTCCCCAACCTCCTGTTCTTACTTCACCTCGGCTCACCGCATCTTAGTATTTTAGGTCACGGGTTTGGAGATTCTGTCTCAATTTTTGCTTTTAATAATTTGTAGCTTCAGTTTAATATTGGAATCCACCCACAAACACACAACACACTGTTGCAGGGAAAGCAGATACCGCAGATCTGGAGAACTGCTTTAAAATAATCAGTTTAAATCAGCAAACAAGTTAATCCAGATTAGCTTTCTGCGCATAAAGTGCATTAATAACACTTCTGTAGTGACCGAGGCTGACCAGAGCCAGGACACTGTCAAACAGCAAGGCTAATACAGATTACATGCTCCGAGGGCAGTGGCTTTAGTAAGACAACTCATTTTGGATCGAGTGTAACAGCGGCACGCTCAGAGGAAGCCCCCGGTGGGCAGCAGAATAAATTAAAGAGCACACAGCTCTCTTTGGTGCAATATTGGGGCCTTTTTCTAGCTAGCCTTAAAGCTCACCAGTTGCAAAAAGGCTGCAAAAATTGAGGGGAAAATACATGCAAATCTGCAAGTCATTAATAAGCACTTTATTAGCACAGCCACCCAAAACCAAGCTATAAACCATGGTGCCTTTTTTATTCTTTAGGAGGACAAGGAAATCTTTGAAGAGCACAACGTCTCTGTTTACCAGAGCAGTGTCTCCTGGACTTGTCTTGGCAGGAGGCTGCGCATCGGTTGCTTCATAGATTATTACTTGGGAATATGAAGATTTTATGCCTGCTTGCTCTTGGAATCGCATGGCTTACACCGCGTTTATTTACCTTTAGACAAATAAAATTTGCTCCCCGGAAGAAGCGCCTCCTGGGGGGCTCAGACCCAGCTGCCACAAGGACTGAAGTTTTCGTCATATTTGACTACGTCACCTGGCAGAGCAGGCCGAGGCAGCTTGATGCTAGTGCAGTACAGATAACAAGTTTTATTTAAGTATCTTTCCCTCAATGGGAATGCTTTTTCCGTTTCCTTCCAGAAACCTGGAAGCAGGGCAAAAATTCACCCACACGTTAAGCGGCGCTGTCGACTGAATCGCTTACTTCTATCAGCAAATACGCCTGCCTCAATGCTTCTCACGTGCAGCTCTCTGTTTTATTTTGAAGCAAGCCACAGTCGGCCTCATCCAGATTGTATTCTCACAGATGTAGACGATCCGCTGTAAGAGCGGCCAGCGTACATCCCTGAGTGCTGCGGGTAGGCAAACTCACTGGCTTTGGTGGTAGTGACTTGAGCCTAGTAGCTAAGTGAGGTTTCTGTTGAAGGGGACACAAAGCTCAGACTCGAAGGGGAGCTGCGGAAGAAGCCTGCGCGTAAAACGCGCAAAACCAGAAAGCAAAAGTCCCACCCTAGCTCCATTAACTTTTTCCTAAGAGCAATGAGCCAATAACCCCAACAAGCAGCTACTGAATCCCTGTTCTCGTGCAAAGTGCTTGTGTTGGCAGAACTGCGTGTTACGCCGACCGGCTGAAACTCTGCCGCAGCGACAGGCACGTGTGGCACTGCTAGATCCTCAGTGACAGAGCGCAACCCCCTCGTTACAGCTTTCCGGGGCAAATCAGAGCAGAAGAGGGGTTAGCGGAGCT
>NW_008824406.1:46114-49298 GCF_000699105.1 Pygoscelis adeliae | reverse complement strand
TACTGTGCGAGAAGCGTTGTGTGATGGGGGTTCCAGGGTAGGGGTAAGTGCGACTCTCCCACTGAATATTTCCTTCTTGCACTGCTTTGATAAAGCCGTGATAACACTGATGGGCCACGCCTAGGGAAAAACAACATGTCAGCAAAATCTGGGGCACGTTAGGAACGAACCGTGCCTGCACAGTTGCACAAGCAGCGTGACAGCAATTATAAAGAACCCCTGTATTTAGATTATAAATACGCTGGTGGAAATTCAGAGGATTAAAGAGAATAAAGAACAGGGACTCTGCAAATGCGGAGATCAGCAACGTTCACTGAACTGATTCACTACACTTCCAACATACCAAGCTAGAGCTGACAGAAAGCAAAGCCTTTGTGAAAGGTAAGCACGTGTGATGCCTTCGCAGAGCTGCTTTTCAGCCTCTTCTGCTGCAACGCAGGCCTGCTGTCCCCGTATCACACCCCCAGAGGAGCAGCTGCCCTTCCCTTAACAGACCTTCGAGGACAAATAACGTGCAATAATGAATTTTTAAGAGCGTGCACACAGCTACCGCCCAGGAATCCAAAATAAATACGAGAGGAGACACCGATGATAAAAGTCAGTGTGTCTTGGGTGAAAATGTTCCTCCTTAGCCACGCAAGGGAGAGGATCTGGCCGACAACAGCTCCTCTGCAGAGCAGGCCAGCCCCAGAGCTGCAATTAATTTGTGTATGGAGTACATGTGGCTGTGTTTGTGCCGAGAGGGGCCAGAGACTCCTCCCTGCGGAAGAAAAAGGGTCTGGTGAAGATTTACGACTGCAGCAGCTCGGCAGATGCTCGGTGGCATCCGCCATGCTATGGCAGCCCTCACGCTGAGGATGCCACAACCTGCCAAGATTTTTCCCCCCTCCCCAAGGATTTGTTTACTGAAAGCCCCATGCCAGGAACACCTCCAGCAAGAAATCACACTCTGGGATATAAAGCAGGAAGTTTTTTTAAAAGGAAAAAAAAAAGAAGCCTGGCGTCCTCAAGCAGCTGGTCCCCAAGAGTCACGTGGGAAATGTAATCCGAACTATAAGATTCCATAGCAGATGTATCCTGACAAACAGGAAAAATTAACCAGAAGAAAACAAATGGAGCGTTTACCTCAAGTGACCTCTCTGCGTTGTGGTGAGCAGGTTAGCAATTACACTCTCTCTTTTTGCTGTAATTGCCGCAAAAACGGCACGGCTGCCCAGCACCACTCATCCCCCGAGGCCCGACCCTCGGACAATTCACTCCGGTGCCACGTTGCGCCTTGGGCTGCTCATCCCTCCCCTCCAGGGATGTTTCCCACAGTCTCTTTTGGGGTGAATCACCAGGTGCTTGTTCATTCCAGCTGCATCCTTTGCATCTCTCAAGGCTGCTTCAGGAACAAGCACGCGTGAGAAAGCGCAGCCGAGCAGCGACTCAAGGGCCGCGGACACTTGAAAAAACTTTTCAACAGGGTTGCGGGCTGCTGCTGACCCAAAATTATGCAAAAAGAGTAATTTTGTGCAACGCTTGCTTCTGAAGTAGCTGTGTTTTTAACCTCCAGCCTGTTAAACTCTGGGCAAGGCAGAAAATGCCTGGAATCTGAGGAATGCTTTCACATGTGCAGAGAAGTCCACAAATTAGACATCACCCCACACGCCTGCCAAAAGCATTTCTCACCTGACACCCGCTCCGCATTTTCCAGAAGAAACAAGTTACCCTCGTGCAGCAGCCTGCTTCATTTCCGACAGCTTTAACTGTGGTCTCCTCTTAAACTGCTTGGTTTTTAATGAAGCTTGCAATCAAAACGCGTGTCCCCAACAGAAACACAACAGAAATCATCCAACGTATTAAAAAAATACCGAAGCAGATAGCTTTGCTTGTATCCTTGTCCAAACTTTACCTACCTATTTGTCGTATCATATATATCTAGCATTAAAATATCCCTATAAGGCTTCAGAATTAATGCTGCACAGAGGCAAAGTGAAGTATCTGTATCTCAGGGCTACTCTTTCAGGAAGTCTGAATATGTAGATCTATATTAATGCAGATTTTATATACCACTTATCTTCAGCAGAGCTGTAAGAACCAGACACGGTTTTGCTTCCAGCCGAAAGCATAAGCTTTGGGAATGTTAATTACTGAGCAAGACACAAACGAAGCGCAATTACAGCCACATTAGACATGGGACACCGGCAACGGGGGACTGCTGCGTGGTGGAGAGGAAGCCTGAATGCAAGGTCAACAGCGCTGCGCGTCAGCAGCGCACAGGGAGCATTCAAAAGCAACACGAGTGAGCTGCTCTGTCGTGGGGGGTTTGAGGTTTCACTCTTCTGAACTACAAAAGAGGTTGAGGGGCTCAGTTCTGTGCCATTATTAGCAATGTCTTCAGCAAAGCAAGCGACCCGACGGCTGTAGCTATTTTTCTGGCATTTTGCAGAAGTGGAGTTTGAGGGGGAAAACAACAGGCGAGGCCGCAGCAAAGGGAAGAGCAGCTGGGATATGAATCTGTGTTCCCACAATTAAAAAAAATGCACTCTCACGACAGCTGTTTGTACCTTTGATTAGTCGATACCACTGTTTGCAGACAAGGGCAGCAGTTTTGTGCTCCTGATAGGGTGAGAGGAAGGAGAGGATATATTCCAAAACCTCTTCTGGGAGCTCCAGCATTGATCTGTTATGCCTGGTCTCCTCGACCTCCAGCTCAGCAGGCGGCTCATCGTCTTGCTCCATCGTCCCTTCAGCCACAGCGTCTTCTGGATCCACGGCCATGAACCCGTCATCTTCACTGTCCGAGGAACTGGCCATGGCATTCCACTTCACAGCTTCATGGGGGGAAGGGAAAAAGACAACAGTAAGGTCACAAAGAAAATTAGTAGCACCAGGAACGCATCTGCAAGCCACGCACGTTACACCAAAGGTTATCAAGCTCTACCCCTGCAAACTCCAAGACGAGGACGTGGTTTTTGCAAAGCTTTGAAGCAGGCGGCACGTGGTTTAGGAACAAGCCGTCCTCCATCGGCGCAGCGTTTTCCCCGGCCACTTCATCTCTCACCGCTCTCAGCCCTACCATCGCCTACAGACGGTACCAGAGGGAGCAAAAAAAAAAAAAAAAAAAACCCGCAGATCTGAGTATCAGTTTGCATTTGTCCTTTCCCCTTTGCTTTCCCTTAACTGCACCCAAAAGTCATTT
>NW_008824406.1:41523-46090 GCF_000699105.1 Pygoscelis adeliae | reverse complement strand
TTGCACTGCGGGGCCGGGCAGCGATGGGGAAAGGGATCCCCACCGAATCGAGAGCAACCCAAGGCGAGACAGGATGGAAGCGACAGCTTCGCAGCTCCTCCTCCCATGCGAAACCAGTTTTGCCAGCAAGCCTGCTTTACCCTGAGCAACTTCTCAGCAGCACGCAGCGGGGGAAAAAAATCCCTGTCCTATTCTCCCTTAACAGCCCCCTTTTTTCTTTTTCTTTTTTTTTTTTTCCTTCATTAAATACTTGCACACAGCTCTTACTGACAGTAGGTGAGGAAAGAAAACCCCCCACAGCATTTACTGCTGATTAAAGGCTGGAATATTGAATATTGTATCTCCAGCTATTCAGAACATCTTAAGTATAAGGTAACGCACTGATGACAGAAATACATCATGAAATAAATCCGTCTGAGTGAGCGGCTGTGTCCAGTTCGTCCAGTTGGCATGGTGTGCAGTTAAACCCTTGCCCGTCGCTGCAAAACAAATCCCTGGACCCCAATTTCCTAGGAAGCAGCCGACCCGTTTGGGGAGAGCGGCGATAGTTTTCCCGACTCCACGAGGCAGAGGCCGCCCAGCCATCCCCCAGGTCCCGGATCAACCGGGACGACGGGACACGGATCAACACAGTCCCTGGGAAAAATCCCACCTGCAGCAAGCCCAGGAAGCAAACCTGCTCCTCGAGAGGGAGGACAAGACACGGCTTTTTGCCCCAACATGTATTTAAATACAAGTAACTTGCACCACGTTGGTCATAAACTACAGTATTTTATTTTTACCAAACTCTCAGTATTGCAGAAAACATGGCTGGAAGGAATTTAAGTTACCTAGCTATCAGGAATAAACTAAGCTCTTACAAGCTTCCAGTGATGCAAACCGTCTTCCCCAGCTAAATCCAGGGTTTTCCCATCCTGGCATACACCGAGCCGAAGAGCCATGGGAATAGCAGACGGGGGAGACGCGGAGCAGAAAAGCTTGCCATGACAACTAATTCATGCTCAGAAAAATTACGTTCGACAGCATTACTCTCCGGTTTTGTCAGGTTCCCTGATGAAGCAGCTTCAGAAAATCCTAGGGGCTGTCAATCTGCGGCAGAAACCACGTCAAAATTAAACTTACAGTTATCATCTTAACAGATGCTCCGCACGTTTTCTCGTGTCAGAAATCCTTCTCGGAGTCAATGTTATGACAGAGAAAGGCTGAAACCCAAACGCTTTGACACGAGCGCTGCTGCCGCCAGCAAACTGCATTACACAGCAGATAATCTTTGGGAATTTGTGTGTTAAGAAATGGAAAACTAAGAAAAAAAAAAAGCAGGGCTGCACTAAAAAAAAAAAAACAAAAACCTAAAACCCAGAGAGTTGGGTCTTTCCCAAGCAAAAGCATCTATCGCCGGGAAGCGTGTGCGCTGATTTCCATCTTGACACAGCATGGCAGGAAGCCAAAGGCTGCCGGTACTCCGACCTCGGGATGCGGTTTCGCTCGAGCCGGGGAGGTCGGGGGAAGGAGGGTCGGTCCCTATCTCACAGCTTGGGAAAACAGAGCAGCGCATCTACCCAGGCGGAGCAGAAGGCATTTCACACCCTAGAAACGTGCTAGAAAAAACCGAAGAGAAGTGCATTTGCATCCCGATCAGGTACAATGGGACACCTGCGGGTGACAACTGAACATAAGCCTCGGCTCGACGGGTTCACACAAGACATCTGTTGTGTTAGTAAGGTTTAGAAGCAAAGATTATGTGTGTTTCCCAACAGCTTTTATTTACCCTTTAAATAAAGTCCAAAACCTGCTGGAGGAGGTCAGATGAGAAGTGCAGGCATGAACGCCTGGCTAGCAAGGGTTTTTTTTCCCCCGATTATTAAATTCCAATTTCGATCCTCTGGAGCAGGCTTGGGAACAACACAACAAGTTAATCACAGGCGCAAAACAGCTTGGGGGTTAGAAAAGCATCCCTAAGGCCAATTTTAAAAAGGCAGGAGGAGCAGGGAAACCCCTCGATGCCTCAAATAGCACATGCTTACGCAGATCTGGGGATGGAGAAGCTGCACCGAGTTTTGGATGGTCTTACCAGACCACTTGGTAATATTATAAATATTGAAATGCATCTACTTTGCTAGATCCTCGTTTTCTAAACGTTTGAGCAGCAGAAATAACCATCCTCCAAGTTTTCACACCCACGCTGTGTTATTTTTCTTAAGGAAAACAAGGCTAGCAATAAACTCAACTCCCAAAAGGCAAGTCGCCGTCAAAATAACCCTTCGAGCTTGACCTGCCACGGATGCAGATTCTGCTCTTATGGCAGAGGAACAGCGGGCTGGGAATAACCACCCCCGGATTGCAAAGCTGCAAAGTTGCTCCAACATCGAAAAAGGAAAAAGAAACCCAGGCAGTCGGTAAGAGAGAGCTAAAGCATCCCAGCCAGCTCCTATTACCAATTATTCAGCAGATCCACAGGAAAAAATCCCATGCCAGTGTTTTTACTAGTTATTCGAAGTGCAGAACAGAGTGTTTCTGTCCCGTTTGCATTTAGGGGGGATGCAGTAGGTGCTTTCTCACTCGCCCTGGCTCTCCAGGTGCTCTCTGCCTGCACCGAGCTGGGCTTCAGTTTGTACACAGGCTAAAATTAATCTCCGAGCACTCAAAAAGCCGCAGCGAAGGGATTTAAGCAGTCACATCTCGTCCAAAAGTACAGGCAATTCAATTAACTCGCCGGGACAGATCCAGGAGCCCCGTTCTGCTCGGACTGGTCACTGTGAAGGCCAACATGAGCCCCTTGAAGCATCGTATTATGTTTCGCACCCTACAGCCCTCCGGGTCCCGGAGAAGTGCCTTTATATTCCAGCAGCAGAAACGTTTTACAGCGTTCAGAAATTAGGCTAAAGCCCTACCAAGGAGGAATTGCAGCTGCTTAAAATAATACGTAAAGAAACACTAGAAGGGCAATCAAAACAGAGCTCTGCCAGCGCTGATCAAATTTGCCTGGCCCTTCCTAAAAGCTGTGTCTCTGCCAGTTGGCAAAACATTTTATAACTCTTTTCCTCCTCTCAGAGCACTTCAATTTTCCTTCTCTCTCCTCCTGAAATTCTTTAAGAGCCCGCTATTTGTTCTGCTGAAGTAATTATCCACTGCAGTGGAACAAACAGATGAAAAATACCAAATGCAGGCAAAAAAAACCCCACCGGGTTTAAGCACTTCTCGAAGCCCGGTAGGGACATCAGGCAGCCAGCAGCCTGCTCCTGCAAAACCCAGCTCGACCCAAGAAGGTTTTCCTACCTGCAGGCATCTCCCCTGGTCCCATGGACCCCAGTTCACAGGCGTGGGTGGCATCAGTGGTTCCCATCCCGAACTACCTCCGCTTCTCCGCAAGTCTCAGCTGTCTTAAGAAGTGCTTGAACCCGCAGGGTTTTTGACCTGGCTTTTTTTTTTTTTTTTTAAAGTCAACAGATTTTAGGGGGAAAAAAGCCTCCGAGGGAAAGTTCTTGAATGAAAATAAGAGGCCGTGCAATAGTACGGAGTCAGAGCACATTACTCATAAGGGAATGCTCATTTTCACATGCCAGAAAAAATTCTCTCTCCAAACATAATCGTAGAAGCTATGTTCTCACCCGGGGGGAAAAAAAAAAAAAAAAAAAAAGGTGTGTGAAAGGACCCAGCCCTGGCTGGCTGACTGCTTTGGCTGGCAGGAGAAAGGGACTCTGCAGAACAGAACGGTTAATTGCACTTGGCAATCAGGAACTACGGCGTTAATTTAGGGGTGGAAGATAGTAACTGCCTCTAACCCGCTCCAGACTCTTCCTCATACTTTGCAACTGCTTATCCTGCTTGTCAACAGCCCCATCGGCACGGCATGGTAGCATTTATGGAGACATTTAGACCTTTTAGGCTTATTCTCTTACCCAGCTTAAAAAAACCAACCTAGTCCATCAGACGGACACATTTAATAGTAAGTCTTAGGCTGCTTTTCTTGAAAAAAAATTCCTACCTGTATTGGGAAGGATTATTCTTGCATGATGTTTTGTTGTTTGTCTCACGCAGCTGTGCCATCAAGGACTTCAATGGCAGCTTCCCCCTCTCCAGCTTGGCTTTTGCTACTATCAGTCGCTCTACAAAAAGCCCCGAGCCCTTTTCTAGCGATGCGAGAGGAAAAATAAAGCACCGTTTCCTAGGTAGAAGCACGTGATGTTATGAAAGAAACAGCACAGGGAGCGAAAGGTCTGCGGGAGCCACGGGACTCAGGGTGGGGATAGACACCGTTAAATAAGATGACATCTCCAGTCCTCCAAAACTTGCACCAAGTTAGAGCCGATGCATTTGAAAATCAACTGCTGGACAAGTTCAACAATGGGGGGGGAAAAAAAAAAGCAGATTTTAGTCAAAAAAAGAAAACAAAGCCTCTGGGAAACCGAACGATGAGCAATATCCTGTCTGCGCTGCTGCACGAGCATCGCGCCCAGACAGACGAGTGAGACCTCGGGGATACCTGCACCACGCTTTTCTTCTTATCCCTGCAAAACAGGCAATTAGAAGTTCTTTGAAGCACAGCTTTTCCTTTTTTTTCTTTTCT
>NW_008824406.1:39349-41467 GCF_000699105.1 Pygoscelis adeliae | reverse complement strand
GCTTCTTCCATGAAAACAAAGGTTTCCTAAATTCCATCTGCAAGTTTGAAAATTCAAATATTTAAAACTTTCAGTACTGCCTCCCTGCCGCGTTTTGCCTGTTAAACCAGTTTTTTTACAGAGACTCCAGAGACAAATTCAAAATTACGTGACGTCATTTTACAGTGGCATATAACCTGCACCATACTGTAATGAAACAGCATGATTGCAACTGAATTTTAATTGATGTTATTGTAATAAAAAGGTTCAGAGAGTTACCAGAAATCCCTCCTACCCCGATGATGACGAGCCAACCCTCAGCTATTCCAGATTCCTGCTCATTTTTATTCTAAGTTTTCGGGTGGGGAGGGGGGAAGTAGTAATATAACATTACACAGCAAGATTTATTGTGCAAACAGCACAGCAACCTAAAAATAAATTCTGCCTAATCTATCTTCCTACACAATTAAAGCACTGAAAATGAGAAAGAAAATTTGAGGTTTATTCTGGATTTATTGTAGGAATACAGGCCTAGGTAGCACATGGTTTATATATTTGTTGTTAGCGTACGGTTCATGAGAACATGAGGAAACAGCAGAGTTTAATGACACCACACTTCAGGTGTACATAGCAAAATCTGTCCGTCGAATTTGCTAATGGAATAAACGGGACAAAACCTCAGAATTGGCCTAAAAGCTTAACAAAATACTAACAAATCAAGAACCGGCCCAAAAAGCAAAGGCACCAAGACCGTCGCCAGATATCCCTGCAGAACGCCACTAAACAAGCCGAGATCTCCAACATCCAACGAAGCCCCCCCCCAAATGCATCCATAAGAAATGGGATTTGGAGACTTTCTAGTTTCTTTTAACAGTGTTAGTACCCTTAAACCAGCTTAAGTTGTTTAAAACCTGTCGAAATCTGGCTTGATAAGCACCAGCAGCACAGAAGCAGCTATTATATTACTTATTTAGGTACTGCTTGAGCTCACACGCATGCTGTTGGCCAACGAACCCCCAGTTTAATCACACTGGGCATTAAATACATTTATCCTCAGGTTAAAAAGGTGATCTGGGTGGGCCAGGCATCTAAACACGGGGCACCATGCTCTTTGGGTTTCCCTGATAAAAATTCAAGCTTCCACGTGCACGCCTCCAACTCTGAAGTCTCAGTAATCGCTCAACAACATTACATCCCTCCAACCAAGCCGAAAATTAGCAGGTTTGAATATCAACCCCAGCTGGGGTTTTCCAGACGCAGAAAGGGTCATTCTAGTAACTTAGACCCCATTTTGGCCCATTTTGCAAACTGTTCGGCCTGGGTGCAATAATTGGCTGGATTGTATCTAGGTTTGCTCTTGCGATCCATCCCCTCTACTGAAATCACCCTAAATTTTGTAGGGACGTAAATAAGTAGTATTTCGGGCTCACACACTCCCTCTACCGGCTCCCTGCAAGCCGCTAATTAAAGTTATTCTTGCTTGAACTTTTTCTAGCAAAACAAAAAATCATGATTCATTTCAAAATGAAGGCAAAACTGCAGGCGAGCCAGAAAAGAAGAACGATCCCTAAACAAGCAAATAAAAGGCTCCGAGACTTGAAAATAGAGGATTCGACAAGAAAATGCGCACACGCTTCTCCTGTTGTAACATACGCTGCCCGAGGATAAACAGTTTGCACAGCGGCTGTCTGGATAAAAACCTCCGATGCGATTTTCGGTACCTATCCAAACCTCCCTGTGATGAAGCACCAGCAAGAACTCCTGCTCGGTAACGCCAAGCGAACACGCGGCAGCGGGTCCTGGAAATAATTGTCACCTCCCTCCTTCGTGAAGATGGCGCAGCAGGTCGGGAGCTCACGGGCAGCAGTTGGAAAGCTGCAGTTAAATTAATTACTTTGAGGACAGCCTGTAAAAATGACACAGCACTCCTTAGTTTCTACAGACACCTCTTAAACCTACCAAAGCCACGAAAATTGGTTAATCTGTATAAAGGTTTCAGGCAAAGGAAGGCAAATTTACAGCTGAGCCGCGAGGAAAACGCACGCTACTGATCTAAAAACCAGTCTAGTTTTGACTGTGTGAAAAATAAGTCTGAAACCACAACTCGGAAGCATCGTTTCTGCATTTACATTTCCCTAC
>NW_008824406.1:31196-39256 GCF_000699105.1 Pygoscelis adeliae | reverse complement strand
GTTCTGTGTCCAAACAGCCCAGAAAACCTGCTCGGGCAAAATAATTACATGTAAAGCGTGGGAATATCTTAGAGAAGGGTTTGCTAACAAAACTAGGAGGCACCCAGACATATCGGGTGACTTGATTCCTGATTTTTTGACAGACTGCATTAGATGCTTATTCAGTGCAGTTGGGATCTTTTTTTTTCCCCAAATAAAACCTTGTCTTTGCGCAGTATAACCCAATGAACCCGAACAGCTGCTCCCAGCACAACTCCCACTGAACTGCTGCCCACGCGGAGGAAACCGCAGTCCCCGAGGTGCCCACGTGTCAAGCAAACACTGCCACAGGAAAGCAGCCCGCGGCAAGGGTCAGAGCCCGACCCGGCGCACGACTTCCTTGGCCGGGAAAGCGCCGGATCCCATCCGCCTCCTCCAGCTCGGCCAGCAAAACGGGCAGCTCGGGAAGCAGCACGGTGCCATTTCCTACCGACCCACCGCTCCTGGTTGAGCCTCCGCTGCCCGCTGCAATCGCACTGGGGCTTTTTCCTCCCCGGTAGCTCCTCCGGTCTCCAGGATTCGGAGCTTTCTTGCCTTCGGCGAGGGCGCTCACAGGGTCTTTCCTCTCCCTTTCGCGTCCCGTGAAAGCTGGGGAGAACTCAGGATCTTTGAGACCTTTATCCTGTCGTTGAATCAGGCAGAAAGGGGCAACAGGATCAGGAATTAGTGCGAGAGGGAAAGCAAACTGCGTAAGCCTTGTTTCCAGAAAAACAACCCCGGCAAAAGCCCGTCGAGAGGCAAACACACACTGCTCCACGCAACTCCCTTCAGAAGCTACCAGCGCTTCGAGAGACTTAAATAATCAGCGTTAATACCCACGCTGCAGGGTTGTCCGCGTAAATCGGGCCATCTCTTGTCGCTTCAAGCAGTAGGACAACCGGTCAAGATTTACGTTTCCAACACCGCTGCAAAATTCAGGCCTAATGTGTCGCTGCGGGAACAAAGAATGAAGTTTTAGCGCTCAGGAAAATTAAGTTAAGCAAACGCTAGGTCAAGGTCAGGGTTTACCAGCGGGGCAACTTGTCATGCAAGCGCTCACGTTCGAGCCTATGGTTCCCCCCTGCGACGTGGTCTTTGGCTTAGCACACGCATGCGAAGGAGGAGGGGTGGGGAAAAATTTCATGTTTGCAATAGGACAAAGTTATTTTCCAGTCTAGATTCACAAACTGCAATGTTCCTCTACTGACTAAGAAATATTAGCCATGAGCAGCCCTGAGACATTTAGTCTTAAAAGACTTTTCCAGCCTAAATGATTTTAAGATCTGAAGTGAAGACGAGCTCAAGGGTACTGACTTTCAGGCCAAAAAAAGGAGGATGCACTGGAAAAAGCCATGTATTAGCGTAGGCTCGGTAGCCAAGGTTTAATTTAAATCGATCTCCACAGCTTTCAGATGGATTGCTGACTTTGCAGCAGTTCACTGATGCAATGTTTTTATCTTTGTTAGCAAGCAGGGTACTGAGATATAATCGAGATCTAATTCGATCCAAGACCTAATACCATCTCGACACGGACACTATCGGCGTATGAGCACCGCAAATGATGCTCTCCTCCCGATCTTAACTCCCAGCCCACGAGCTGCTCGGCCGCAACACGTATTGTGTGTCTAACACAATAAAAGTGTGTTTTTGCGATGTCCGCTCGTCTAATCACATCAAACAAATTTGTACGCCACCTCCAAACTAGTTCGTGTTAATTCCCGGTGCAAAGCCTTTGATGAAAGCTGCCGACAGCGGAGTTAACCATCTAGTAAATATTGCCCAGGAGCAGGGCTTGGATCACACCAAAGAGAATTTAAAGGCAGATCTGTCTGCTCAACAGCGACTGCAACAAGACAGAAAATATTTTCTCTCTCCCAATGGTGGAGAAAAAGGAGTTTACATCGATAGATACGCACCCGGCCAGAAAAGCCTCTGGCCAACGTAGCACGTACCTGCCCGACGCAACCTTAAACGCCTTCACACGTTACAAAAGCGTGGCATCGGCGGGTGTCCCAGCGCCTGGCTCGTAAGCGCCACAGCGGTAAACAACCCCATGGAACAAAAGCACCGAGAAACCGATGTCAGGCAAGCCCTCGACAGCACTGGGATTACAGTACCGGAGGTTTCTGGCTCCCTGACCCGCGCTGAAGAAATTAGGCCACCGCCTCTCCGAAGTTAAGATGAATATGCAGATAGCGGCAAGAGCTCTGTTTTATTTTTGACGGGCAAGCTGGAAACAAAGATTCACTAATCAAAACATAGAAGGGTGATGGAGAAGAGTAAGATTTATGAAAAGCAAGCACAGAGCTTAAGCGCTCGCCTCGATACCCGTACAGAGGGCTCGCGCATGTAAATTCAGAACGTGCCTGAATTCATCACTGGGGTTTTTTAGCGGAGGATTTTAACAAGGGAGGGCAAACACCCGTCGTTCTCTGCGAATATAAGACTACATACCCCCTCGTCGCACCGCGCAACGTGGATGGAGAGAAGAACGGTGCCTAAGGGTCCACGAGCACGAGACGCGTGTGTCACAGGGCATCGCCAGAGCCCGGCGAAGAGGCAAACGGCGGGTTCAAGGTGGGACTGACTTTGAGGCAGCGTGTCTTCTCCTCGCTCAAAATCCCGCGGAGCCATCATCAGCTCGGTGACTGGCAGTCTAGACAGTGTCTCTTTTATTCACTGTCAATACGGTGCTGGCAGCGAGCACCGGGAGAGCTCTTCTGCCGGCGCTGAAGCTTCTGCTAAACACGTTTCTCCCACAAACCAGCATCTTGGGGGGGGAAAATCCCAACCATCGCCCAGCAAACAGCGGTGTCATTTAGAGGGAGCAACAGAGGATTCCTTTAAGTCCTTCAGGAGGTAAAGCAGACGGGAAGGGAAGGATAAATACTTCCCCCTTCGGTGATAGGAGTGTGCAAAACAGCCCGCAGGGTGGTGGCGATTGCAACCCTATTATTAAAAAACAGGAAGGACTGCTTGCATCCCCTCCGACACCAAGGCTTTAAAGGACAGAGAAATAGGGCTAAAGCCCCAGGGAAGACCCAGGCACCTCGGCGTGAGGGGTTGCAAACGGCACCGGCAACACCACCAAGCAGACCTCGCAAGCAACTGAGCCACCTACAGGAAAATACAACCCAGCAATTCAATTTAAAACAGATTTCACGAGAGCTAGAGTGTGACCCACCCAGCAGGCTGGGTGAGGATTTGCTGCTGTTTCCACGCGTTTGGAGAATTTGCCTTCCTTTTTATTGGAATTTTTTTTTTCAGCTAATGAAAAAGGCGATGCAGAATGAGAAGCAAAAGCACCGCAAGTTAGGGACGCATCGCCACTGAGAGAAGCAAGGGTTACCCTTCTATCCTATATGCCATATCTCAAGTCTAGTTGTTTAGTGAGGCTTAAAAATACTAGGTATAAAGTACTAAGAAAGAGAAGACAAAAAAAAAAAAAAAGAAGTCAAATCCACATTATGTTAACAAACAACTAAAAATTCAGGGAAATTGTGCTAATTTCAAATTCATCCCTAGCTCTTAATTAAAAACTCAGCTTCCCCCAGCAGCCCGAGATCTACCTTCGTTAACGTCCCAAACGAGAGCACTCCTGCCACCCCAAGGGACACCCCTTTCTACCTGATAAGCACAGCCTGGCATTGCACCGAGCAGGACAGCGGGGCAAACCGCGTACTATCGCGTATTGTGATACCCCGGGATTTCACAGCATCCGAGAGTCAGGTTCAGAGCGGGCGAAGGCGTCCCACGCGTCCCCTCCCGAGCCGCAACGCGCGGTCCGTGTCCGCAGAACGGCTCCAGGAGGTTCGCGGGAGTCCCCAGCAGCAGTTGTGACGGGGGAAAAAAAAAACCAAAAAGAACCAGCCAGCCTAAAAACAAATGCAGGAAGAGCATGCATTCAACAGGAGATTAAAGGTGGCTGCTCGACGGGACGAATTGAACTAAATAATTGCAGAATGGATGCGACAACAATGGTACAGAAGTAGCTGCTGCTTGGTTTTCTCGTTTAAGGTGTTTTGGGCAGGCGCCTTCGCACGCTGGCAAAAGGAGCCGATGTGCATCCGATAGCAGCGACAAGAAAAAACCCCCGAGATTCACTGAAAATGTTTGACTTTTGCAGAGTTATGCTTTTTTAATAGGCCTAGTACCCCGCACGCGCTCAGCCCCCTCCTCCGAAAGCTCGCCGCGAGGATAACCGCACCGAAGGGATTCATGATCCTTTGTTAAAGCGCAAATAAACCATTAGTATCATCGCAGGCTCTCCAGCGTGATAAAAAGCCAGCCGTAACCATTAATACGTATCACGGATTCCCCGACGTAAAAAGCTTTGGGGTGGACAGTTTCTTCCCGCAGTCACCCCGACTCAACAACAAGATTTTTACATTTATGAGCTGCTTTTTACCCCGAAACCCCCAAATCGCTCAGCAAACCAGAGATGATCTTTTGCCTGCTGAAATGTGTCACTTGCAGGCAGACCGTACACTCAGTAACAGCAAGAGCAATAAATTCTGCAGCTTCACAGGGAGCTCTGCTTAGGCAGAAGGTCTATCAGAAAATACGGATTTTGCTAAGGTTAGAATGTATTTTTGGTAATGATTTGCAGCATCCGGCAACAGCCCGTTGCCTTTACACCTCTAGTACGAGGCAGCTCGGCAGCAGGACACCTCCTAACACGGTCCCTTCACAGCCAACTCAAATAAAAGCATCTTTTCACCAAACACGGCTCGCCGTGGAGACCTGGGGTGTCCTTAAACGCATCTCAACGCGCCGACGGGGCCGTCACCGCTGATCTGAGGTTTGACCAGACCAGCGGTGGAAGGGAGCGTTACCACAGCACGTCGGTATTAACCGAACGAGAAGCCCCAAATAAATTCAAGTAGCTCTACCAACTCACCTTAACCCTTCAAAAGCCCACATTACTGCAAAATTTGCACGAGTACAGAACAAAATAAGCCAGACAGGCGTTTCAAAATGAGTCTGAAACATATGAAGAGATACGGCACGCCCGAGTTGCAAATCACTGTTGCCTGAACTATATTAAGTAGGGGGGGGGGGAACGAACATTTCGAGTCACAGATGTTTCAGTAGGTGTTCAGCTAGCAAAGATAAATATCTTAAAAACTGCTATAGAAATGGGGAAGCAAACACAGTCCACAGCATGGTCCGATGTGAATTAACCAAAGCTCTAGGAAAACATTTGCAGCTCTTGAAATAGCAAGCTCCTGAAGGCAAGATCCACGTTTTCTGCATGTTGCTCAACACAAGCCACAATTTTCGATGTGGATGCGTCACCCCCGCTCTCCTTTCATCTAAGACGTAAGCGAGTTCAGAAAAGGGATTTTGACCTGAATTTCTACGCTATATCAGAAAGCCGCATTAGCTGTTAACGGCAGCACGGCCCAGATACCTCGATGCATCTCTTGGGGATGTCGCCAACCACAGACGGTCCCACTCAGGTCAGAAAAGGCGCTCCGAAAAGAGCTCTTACCTGCAGAAACGCCCATCGAGCACATTATCAGAGTCCTCTTTTCACAGGCTTTTATCTAGATTTGGACCGAATCTGAGCCTAGCTCTGGCTCCAAGACCTTTTATAAGCCCTCGCAGACATCCCCACGCAATGCTGCTTTTCAAAAGCCGAGGGCTTGAAGCTTATTTACGTTCAACCTTAAGAAAATTTGTTAGGGCAAAGCCTGAATCAATGTTTTACAACAAAGCCTGCCATGACTAAATACACAGGGAAAAATAACTTCCCTCAGAGGCGCAGCTCTGTTTACACAGAAAGTGGGAAGCCTTTTCCAGCAGCACTCGCTCACATCCTGTGGAAGCGACTGGAATCGGCAGCGGGCGAAGCAGGCTGCACCGAAACCCAACGCCTCCTCGAAGCCCTGAAAACAGACCTTTACAAATCAGCGGCGTGCCGGGGACACACGGAGAACAGAGCATCCCCATCCTCCCACCCCAAAGCTACAGCTGGTGTCACGCCTTCTGTTAAACGTGAAGATTACATACATTAAATTTCCTGAGATTAAGGACAGGAGAGTCGAGCGCATCCCCGCTATCCTCGGGAACAAACACCCGCCTCCAGGAAGTGCCCGATGCAGCAGCTAACAATACCGGTGGCTTAAAATCCCCAAGTCAAAGGTAACACACGTTCAACACCAGCAATAAACCATCCCAGACCTTTATACCAACCACAGGCAGGACAGCAGTGTTTGTTCTGCAGGCGAGATTCCTTCTAGGGCTTCTCCGACAGCCAGAGAGAAAAGTTCGAGTCTCAGAGACTAAAGGCTGTAGTAAAGTTGAATTAAATTAAAATTGAAAATTAGACATGCTGCCTTTAAAAGTCCACGAGAGTAAACCAGAACAGGTTTAGTAAACCAGCGCAATAATAAAACCGTACAGTGCCTTTCAAACCCAAGTGTTTCACTTGCCACCGTGGAAAAAAAATGCTGCTTGGGTGGAGTCACCCGTCAGTTAAAATACCAGGTAACGCAGCAGGAAAAACACACACAAACATCTTCGCTATGCGAAAACAACCGCTGAATGCGATTCTGCTTCTGCTAGAAGCATGCAGGTACAAAAGCCCTGGTGAACAGGACCGAATCCGATGCAGTAAGAACTGTAATTTCTCCCTCTGCAAGAGAAGCATCATCCTGCCTTGGAAATAGCCCGGAACCCTGCCCGGGATCTCGCTCTCTTCTCTCCCAGTTCTGACACCGGGGAAAGACCGACCCCAGGCAAACCCGAGGGACACGACCTAAGGGAAAGCCACCGGTATTCGGCCTTTCTCCGGCATCAGCCTAAGGAAAAGGAAGGAGAGATGGTGGTGGGAACACGCAGGGCTACGGAAATGAGGAAATAACAGCAAGTCTCTCTTAACTCTTCAATTAACGTCCAGCTCAGAGATTTGGCTCTCTAGAAGGGCCAAGCCCAGGCTGCGGCCGCTGCGTTGCGATACAAAGCAGATCGTTAGGACACTGCAGCGTCATCACCGATTCGGGGCTTCACGAGGCCACCTGCGAGGCAGCGGATCGATTCAGCCTTTGGGCTCCTTCGCTCCTGAAGGGCAGGGCGGGTAAAGACGACCTTACACCCAGGTTACAAATGTAGGTCAGCGGCATCTCAAATGTAACTTATTTTAATTCATGTCCCCTTTAGTAAAGGGGAAGACTTCCAGCTGCTGATCTGCAGCACGAGCCAGTCTCACCAGTGACAATTAAAGCCATTTTAAGACAAGCTACATCCCCAGCGATCAACCGGCTTATCTTACAAACAGAACACAGTCCCCATGCATCGAACCGATTCACCGTACTGCAGACAAGCATTTCAGTTCGCACGACTTCTCTTTTGTTCCTCCTCTGAGCGTTGATTAGAGTTTGGGTTATTAAGAGAGAGATACCAAGGCTCTGCTCCTGCAGTTGTGGCTCCTAAGAACTGCCCTGCCCGATTTGAAAACCCAAAACAGGCTCGAAGCGAGACGCTGCACCCCGGAGAGGTTTGGGCAGCATCTTGCAGGCAGCATGAGATAATCCTGCCGAGCGAGACCCGCGCATCAAGATGAGCCCCTGCAGTGTCTGCTCAGCCCAGCCCCGTTGTGACACGAAAATAACAATAAATAAAGCCATTATCAAACCACCGACAAGAGATTATCAGCGAAGACAATGGGGGGTGACACCCCAAACCCTGTTGGGCTGTTAAAATACCACGCTCGCTCGCCACCGCTACTGATTTAACACAACGCTTTCAGGACCAAAACAAATATATATACACGCACGTACGGCGAGAAGCACGCGAGGCACGAACGCGGATGGGAGTCGAGATGTGGATTTGCACGGAGTTATTTGGAGAATAACTGGGGACTGAGCCTCACCTTTGTTTTTTACACGTAGGAGACGGGAGCCTTTGGGGCAGCCGCAGCACCCGTCCCCCCCGCGCCGCCAGCCTGCGCCTCGGCGCTTGCCCAACGCCAACACTGATTTTTTGGGGGTAAACCTGGGTTTTTTGGGTTTGCTTGTTGGGTTTTTTTTTTTTGGGGG
>NW_008824406.1:29396-30007 GCF_000699105.1 Pygoscelis adeliae | reverse complement strand
GTGGTGAGGAAGGGAGGGAGCCCTCAGCGCTGCCGGAGCCCTTCCCCAGGGGGGTACGTACGCCTGGACACACCAGGTCTTGCCTTTTGACACGCAGTCGTGCTGCCGAGTTGCGGGGTGACATTATTCCTCTGGGGAAGGGGCAGAGGAAGACACCGCCATCCTCTCTGTCTCCCGCAGACCTGCGTCTACCACAGAGGTTGCTGCTCAGCGTCCCGGACGCGTGCCCTGCCGAATCGGATGCCCCAGAACCCTTGTTGGAGGGCTGGGATTACCTGAAAGGAGGAGGCGGGGAATCTGTCCATAAGCATGTAAGTAACCCAGCGTTCACCCGGGTGTGCGTACACGACCATTAAGATCACCTTCCCAAAAGCTCCGCGATGCTCCCGCACGGTTTCGCGGGACGCTCGGTCTCCAACAGGGGTGCCACGGCCTGGAATAGGATTTCTTACGGCACGGGCAAAACCGTCAGGATGGAGGGAAACGTCCAAGAATAATGCCGCCTGGACGCTGAATGGGCTACGGATCGAGCCAACAACGCTGGGCACCGGCTGCTTGAAAACATGGTTCCTGTTTCCTTCTGGAAAAATCCCAGAGGATGGGTAGGAACA
>NW_008824406.1:26981-27493 GCF_000699105.1 Pygoscelis adeliae | reverse complement strand
GGAGCTGGGGGCTCGCATCAAAAGCCCTTTCTCCCCATTGCTCGAGATCAACGTGCTTCTTCGTTAGGCCAAAACGTGGGGGCTCTTAGCACGGCCTAGCGCAGCTTCCAGGGTTGTAGCTGAAGTTCTCGCCTGCTTTTAATAGCCAGCTCAATAGCTGAAGTTTTCATCACGTCTCTCATGCTGAGAGACTCCAAAGCACTTCTGCGTGTTGCGCTTGCAAAATAAAATCATTATTTTAGCAGGAGCGTGGGCGGGTGATCTGCGGGGTATTCACAATGGCGTGATGAGAGAGAGGAAACCGTCTCTGCCGGGCGAGCTCCTGTTTTAATAAATTCATCGGGCTCGTTACTGATCAGAGGGCAGAAGGGCTTCGTAACAATGACTTGGTGAGAAGACCGAGTTTAGTTCTGGTCAGGAGATTGGGTTACGGCTGGCCAGGAAGAGGGTAGCAAAATAGAGCCTGTAACTCAATGCCCTCGCCAAGCGGGGCGCGAGATGCCAGCGGCAGG
>NW_008824406.1:14954-26955 GCF_000699105.1 Pygoscelis adeliae | reverse complement strand
CCAATGCCTTGAGACGGCAATCATAGGAAGCCTTACGCCGGGCGGCAGAGTTAATTCCGGCGCTTGTTAAATCGTTCCATGAAGGGACACAGCTTGCGTCTCGGGAGCTGATGATAGCTGTGGCCTTGAGTAATGGTTTAAAATTGTAGGGCTGCTCAAATCCCAGCCATCGGCTGTCTTTCCTCTTTGTCCTTTCAGCTGGTACCTTTTAGGTGTTCTTTTAAAGCCCTTAGAAGGAAAAATCTCCGTCACCTGTCCTTTCTCACATCCTTTTCCAGTCCAAACTGCTGAAAATTTGTGTTCGTAAACTCGGTGGTGCTTGTGCCGCTGAGCAGAGATTTCTCGAGGAGCCGCCGCCACGCTTGCAGCTGCTTTTGCAGTTGTCGGGGCTTTGGGTGTCTGCAGAAGCAGTTGGAGCAACAAGAAAAGCGAGCTGTCTGCAGCAGGAGCTCTCCTCGCGTAAGAGAAGAGACGGGAGCTGCCTTCTGGCATCCGTCGTGGTTTAGAAAGGTCATTTTCAAACCCTGCCCGTCAGGAAGGAGACCCTCTGCTGCTGCCGGTGATGGCTGCAGGAAGCAAAAAGCTAAGCGGGGTGGAGCAGAGGAGAGCCCAACTCGTCTTGTCCAGCGTTTTTCGTGGTCCGGATGGATGCCGGTGCAGTCAGGGACTGCAGGCTCTCCGTGCTGCTACAGAAATCGAAGCTACCGGAGGTAGGCAGGTGGAGAAAAGAGGAAGAGAGGGCAGGAAGAGGCTGAGCTGTAGAGCAGGCAGCGTGGCTGACTCGCTGGTTAGCAGTTGAAAGAGATTTCGGGTGCACCTGCCGTTCTCTGCGCCTCAAACCCTGCTGCAGTCGTTGAGCAGGGGAGCCTGGGAACTGCCCGAACGAGATGGGTCTTCCGTCGAAGGTGCGAGAGGAAAAATCGTGCGCAGGAAAAGTGCGTGAGCTGGCCTGGTCCTGCCGTCGCATTGTGTTCTGGTTTGGGTTTTTTTTTTTTTTAAGGAATTCCCTTTATTTTCTTCTTCCACCTATATCTTATTTGGCGTGGGTCTGAGGTGGCACGAGATGGATCCCAGCGTAAAGGCGTGAGAACGTGACAGTCGTGGTCAGTACTCAAGAGGAACATGCAAAAAACCATAGGAGACGCCAAGGAGCAGCTTTAAACACATACTCTTCTCCTAATACCTTACGCAGTTGAGAACCCAAGGAGTTGTTTGGTTTTTTTTTTAGACCCTCCAGCACATCTCTGAGGAAGCAGTAGTGATGTAGCAGGAGATCCACGGTGGGCTTCTGAGATGTGTTGCCTGCTTCTCGGTGTGTAGTTTTTTTAATATTCCACCCAGAGGGTGTTCGTTAGGACAGAAAGGGCATCACAGTTTCAGTACTCGTCCATTGTTGCGTGTGTGGGTTTTGGTGTTGGGCTGTGAACTTCTACTTGAGGCCTTAAAGAAGGCGGTTCTCGGCAAGAAGGGGGTTCTGGGCTGACCGGAGGTGCTGTGGCTTCCTAGTTACAAAGTCACCTCATTTAGCTTTTGCAGATCTGCTGCACTAAAATCTTAATAGGTACAGAGAAAACCCCCCAAAACCTGACACAGACCTTTTGGTTCAGTCAGTCAGGTAGCTGTAAAACAGATTCTCAAGAGGGTTTTTTGGGGTCTTTAACGTGGCTTCTGTTTGTCTTTTAGTTTCTGTGTCATCAGAATTACCCAGTGCTTGCCAGAAAAAGGAGCAGCTCCTTGGGTATGTGCCCCCCCGCCCCGAGTGGCCGTATGCCAAGCAGATGCCCTCCGCTCCGGCAGCTTCGCCTACCCCAGGAGTCCTGCAGGCACAGCGGTGTTAATGCTGGTGCAGCAGAACTCCGTGGGGCCTCTAGATCTGTGTTATCTAATTGCTATCTAATTAAATCTTCGAAATGGCTGTGAAATGGGGAGGGTTTTGCTTCTCTGTGAGTTACGGATGGAAAACCGGCTTGTGAATAACGAGTGAGTTGTCTTAAGTTATGAGTAAGGATTGAAGCGCCAGGCTTCAAAGACCCAGTCTGGGTTAGTAAACACTAATATGACTTAATGCATGGCTCGCTTTTCTTTTGTGTGGCCTAGCTGGCTTTAGGGGAGAGGGAAATCACAAATGAGAGGTCTGTTTGTGACACCGGAGTCTATTTACCTGGTTAAACTAATAATTAAACGTCAGGAGGGAAGCTGGGCTCCAAAACTGGTGTGGAAGCCCCGTGTCCAGGGTCACTGGTAACTCGCAGCCCTGAATTGGCACTCTTCAGCTGGACTGATTGCTTATTCCTCCGCTAACTAGGATTTGGGGGTCATCTTAATTAGTAACTTAAGTCAGAATCCGTGGAGATAAAAATATTAGTCTGGCAATCCACAACAGTTTAAGGAAAATGATCTCCTTGTGTGTCTTTTTTTTTTTTCCACTTCAGTTTGCTGATGGACAGTTTGCAGGGCAGTTAGCTCCCAGCTGCTGCCTACAACCTCCTCGCTGGTGCTTAAAACTTACCCTGCCACAGTCCAGAGTCTAGGTCCCTTGGTTAGACTGCGCCTTGCTTCACCGATCGCCGCCGGAAAGAGAAAAACCCCCCGATCATCTGATAACCGACCGCTTGGGGAGGATGTGAGCAGCCGAACGCGGGTGACTGAACTTTGTCCCTCGTGTGCGGGGATGGGGATTGTCACCTGCTGGCGCCGCGGCGCTTCGTGAGGACCGTTCACCTGAGGTTTGCAAAAAAAAAAACCCCCCTCGTTTCTGTCGTCTCAAAATTGGTCTGTGTGCGGGTGGCAGAGAGGGCTGCCCACCTCGGATTTCACCCTCCAGCAAAGGCAGCGGATTCACTGGTTATAAAGGGCCGAATTGAGAATCGAGGTTTTGCCTAGTAACGCTTTGAGTTGCTAAATATGATCAAAGTACAGAGAAGTCAAAAGGGAAATATTTCGGAGCGTAACGCTGTGACCTCCGGTCTGCTAACTACTTGTGACATCAGAGGACGAGTTAGCGGGGTTTTGGCACGCAGGAGCTGTACCCTGGAGGAAACCTGTGAGGATAACCGCTGATTTTTGATGCCAGGGCTGTGAGGATGGGTTTTGACGTCACAAACCAAAATGATTTTTGTAAAACTTTGACTGAATATTTGCTTTAGGTGTTTGTAATTCGTCAAAAATATTTTGAAACTGGGAAACGAAAGTTTCTGTTCCTGCTGCTCAGCGTTGCTTAGGCAGAGGTAGTTTATTTGATGAGAAAGGACGAGAGGAAACGGCCTCAAGTTGCGCCAGGGGAGGTTTAGATTGGACATGAGGAAAAATGTCTTTACTGAAAGAGTGGTTAAACATTGGACCAGGCTGCCCAGGGAAGTGGTGGAGTCACCATCCCTGGAGGTATTTAAAAGACGTGTAGATGAGGCGCTTAGGGACATGGTTTAGTGGGCGTGGGGGTGTTGGGTCGACGGTTGGACTCGATGATCTTAGAGGTCTTTTCCAACCTTAATGATTCTGTGATTCTATGAAAAGTGATATTTGCAGGTTGGGAACGGACAGGCACCTTAATACCGTGAAGCAAATACTGATTTTGGGATATTGCAGCAGGTCCTGCGTGGCCTTGCCCGGGTCACTCAGGAGCGGTCTCTGTTTCGTACCTGCTCTCGCAGACCTTGATGAGCATCTGGATGTGCTGATTGACCCCGTGCAGGGACGTGGGTGCAGAAGGCAAGGGTGATCCTCTGGGTTAAGGGATGTACCGATGCCTTTGCGAAATAACATGGAAATTAGAGGGCTTTTGCTAGTTTTCAGTCTCTATTTTTTTCTAGATTGATAAGGGGCGTAAATATATTCCCCATCTGGATCTCCGAGGAGTGTCTGTGCGACCTGCCTGCCACAGGAGGTGCGAAGGGTGGGGAGGGAGAAGCAGCTGCAGCCCTCCCAAATGCTTTCCCCCCTCTCCAGAACATGTCTGTGCTGGGAATACCGTGTGGCACCTGTGAGAAGAGGGAACCCTTGCCAGGCGTGTTCCCAAAAATACTCTCGTGTCTTGTTTCTCAATATCCTAGCTGCCGAGAAGCGTTATCCAGCTGTGGAAGATGTAAACGCCAGCGCACCTTAAAAGCATTTGCAGCTTTCTTGGGTACGGTCCACTGCCAGGATTTAATGTAAGTGGAGTAATTCTGAGAATTAATTAATGGAGCAGTCTGATTCCCAATAGCCTCAGGAATTGGAATGTTCCAGTAATTAACAGAAGATTAATTTACCTTCGGAGGAAAGAAATAGGTAGCTAATGAGGAGTCAGATTGGGGATAGTTTAGGATTATCTTCCTCTGCTCTTTCTTGATGGTGTTTTCAGTGAAGTGGTGGGTCAGATATCTGCAGCTGTAAGTTGTTGGGTACGCATTAACAGCTTTGGTAACCTCAGATGTTAAAACCTATTTTTGTTTCTAAAGAAGAGAATGTTAACCAGGCCTTGAAGTTTATCTCCTGTCCTTTAGAAGATGCCAGAGTATCTGATGGTGCTTTCAGTAAGCAGATGAGGCTTTGTTTTTAGCGTTGGTGTGGGAGGATGCAACTCTAGGCTAAAATCCCTCTTTCTGGGTTTGATCTTGCACGTTATTTGAGTGAGCAGGGGCAGAAGGTTGTGTTTGGGAGTAATCTCCAGTAAATACACCAAAGAATGTGGTTAATGGTTTTCTAGAGCCGCATATTTGAAATGTTATCAAGTATCTGGGAGAGCACAGCTTCCTTTACCGGTGACTCTCCTGTGCCCTGGCAGGAGGGCTGGTAGGTATCTCCTCTCGATTTCTGCAAAGTAACCTAATTTTGGAGGTAGAGGGGGAAATATCCTCCTAGCGTAAGGGATTTGTAGGAAGCCCAAGTCTCTGCCTGCCTTCAAACACGCAGTCATGGTTACTCACTAAACTTGAAATAAAAAATAGCCAGCAGTTATCTTGTTGTTCCTTTCCCCCGTGTCAGCACAGAGCTTGGAGCTGCTGTTATTTAGTCTGTTTAGAGAGTCTTTGCTGGCAGCGATGTGCAGGATAATTCTTTATACGTGTCTGACGCGCTACAGTTATTCCAACAAAGTTCTTTAGACAACAGCTAGGGCTGACTCGGGCCTCTCTCTGCTGGAGAACTGGCTTTGCTTGGGATGGTGCCTCGACCCTGTGTGAAACCACGACCCGTAGGAGCCGTCCTCCATAGGGGCATCCCTTCCTGAAGGGCACGTTTCTGGGGTGTCGGGGGGGGACACGACACCATCTATCTCCAAGTCGCCAATAACATCGCAAAACCATCCGCTATATTGGTGGGGTTCTTATTTGGGATGACAGACCGTAGGAGTGTCGGATCTAAGCAGCAGGTTTGTGTGTTAGTGTCTGTGCCTAACTGGTTTCCAAGAGGTATTTTATTGATCCTTCTATGCATCGCTGTTTTTCTCGGGGTTAAAGGGTAGGAAGGATGGCTGTGATGGGGCTGCAGTTCAGTTTCCATTACGTCCTCATCTACCAATGCGGCCTAAATGTCAAAGAACAGTGTCCTTCATGCTGTTTGTTTGGGTCCTTTTTAGTATCTAGACATAATAGCACTAAAAATAGTTTGTTGAGATTCTTTACTAATCTTTGGGGAGGGTGTTTTGAACGGGGGTGTAAATGAGGCTTAGTTTTTGGCTGTATAAATAAGTTTGTTTGGGAAATGAAAGCTAGGAGAGCCTCTTAAGGAGATTAATAACTGTTTTTTGTACAGTGCGACCTGCCCAGCTACTGGGTACGTGCGGCGTGATGTCCTCAAATGCCAAGTCTAATTGCCTCTCCTCTGAGCTCATGCCTTTGGGTTGTTGTAGCTCTTCTGGCACTTGTCCTGTAAGTCAGGTCCTAATTTTATCTCGTTACCCACACAGCTTGGTGACAGTGTGACATAGCAGTGGAAAGGGAATGACATCAGCAGAGGAACAGATCTGTGGAGAGCAGCGGCAGGGATTTCTTTTTTTTTTTTAAATTAAGAATAAGCCATGTCAAGGCGTTTCTGCTTCTCAAGCTTGTAAATTCGTGCGGCGTGATCCCCGTCACGAACCGCTAGCTGTGCGAGGCCACTCATGTCTTGGGTTGTTTTCGCAGGGTGGTTAAGGGCTGCCCATTTGAATTGGCAACGCTCTCCACGTTTCGAACGCCTCCATACCTACAATTCCAAACGTAGTAGTATCGAACACCGAGAGTTTGCAGTGCTGTGGCTTTTGCTGAGAAAAGACGGGGTCAATCCCTGCATTTAAAAGAAAACGCAACATGAAGAGGTGTGTGTGAGGTGGGGAGCTGCTTTTTTACGCTAGCCATCCACTTTGAACACAGAGGAAGGCTTTTTCTACCCAAGAGTTCAGTGGATGTCTGGAGGCAGCTGGAATCCCCTCAGCAGCGCTGGGAATTATGAGGATCGTGTAAGACTGACAGTTGTTTGGATGGGGTGAGAGCGATACGTGTGTATTTGGTGGGAATTATTGTTTTATATTATTCTGCCAGGATGTCTACGTGTGGAGGAAGCCTCTTGTTTTGGAGAGCACACAGCGGTTCTAACAGCCGTTGATGTTATAACTCAGAGGATATTTTAGCTGCCCGTCGCTTTGCTCCTTGGTGAGGAGCTCCCCAGCTGCGGAGCAACTGTCGAGCCTGCGTGCGGTGGCTTATGAACCAGGACCGTGCGCGTTTGCTTAGTGGCTCCTGGCAATTCTGGAGGGATGAGGGGCAAAAATATCGAGTATTTTGCAAGAAGTGGTCTGCACAGGAGGAGGAAGGGGTGAAACTGAGGCTGTAAGGGGCTTGTTTGGGGAGGGGTGTCACGGTGGCAGAGTCTGAAGGATTCCTTCGAGTAAGTTTGCATGCGTTGAGCAAATTAAAGAGCTGGGGTTTTTGTTTTTTTTTTTTTCTGGTAGGGGAAGCTGCAGGTTCTGGCGTCAGGGGATGCAGTCGGAGGAAGTCTGGTGTGTGTGAGGGTGCGAAGAGCTGTCCGGCAGTGCTCAGAGTCAGTGTGACAGTGGCATCAATCGGTGTTCTTCAGATGCTGAGGTCAAACCGGCGCTTTGCAATTACAGGATCTCGTAGCCCAATGTATGGGCCGCGACTTTAGCCCCAGGACTGACCTGCAAAGCCACCAGGAATGTAGAAATGTGGCTTTTGTCAAAGCGATCTCTCCTCTGCCACGAAGGAGAGAGGAGAGAGCAGAATGGAGCCTTCCTCGTGGCTACCGTGTGGCTTGTCACACTTTTGTGCCCCCGCGGTCCTCGCTGTGGGCTGTCGAGCTTGTCTGCCCTAGTTGAGTGGTTCAGCGCTGTGGTTCTGAGTCGCAGCTGGCTTCGTAGTTGC
The DNA here is from genome assembly GCF_000699105.1 of Pygoscelis adeliae. Classification (NCBI taxonomy): domain Eukaryota; kingdom Metazoa; phylum Chordata; class Aves; order Sphenisciformes; family Spheniscidae; genus Pygoscelis; species Pygoscelis adeliae. The sequence goes on along the minus strand of NW_008824406.1, from coordinate 19,618 downwards.
TGCGTGGCGCCGAAAACTAAGTGAAATGGGTTGAGATGCTCTTGAGCGTGCTCCCCCCCCTCCCCCTCCGCCCCATCTTCCTGTCATCCCTCCCCCCCACGCGCTGAAGTATTTAATAAGGGATATTTAAGGAAGCCTCCTTCCAGTCCCCCGCTTCCAGGAGGCCCTGGGGAGGCACGGTTAACTATTTGAGTTTGAAAAAGTGTTTTAAAGACTGTTCTATAGCCGCGTAGAACCTCTTCTGGCGTGGTGCGGGCAGATGAGCTAACCCCTTCCCCTTAATTGGACTTTTGTTGTTCGCCGCCAGCCGCTCTACAGCGTCTTCATCCTTGCCGGGATATCCGTTTCCCTGCTGCCTGTTCCCGGACAGCCGATCTTCTGTCTTTGCAGGCAGCTGATGTACGTTTTCTCCGTCCTCCTGAGCAGCGTTGGGATGGGATTTTCCTCCCAGTCCTCTTGAAGGAAACTGCAGGTGTGTTTGCCCTCAGCAGGAGGCTCTAGCTGTGACCTGGCCTTCAGCTCAGTGCCACTGAGCTGGTTTTGTCCTTACAAATCACCCGTCACCTCCCAGTACAGAGTTTGGTAGAAAATTCAACCTCCCGCCCACCGTTTATCTTCCCAAAATGGTTTATAACTATTCCCTTCTAGATGGAGGCTACCGTGGGCCGTTGGCCTGTGTAGCTGCGTGAGCAAGAGCAAACAGCGTGGTTTGGCATCTTGTAGCGACTTGCGTTCATTCCTTGCTTACTGGGGCATCAGGGAATTGCCGTGCAAACCAGTTTCTTTGCCGGGTTGCGCCTGCTGTGATTTTTGACAGCGAGCTTTCAGCGTAGTTAAGCGGACCGGCCTGAAAAGTAGAGCAGCTGCGTCCTGCCATAAGCTTGGAACTTCCTTCAGTATTCCCAGTTATCGGCTGGTGAAAGTAGGACACTCTCAGGTAGTTTTGGGGTTTTTTTTTTCCCCTCTTCATTGACGATTAAATAAAACACATCGCTGTTTCGGAGGCTCTTTTAATAGCAGTCGTGAGAATCTGAAGGTATCAGCGAGGTTGGGGAAGGTTACCTGAAGAGAGACCGGGGCTGAAAGCTGGCTTTATTTTTCTATTTAGCAAGGTTTCTCTGCATAATTGCTCCGACTGCAAAACATAAACACCTTTGCTAAGGTAGATGCAAGCCTTGGACAGAAGTTGACATGCTTAAAGCCACACTCTGTTGGCATTCAGGGGTGATTAACGCGTCTTTCCGCCGATTGATGACTCGGCAGCTATGTTGCACAGGGAAGGAGAAGCGCAATCAGGCTCTGCTCTGCTCCGGCAAGTCCTTGGGTGCATGTTGGGCAGGGCAAGGGGCTTTTTTGTGAAGGAGGGTTATTGCAGTAAGCAGCATTTTTTTTTGGAATGCGGACCTGCTGGCTAGTCCTCCGAATGGCTGCGGGCTCCGGGGCTGAGCTGCCCCGCTGAAATCAAGCGTGTGGACTGATGTGAATCGCCCCGGCCGGCTGCTGCCGCCTCTCTGCCCGAGAGGTTTGGCACCGGTTTCTGCTCGGGTCTGGGAATACCTTGCTGCGTGTTCCCCGTGGCTCTTTACTCTTCACAGAGCTTTCTTGCCAGCCGAAGTCCTTAAAATGAGAGATGAGCTCCTCGCAGCCCTTTCACCGCGATACGCAAAATCCGCCGCCTGCTGTAGGTGTATTAATGGCTACGGTAGAATATACGCGGTGGCTTTGCTTTTCTCTGCCTCTTGATTTGCAAGTCATCCTCAGATGGAGGCACACGCTCTCTCTGCCCCCTTTATAGTATCGCTGTACGGAAGAGTGAAATTAAATGTGCGCGCAGACGGGCTCAAACTCCAATCTCCAGGAGGAGCCTTCAGGTTTTTATTTTTATCTCCTTCTTTTGTAGGAAATAGACAGACGGTTGGAAAAGAAGCTGAAGATCACGCAGAAGGAAAGGTAACGATGCTGTGTGGTTTGGTTAAAAAAAAAAAACAAAAAACCAACAAACCCTTGTTTTCCTGAGGTGCCGTTGGACATCTGAAGGCCTGGGGAGCGGGAACAGTGGGGAAACAGCTTCAAACCGAGCAGAGCGCGCCGGGTTTGAGTTCAGAAATAGGGAATCTCTGTAATCGTGCCACTAGATGGCCCTTTCGATCCATAGGAGGGTAGCGGAAAGCTTCTTGAGAGTGATTTTATTTCAGAGCCGGGTCTTCCAGACTGGATGTAGCTACGGCTATGGGGAAGCCATTTAAGAAAAAGACATTCAAAGGAAGAAATGGGTGAGTCAGGTAATCCCAACTCATGGCCCTAAATTGGCTTGCGGTGTCTTGCGTCAGTAAGACTTTCTTTTCCTGCTTCCTTTGGGTTGGGGCGGGGGTGTGTGTGTTATTGTCTTCTAGCAGAAATATTTCTAATCACTTCTGACAAGTCTTTCGTTGTTGTTTTTCCCCTTTTGATTCTTAGTAGGCCACTTAAAGAATCATGGTATTACTTCTCTGGGACTTCCGCACAGAGAAGGGACCATAAAAAAAAAAAAATTCAGATGGTGAGACGGGGGCCAAGGCTGGCTCTGAGAAGGGAAATGGCAGGGTTGAAGCGGAAGGCTGGGTATCCTGGCGAGAGGAGCCCTAAAAGTCCTTGCAGGGAATGGAATCAAGGTGCTCATACCGGTATCTTCAAATAGAAGCGCTAAAACTTTTGCCCGGTGTCTGCTTCCCTTTCCTTCGGTCGAGTTTAAAGATGTCGAACGCGGCAGGGACTGGTTTTCTGTCCCTTCCTGAGCTAATCTGCAAACCTGCCTGCTGTTCTAGTTTAGGGTTACAAATATAACGAGGTCTTTAATTATTACAGGCTGCCTCTTAATCACGGGAATGACATCTGACTGGGAGGAATTCGCACGCAGAGCGAAAAACATGCTCGCCGTAGAAAACAAGTACCAACCAAATGTTTTTCTTTCAAACAGTAGAAAATCAAAATCTCCTCCTAAAGTGCCGATCGTGATTCAGGACGACAGCCTTCCTGCAGGTCCTCCCCCGCAGATCCGCATCTTGAAGAGGCCGACGACCAACGGCGTGCTCAGCAATCCCAACTCCGCCAGCAGACCGGCCTTCCCCGTGAAATCCTTGGCGCAAAGGGAGGCGGAGTACGCGGAAGCCAGGAAACGAATATTGGGCAGCGCGAGCCCTGAAGAAGAGCAGGAGAAACCCATTTTGTTTAGGTGGGGGGAACCCGTCTTGTTTAGGTGGGGGGAACCCGTCTTGTTTAGGTGGGGGGAACCCGTCTTGTTTAGGTGGGAGCGGCCTTTCGTGCTGCGGCATCTCTGTGCGTGCTCCTTGCGAACACCTTCCTGTCAGAAGGAGGGGGACGAGCTCCTTGAAGAGCAAAGCGAGGCCGGCAAGGAGAAAGGAGCGCTTTGGCAGCAAGCAGGGCACCATAAAGCTCAAATACGCGGGAGTTAAGGGAGGTGCAAGTGCCTGATAAGGCCGTAAAGGTTATCCTGGACCCTTGGAAGGGTGTGATGTGGATGTAGAAAGGAGCGCGGGCAGCCAGAGTTATCCTGGCAGGGCGTATCCTCATCTTTGCTGGGGTTTTTGACTTCAGGGAAGCCGCCACGTGCAGGCGGGAGAGTCGAGCTTAAAAACGAATGCGGATTATTTGAGGGCACCGTGCTCCCTCTGCAGTTGCAACGTGGGTCTTAACTACTCGAGAGTAAGACTCCCGAACCTTTGGAGAGAAAGTTCGATTTCGGTGGCGTTCCCCATCCCGGGGAGCAACGCGGTGACGATTGTCCCGCGGGGGCGGGTGGGGGAGTCTCTGTTGGAGGCGTCCCGCGTTCCCGCAGCCCTGTCGCCTCCCCCTCTGATCTCCCTTTCTCCTTGCAGGCCGCCGAGGATCTCCCAGCCGGAAGACACCAGGCAGCCCAGTAATGTGATTAGGCAACCCCTGGGTCCCGATGGCTCGCAAGGCTTCAAACAGCGCAGATAAACGCGGGCGAGAGACGCTGCTGCGGAAGGCAGGGTCCGCCGCCACGGGTCGCACTGCCGTGGCGGGCGAACGGACTTGAGCAAAGGGAACTACCTGGTTTATTTGCACTGTGATCCCCTTTGCTCTGCCCACTGTGACCTTCAACCCCACGCACTGTGACCTCCCCTCTCCACCCACTGTGACCGGCAAACCGAGAAGGGCTTTGTCCCCAAGTCGCTGTCAAAGGAAAGGGGACGAGGGGAGGGGGTGATAAAGGACTCGGACGGGTGCAGGGAGTCGTGTGCGCGCCACTTGGGTTGAAGCTAGCGCCAGCAATAATGTTTGTTGTACTCTTAGCCTGGGATTTAAGGAAAAAAACAAAAAAACAAAAAAAGGGAAGCCTCCCCAGCCGCGCGTGTTGTCCTCATCACTTTACGAGCAAGTTCCGTTTCAAAGGATCTCTTTTATTTTATTATTTTTTTTTTCTTGTTTGTTTTCCGTGTATCAGATCGACGGAGTGCACGGGAAGGGTTTTAACCGTTTGTTTTGCTTGAGAGAGGTAGTTAAGTGTTGGAAAAGGAGTTTCAATGAATTTCCGTGACTTTAATGGCTCGGGTTTTGGCAAGTCCTTCCTTCTCGTTCTCTATTTCTACCGCTGCCGAGCGTGTGGAGGCGGCCTCCCGCATACCTTGCCTTTCCCACCGCCT
>NW_008824406.1:12179-12512 GCF_000699105.1 Pygoscelis adeliae | reverse complement strand
CAGCGGGGGTATCTCCGTTCCCCCGTGTGCTTTGGGGCTCCTTTCCCCGTCAGCCTGGCCTAAAGGCTGCCCTGGCAGAGCTAGGCTGGAGCTAACGCAGCTCAGCGCTTCTGAGAAACTGCTTTCGAGCTGGAGATCCCGCGGAAGGGGAAGCAAAACCTCTTGTGCAATTCTCGCCCGGTCCCCGCTGGGACCTGACGCCTGGTTTTGCGGGGGGCCAGCTGGTTTTGGGTGAAACGAGAGGCGCTGCGACGGCTCCACCTCGTTCCGCAGCGAGCGTGGGTGCAAGCGGGTTCCTGCTTGAGCTGTTTCGGTACTGTTAACGAGGGGAGG
>NW_008824406.1:10992-12096 GCF_000699105.1 Pygoscelis adeliae | reverse complement strand
CCGGCGGGACCAGCCGGCGTGGAGCGGCAGGCTGCGGATCACGGCCAAGGGCAAGATCGCCTTCATTAAGCTGGAGGACAAGACCTCGGGTAAGGAGGAGGCGAGAAGGCGACGGCTCCGCGCCTCTCCGTGGGGAGGAAGACGCTACGCCCTGGCATTAACCCGCTCCCGTTTCTCTTTTTCAGGAGAGCTTTTTGCCCAGGCGCCGGTGGAGCAGTTCCCTGGCATCGCTGTGGAGAGCGTGACGGACTCCAGCAGATATTTCGTCATCCGGATCGAAGACGGGAACGGTATGTCGCGATACGTGGGGGACAGGTTGGGGGAATCGCCTCAGAAAGTCTTCAGTGCCCTCGCTGCTCTTATTTGTGAAGGATTCCTGCTTTCAAGGGCTAAATATTCTCTGCAGACGGTGGCAAAGAGACGAATTATCTCACTCCCACGCGCCAGCTGCGCTCTGTCCTTCACCAGGAATAAAACCAGTTTAATTTTGCTGCTCGGCATTAGCGTGAGGACGCCTCTGCGTGCAGGATCATCACCGTGATGCCAACCTCTGCTTCGACTCGCTTATATTAATTTAAAAGCCGGTTTTACTAAGCCTGTACGGGCAACCAGCGAGCTAAAGATATCTCCGGTCCCATATCTCAGTCTCCGGAGTCCCAGCTCCAGCTGGAGGAGGCGGCGGGCACGGGGGTGTGCGGGACGGGGTGTCCCCTCCCTCTTCCTCCGCTGCTTTGCGATTCCAGCCCCTACTCTTCCTCCTTCCCCAGGCCGCCGAGCTTTCATCGGAGTCGGCTTTGTCGACCGAGGAGATGCTTTTGACTTCAACGTGGCTCTCCAAGACCATTTTAAGTGAGTTCGTGCCTCTCCCTGTGTCCTCTCGGCTCGATTCTTTTTGCGGATTTCTGCCAGAAATGGTGGGGGAGAGGAAGCCGTGAGCTCCTGTCGCGCTGTCGTGGTTTAACCTCCGTCGGCAGCTGAGCACCACGCAGCCGCTCGCTCACTCCCCACCACCCGGTGGGATGGGGGAGAGAATTGGAAGAGCACAAGTGAGAAAAACTCATGAGTTGAGATAAAAACAGTTTAATAATTGAAATCAAATGATAA
>NW_008824406.1:9261-10868 GCF_000699105.1 Pygoscelis adeliae | reverse complement strand
ATATGGTGTGGAATATCCCTTTGGCCAGTTTGGGTCAGCTGTCCTGGCTGTGCCCCCTCCCAGCTTCTTGTGCACCTCCAGTCTTCTCAGTCGGTAGACCATGGGAAACTGAAACGTCCTTGACTAGTGTAACCATTACCTAGCAACAACTAAAACATCAGTGTGTTATCAACTTTGTTCTCATCCTAAATCCAAAACACAGCACTGTACCAGCTACTGGGAAGGGAATTAACTCTATCCCTGCCGAAACCAGGACACGCGCTTGGGCGGGTGAGCGGGGTGTGAAGGGGTGGAAATGCCCGTTTCTCTGCTCAGCCTTTGCGCGGGCAGCTCTCCTTCTCTCAAATATTTCCTAGCCTGCGTTACTAGGATCCCAAACTGGGCTTCCCAGTCTGAAATTGGGCAAATCCCCTCATTCCTTCTCTTCACGTGCCGCCGGTAAGGGGCTGCTCCTGGGGGACTGGGATGCTGCTCCAGCTGCTGGCAGACGGTGGGGCTTTGGGGCAGGGGGGGGGCGTGCTGCTGGCTGGGGGATCTGCGCCGCTCCGGCGCTGACCGCCGCTGGTGGGAATCGTTCCCCTGGCGCTGCCCGTACCGTCTCACTCCGTCGGGCGAGGTCTCAGATCACATCCAGCGCCTTTAAAGAGCTGCTGCCAGGCGGAGGGGATGATCTCGGGCAGGATTTGTCCGGCAGAGCCTCAGGCTGGTCGTTGACGTGTCCTTTTCTGCTCATTTTAATTCCTGCAGGTGGGTGAGGCAGCAGAGCGAGCTGGCCAGACAGGCCGAGAACCCCGATCAGGGACCCAAACTGGATCTGGGCTTCAAGGAGGGGCAAACCATCAAACTCAACATTGCGGTGAGGGGCTTTTTCCGGCTAAATCCGCTCCCGACCTTTGCCCTTGGGTGGCACAAGAGGAAGCAGCGGCTTCGCCCCGAAATCCCGGTGCAGAGCCCTTCGTGATAACGCCGCGTGCGGTGATTTGCAGGGGGGTTGGTGTTACAGTTCCCGGTTACAGAACCGGGTCTGTGGGTTCGTGGTGGGGATTTGCGGGTAAAAAACATCCTCGGTTTGACCCCTCTTGCTCCTCCAGCAGTGGGACGTCACAGCACAGCGGGGCTTTTTTTCCCCCAGAATAAAGCGATTTGGCGTCGTGCGAGCTGTGGCTGGGAGGAATCACGCCTCCGGCTCGGGGTTTAAACGTGATACCACCCAAATCTCCGTCTCTTCTTTCAGAACATGAAGAAAAAAGAAGGAGCAACGGGGAACACCAGACCGCGTCCCGTGGGTCCTGGGGGCCTGAGCTTGCTCCCACCACCTCCCGGAGGAAAATCTTCCGCTCCGGTTTGTCATTCCGGAGAGCGGCCATCTTCTCTCTCCGCGCCCGCCCAGCTCCCGGGCACCCCCATCACAGGTCTGTGGTCATGCAGCGACGACTGTAAAGCTCTTCAGAGTCGGTTTTATCCGTCAAAGTTGGGAAAACAGAGGGGGAATCTGGGAACGAGAGTGGGAAATAACTCCTGATGTTTGTTTTCTCTCTTCCCGATTTTCCTGGCTGCCGACAGACTCCCTCTTGTCCTGGCCGCAGCCCGCTGCTGCTCCCTCTGCC
>NW_008824406.1:5788-7354 GCF_000699105.1 Pygoscelis adeliae | reverse complement strand
CAGCCAGTCCCCGAGCAGCAGCCCCCCCTGGCCAGCTTTCCCCAGTTTATGTACTGAGCATGACATCACATGGTATGGAATAGCCCTTTGGCCAATTTTGGTCAGCTGTCCTGGCTGTGCCCCCTCCCAGCTTCTTGTGCACCCCCAGCCTTCTCAGTCAGTAGAGAATGGGAAGCTGAAAAGTCCTTGACTTACTATAAACACGGCTTAGCAACAACTAAAACATCGGTGTTTTACTAACATTGTTCTCCTACTAAATCCAAAACACAGCACTGTACCAGCTACTAGGAAGAAAATAAACTCTATCCCAGCCGAAACTAGGACATCACTGTAAGGAGTGATCTAAAATGCAAGAGAGGTTGAGCTGGCAGCAGCAGACCAACATGTGGCTATTTCCCAGCATTAGCTTTGCCCAGGGTCTGAACATGAAGAACTGGTTGCCAGAAAATGAGGTATATCTGTGTCTTAGGTGGAATCAGACCCTTAATTTTCTTCCAGCTGCTCTACGAGCTTTGGGCCCAGCTGTGAAAGTGAAGGAGCCAGCTTTTAGACTGATCCTTCCTCTTACCTCCATTGCTCCTGTAGCTTACCTTTGCAGCGGGTTGTTCCAAGTGCAAACGGCGCTTTCGTGATTGCAAAGTGCAAATCTGGGGCGGTTCTGTGATTGCAGCTGCAAATCTGCAGCGGTTTTGCGATAGCAGCTGTAAATCTGCAGCGCCCTTGTGATCGCGAACGCAAACCTGCAGGGGTTTTGTGGTGGCAAACGCAAATCTAGGGGGGTTTTGCGGTGGCAAACGCAAACCTGCAGAGGTTTTGCGATGGCAAACAAATCTGCAGGTTTTGCGGTCAAACCCGCAGAGGTTTTGCGATGGCAAACAAATCTGCAGGGGTTTTGCGGTGGCAAACGCAAATCTGCAGGGGTTTTGCGGTGGCAAACGCAAATCTGCAGGGGTTTTGCGGTGGCAAACACAAACCTGCAGCGGTTTTGCGATGGCAAACACAAACCTGCAGCGGTTTTGCGATGGCAAACACCAATCTGCAGGGGTTTTGCGATAGCAACTGTAAACCTGCAGCGCTCTTATGATCGCAAACACAAACCTGCAGAGGTTTTGTGACGGCAAACACAAATTTGCAGCGGTTTCGCCATCACAACTGCAAGTTTGCGGTGGTTTTGCGATGGCAAACAATTCTGTAGCGGTCTTGCGATCGCAAACGCAAACGTGCAGCGGTTTTGCGATCGCAACTATAAATCTGCAGCGCTCTTGTGGTCGCAGCTGCAAATCTGTAGCGGTCTCGCAATTGCAGCTGCAAATCTGCAGCGGTCTTGCGATTGCAAACACAAATCCGCAGCACTCTTGTGATTGCAGCTACAAGTCTGCAGTGTTTTTGTGGTCGCAACTGTAAACTCCCAGCGGCCTGGCGACTGCAACTTCAAACCTGTTTGCAAAAAGCAGTTTTGCCGTTGCAAACACAGATTTGCAACGGTCTTGCAATGGCAAACGCAAATCTGCAGCAGCTTTGCCGCTGTGAACTGCCGTCGCTCAGCACGTCTGAGTTGCGTGGGGC
>NW_008824406.1:0-1006 GCF_000699105.1 Pygoscelis adeliae | reverse complement strand
GCCCTGCGCGAGGTGGCCCGCCTGCGCGCCGAGGCCGAGGTCCTGCGCAGGTACCCTCCGTCCGTCTGTCCCGAGCTCCGGCTGTCCGTCCCCAGCTCCGTCCGTCCCGGCGTGGCTGTCCCCTGCGTTTGCATCCTTGCGTGTCCGTCTGTCCCTGTGCATCCATCCCTGTGTGTCCCTGCGCGTCCGTCCCCCTGCATTCTGGCTAGTCTGTCCGTCCGTCCATCCATCCCTTTTTATCTTTCCCCCTGCCCCCCTCTGTGTCCGTCTGCCCCTGGCATATCTGTCTGTCTGTCCGTCCATCCCTTTGCATCTTTCTCTGTCTCCTCGCCTGTCGCTGTGTATCCGTCCCTGCGCTCCTTGGCCTGTCTGTCTGTCTGTCCATCTGTCCGTCCATCCCTTCGCGTCTCTCCCTGTGTGTTCCTGCACGTCCGTCTGTCCCCACGTATCCTGGCTTGTCTGTCTGTCCGTCCATCCGCCTGGCCTGTTTGTTTGTCCCTCTGTCCCTGCACACCTTTCCCTCTCTGTGCGTCCATCCCTGGGCATTTTGGCCTGTCCGTTTGTCTGTCCGTCCATGCATCCCTGCACGTCGTACCCCGTGCATCCTGCCTGCCTGTCCGTCTGTCTGTCTGTGCCTGTGCACCTGTCCTGTCCCTCCCTGCCTCGCCACGCGAGTCTGTCGCTGTGCATCCTGGCACGTCTGTCTGTCCGCCCATCCCTTTGCGTCTTTCCCTGTACGTCCGTCTGTCCCTGTGCTTCTTGGCTTGTCTGTTTGTCTGTCCATCTCTCCCCATGCATGCATCCCTGCACATCATACCCCGTGCATCCTGCCTGCCCGCCCGTCTGTCTGTCCCTCCCTCCCTCGCCATGCACGTCTGTCTGTCCCTGTCCATCCTGCCTTGCCCGTCTGTCCATCCATCCCTACGCGTTCATCTCCGTATATGTCTGTCCGTCTGTCCCTGCGCATCCCTCCATCCCGGCACACCTACCCGTGAGCATCGCCCCG
>NW_008824405.1:620973-621664 GCF_000699105.1 Pygoscelis adeliae | reverse complement strand
ACGCCACGGTGGCGAGCGGCGGCTGTGCCCAGCCCTGCCCTCTCCTCGGAAACCTCCTCCTGCCCATGGAAACATGCAGCACCTTCTGCAAAAGAAAGTCAAAAAAGGGATGGGAGACCAGCGGCAGGGAAATTATCGCGCGGTTCCCACGGCGCCAAGTTCCTGCAGCGGTAACAGCATTATTTTTCCTCCTCCCAAGCGGAGGAAAGGTTTCAAGGAGAGCTGAGATGCCGATGCCGCCCGATGTACAGCGAGGCAGCCGGTGTCCCGGGCGCTCCAGAAACGCCAGCTGACTCGGATTTTGTGTCCTGCTGTTTTAGGCCCGGAGCCAGGATCCGTCCCGAGAAAACGCCACACAATGCAACAGAATAGATGGCTGCGTAACCCCAGTTAAAGATAGCTCGGCCACGGTCCGGGTTCGATGACATCCTTTTCTGTAGTGAACGTGAGAAAGCCCGGAGAGGATGAGTTCAGCCTGAAAATATTTCACCCGCAGCAAAGCGCTTTCCAGAAGGAAAGAGGTAAAAAAAAAAAGGCACTCGTACCTCCTGCTGCGCTGCAGGTGTCTCCTGGCTGGGTCCTTTGGGCACTGGGAGCTGCATTTTGGGAGCTGTTCACGCCGTGGGAAGGCAGGGCCCTGGCTGCCTTGCTCTGGCCTAGCTCCTCTTGATGCACGTACCCGGGGGGTCCC
>NW_008824405.1:618966-619743 GCF_000699105.1 Pygoscelis adeliae | reverse complement strand
GCCCGCCCCGGCCTTGAGCAGAGGTTCCTGCCCACCCAGCACCTGGCGCTTTCCCCGACCGGCAAAAGGCATCTCCCTCCTCCCGCCCCCCAGCAATATCAACATCCCCATTTCATCGAAACACCCCATTTGACATCTTTCCCCCACTGAGACAGTCGGAGGAGATGGGTCAGTCCCTGGCTGGTGCGACAGCGAGCACTTTCAAATGACAGCACGCACAGGTTATCCCTCCATCCAGGCTGGGTTTTTAATAAACAACACGAAGAGCTGCTTGCTCAGAAACATGAAAAACACACTTGCATAACCGAGCGGCGGGGACGCGCACAAGGAAAAAATAAATCGGGCAGAGCTGTTATTATTAAATTGCTGTCGGTGGGCAGTAGAGGAGCGCGAGGGGACAAGGCTGGGCGAGGTTTTGAGCTCCCTGCGAAAGTCTGCAGCCAAGCAGCCATGTCCCCAAAACAGCAGCTGGGGAGGCCAAGTCTGCAGGAGCAGCACACCGTCATCCTGGACCACGTCGGCTTGTGGGAGGTCTTCCCCTGTTAAGCGACCCCACGAGTGCAAGGGGAGGGAGAGCTGGCTAAATCCTTCTCCTTGTCAAGGGGGAGTTTGCCAGCAAGCTCTTGTTTCTGTACTTTCCAAGCAAGCGCGTCTGGGAGGGATGGGGATGAACCTACGTCTTGCTCCGCAGGGATGCCGGGGATGCCGCTTGCCTCCTTCGCCGGCTTCTGCCTGGCCCCGATTCGGCTGGCGCCCTGGGCGGGGCGCCCGCAAGAG
>NW_008824405.1:617247-618931 GCF_000699105.1 Pygoscelis adeliae | reverse complement strand
TGGCGGGCCGCTCGAAAGCGGCCAGCCTCTGCTGGGACTCAGCCCTCGGCCACTTTGGGGTTGGGAGGCGGGTTTTTCCCAGCACCCGGGGCCAAACCCAAAGCTGTTCCCACGACCATCCCTCTCTAAAGCACCAACGCCGGTGGGGCTTGGCAGAAGAGCCGGGAAAGATTTCCCTGGAGTACAGTCCCGTGGCCCTCGGGCTGCTCCCAAACACCCCAAAAGCCCCGAATCTTTCAGATGCTGTCTATGACTTTTTTTCCTCTCCATAGAAATAATACTTAAAAATATATATATTTATCACCCATGAGAAAACAAAAAGCATGATTTGAATATGCCTCAAGCTCATTCTTCAGGACTTAGTGATAGAGAGGACATCACTGGGCAGGAGAAAAATAAGGCTGGGCTTCGCCCGGCCATCTAATGAAATATTAGCATCTCTCACAAGGAGGTTTTTATCCTATTATTACTTCTTACTCTGGATGTCAATTCAAACCCGCTTCGCTTTCCTGACATGATGCCTGCCCCCGTACGAACACCCGGTTACTGTGGCCCCGAGCCCACTTTCCCCTTTAGCAATTCGCCCTGCTCCCCAGCCGGCAGCTGAGACCTTTTAAAGTACCTGCAAGAGGCAGCTTTCGGCTTTAAAAGCTTTGGGTGCTTCTGCAAGGAGCCTCCGGGGAGGGAAAGCTGCTTTTTGGGGGGGGTCTCAGAGCCTGGTACCACAGGCTGCTTTTAGCTGCCGTGGAGAAGACGAAGCTTTGAGTGCTCCTGGCCCCGCTCCCCCATACGGGAGCTGAAGGACAGGGCAGACGGGTGGTTGATTATCCCCTCTCCCAGCCCAAACGCGCAAGCAACAGCTTCGGCCTCTAATACCAGAGGATGCTCAAAAATTCCTCTGCTGAAGCCAATTGCTTCCCCTCCTGGGGAAGGCTGGGATGGGGCTGATGCATGCTGAAGGCTGCACCTAGAAGCAGTAATTAGCAGCTAGCTAGGAAAATTCTTTAGCTGGTGCGTTGTCACTTGGGCAGAGCTGCTGTTTGCAAGACGCCTGGCCAGCTCGAGAGCCATATCCCAGATACCCGCCTGGGGAAGCGTATCGTGAGGGGGGCCCGAGCCCCGCGGCGCAGGCAGGCAGGTCCCTCTGCCGGCCTCCCAGCCCAAAGAGCTGACAAATGGTTTCTCCTCCCGTGGTGGGACATCCCAGGGAAATAAGCACAGCTTAACACACATCTGCACGTTTCAAAAATATCACGTGCAATATCAAAGCTATTTTTTTTATTTAAAGCAAGCAAAAATCATTTTAGAAAGAGCTGGTGCTGTAAACTAACTGCTCTTAACGAGGGCAAAGCTCACACCAAGAGGAAAAGTTCCCACGCTGCCCAGCAGCCTCATTAGGCCCAGCAATTAGCTAAAGCCACCATGCGAGGTGACAGCCTGCCAACACCCCCCCAAGGGGGACGCAGGGCCCTGCCAGCCAGGGCTTCTCCAGGAACGCAGAGGCTTTCCACCCCAGGTCATCAGACACCTCCGGCTGCATGGGTTGCCCGGTAGCCACGGGTTGCTTCGTCACACTCAGAAGAAGAAAAAACTCTTAAAGACTCCTCTTCACCTTCTTCTCTGCTATAATTTCATTACAACTTCAAGATCAAGTGCTTCATGAGCTGAATAATTAAGCAAAACT
>NW_008824405.1:615075-617090 GCF_000699105.1 Pygoscelis adeliae | reverse complement strand
TAAAGGGTGGGTTTGTTGTGCAACCAACAGCCCTCGCTGCTGGGTTCGGACGTTAGGGCAGATGGGTGCCCGAGGAGGACTTGGACACCCACCCCAGGCAAGGAAGGAGCCGGTCATAGGGACCACGCAGCATGCAGGCAACCATCTTTATTTTAAAAGTTGGCATTATCATTTTTAGTCGGGAAGAGCAGAGACTGCAGGACGGTGAAGCTGGCCGCCTGGTTCCTCGAGAGCAATCTGCCTCCAACAGCTTTCCTCAGGGTCTGAAAAGGGTGCAAGAGCACGCCAGGCCCCCACGTTAGCCCCTTCCTCCCATGCAATAGCCTGGAGAAGAGCAGCTGCTGCTCCCGAGCCAGGCCACAACCCACCAGCCCGCGAATACCCCATTTGGAGCCCCTCCTTGCCAGCTTGCCCAAAGCCCCTAACTTCATGTGTTTGGCCACCTGGATTTTGCTCTTGCCTTTTGCAGAAGGCAGGCCGTGCATCTACAAGAGATGCTGGTACAACCCCTACATCCAGGGAGGTGGATACTTATGGGTATGCTCAGCAGCAACCCCTGGGGGGCTGCATCCTCAAGGAGGGCTGCCAAGGGACATCCCCAGGGTGCCCTGGCCAGCCGCATGCTTGGGACAGGGTGCCGCCAGGGTTGGGGCCTCCGGCTGGTGAGGGACACGTGGAGACGGCCCATAGATTGCCATTGCGTGGCTGTTTCTCTTAACTACAGAAAGCTTCAGGCTTCGGAGCAATTAGACCTAAACCACTTAACGACCATGCAGCAGAAGAAACCTAATCACGCAGGAAGCCAGCTCGGCTTGCCAGTAAATCAGAGCAACTGCAGATTTATTTGATCTGATGGCCTCGGCTTCTTTACGCAGTTATTGGATAGCTTTGCCTTCTACCCATTGACGTTTCTGGCCCCTGGTTTTCTCACGTAGTTTCTTCCTCCTCTCACAACTGGTTTTATACCATCGCCAACACAACCCGGCGTTGAAAAGAAAGGCGGCACAGCAGGAGCCAAGCAGGCAGGAAAGAAGCAGCACATCACCCAGGGGTGCTCCCGCTGCTGCTAGCATTATAGGTCACCAGCGCACACATGCAGTGCTGGAGCTTTGCTAGACCTGGCGAGCCACCGCGTTGGCCCTGGTTTACTCATTGAAGCTCAACTGCAGCCAGAGATGTCCCCAAGAGTTACCATTTCCCAGTACCACCCCAGCTGGGATGGCACGGAAAGCTTTTTGGGTCTGAGACAGAGCTTAGACCCTGCACAGCGGCTCCCGGACCACCCCGTCATCCTTATTTCTCGGGGATAACAAGGCAGAGCACTGCAACAGTGCCCTAGAAGAGCAGAGGCACAAGTTCAAAGCCCAAGACAACCACCACATCCTCCCTCTTCCTTCTCCCGTATCAGTACGGAGCTTAGTCAGACCTTTGTTTACTGCAGATGGGGCCCTCCAACCGGGGAGGAGAGAAGTGAACGCCACCAAAGCCCAAATTACATGGTGACTGAGAAGGTGAGGCAGCCTGGTGCTGAACAGCCTGAAAAACAAGTTGAACCCAAAGCAAAAAATGGTTTTATTTAGTTTTAGCCACCACAAGGAGACCTTTTGCCATCCACAGCTAGATGCTACCAGTTTTATAGGTAAGACACAATAGCACAGTAAAAGTCACAGCTGCACACGAGCAAGGGGGAGGGGAACTGCAGAAAAACAGGACAAGGTGTGGGAATCCCCGGCCACAGAAACCGAAGCCAAGCCAGCGAGGTCATGAACAGGAAATCCTCACCCTATACTTAAACATAAATTGTTTTACTGCTCTGCATCACTTAGCCCAGTAATAAACCAACACATGCTGCAGGACCAGAGGAGTCAGGGTTGCTTTATGTCATGGTTTAGCCCCAGCTGGCAACTAAGCCCCACCCAGCCGCTCACTCACTCCCCCCACGGTGGGATGGGGGAGAGAATGGGAAGAGTAAGAGTGAGAAAACTCGTGGGTTGAGATAAAGACAGTTTAATAGG
>NW_008824405.1:608769-614866 GCF_000699105.1 Pygoscelis adeliae | reverse complement strand
GTGTCCCCTCCCAGCTTCTTGTGCCCCCCCAGCCTGCTCGCTGGTGGGGTGGGGTGAGGAGCAGAAAAGGCCTTGACTGTGTGTCAGCGCTGCTCAGCAGTAACGAAAACATCCCTGTGTTACCAACGCTGTTTCCAGCACCAATCCAAAACGCAGCCCCATACTAGTGTCTGTGAAGAAAATGAACTTGACCCCAGCCCAAACCAGCACACTCTATCATCATTACTTAGTGAGAACCAACATAATATAGGACTTGCAGAAGGTAAAAAAAAATTGTGACCCATCAAACACATCACTCAGAGTAACCTACACCAATTTACCTTAGCTTTTAGACTCCAGTTGCTTCTCTGAAAAAGTTGAAAGAACTCACTTCTACATATGTGCCTTCTTTCACCAGTGCTATTATCTACAATTAATTATTCATAACATTTTTCCTATACTCTTAGCAATACTATGCACAAAGGAGACTGCTCCAGCCACCAGCTTTTATATCAGAGCCCCCAACTGTGCTAATAGCCCCTTAGCACCCCGATGAACCTCACCTGGGACCCCCCACCCACGCACCCTCTGCCCATTGGGCCAGGACCTCCATTTAAACTCGGGCTCAGGTCCCCACTTCTTGTCTCAACTGTGTGGTGGGAGTATGCACCTATAGTGTTGGGTGGCTCTTGGCCTTTTGTTGTGTGTAGGGTGTCTCTAACCTCTTCTTTTTTGTTTTAGGCTGATATTCTGATGCTGCTTCTAGTTGTTTCCTCTGTTGACCCCAAACTTAATATATTTCCTTGTTTTCAGCAGAGGGTGGGGCTGTATCAGCATCTCTTTTTGCCTGCCCTGGATACATCTTGTGGGTATACAGTGACATTGCTATGGACTTTTACTTTAAAAATAGTATGGTGTTTAGGCACGGTCTTGGTCATATGCTTTTGTTAGTACCTGCCCCAGCGGTAGTTGTTGAGCTGGCATGGAAAGCGGTACCCAACCTTGCTGCACGAGCATGGTATGCTGTGAGTGTCCAACAGACCTTCTTGTTGTGGTGGCTGCTGCTTCTTTTGTTGCTACACTTATTGTTCAGGAAGGGTGTTTGGGTTCCTTATGTAAGTACAGTCAGGACAAGCTGCTGGGAGGGAGAAGAAATAATAATATTACAGAAGCTTTTATTACTCCTGGGGCTTTGGCTGTTGGAGGAGCATCACCTACTGCAGCTGGGGTATGGCTGCCTTAGTTAATTTGGGCTGAGAGCCGGCATGTGGTGTGTGGGTTAGGTCATGGGGACCTTCTGGTAGTTACATCAGTTGTGGTGAGTCATGAAGTGAAGCTTGTTAAAAGCTCTGTCTCTGCCTTATCAGTGGATGTTTGTTTGCTGTGGCATGGCTGCTCCATCTGATGTTATTCACTTGGGCTGGAGACGTTCTCTTGTGTTTTATGCTGTGTTTCAGCCGACAGAACAGTTTAAAAGCTTGCTGCAATTGCTGCTGGAGAGCCTGAGAAATGCGTCGCTGGAGAGGCTGCCGGGTCAGGCAGCTGTTTCCCGAGCAGAGCGCAGGAAGGGTTCAGCTTCTGTGGGGGTGACACCTCCACCTTTGTGTGGCTGGCAGAAGCCAGCAGAACAGCATGCAAGTGGGAGAGGGAGATAACCCATCAGGTGGATGGTTTCATTCCTTGGTTTGGCAGGTGATTAGAGTTAATATTCCCTAAGAGCAAGATATTTGAATTACAGGGATTTGGGTTTTTCTTTTCTTGGCTGTTTCCCCTACTCCTAGGGAAGGCAACCTAAAAAAAAAGGACCTTTCAAAGCTCTTGTGGGGCTGCGAAGTGTGATGCTGCTGTTCTACTGGGCAGTTACTTTGTCCTGGCAGTCCCCTGCCTGTCTCTGCTCTGAGCTGGATTCCAGTGGGGTGGTCAACTGCCTTAAGTGAATTAAATGGGCAAATTCCTCAGGGCCAAACCATGCTTGGCATCCTTCGGTAGCTAACATCCTTCAGTTCCTCTGATAACCCCTGTTTGAGGGTTTTCTTTAGCCTTTGAAGTCATGTGGTCCTAAAAGTTTTCTAGTGGTTTTTTCTGTCTCTTATTCCAGTGCACTGCTCTGGTTCCTGCTCACAGCTGCAGCTCCTACACATGGGGTGCTGGAGAAACAAGGAAACCCCCACCTTGGCTTTTGTTTTCCTTTTCAGATGTGTTGGTAGAAGACTGGGCTTGCGGACAAGCTGGGTGGTCTTCTGGCCACCCGGCTCCCTGGGGACAGGCAGCACCCGCCTGCGGGGCAGGCTGTCCGCGAGCTGGGTGCGGTGGCATGAGGACATGTGGAGCTATCAGCCAAGGGGGTCCTCAGCCAGGTCCTTTTTGTCCCCCTCATGCTAGCCTGGTTCAGAAGCAGCCTGCCTTGCCTCTGGCATCCCGGCTGGCCTTATCCCGTGGTGCAAAGGGGGCACAGCCTGTGCGTGAGAGGCTGACGTGCTGCAGGTGGGAGCTGGACCCCGGGGCAGTCGCTGGGTCCCAGATCACCTGATGGAGGTGATGGCTCAGGGGAAAAGAGGACAGCAGAGGGCTGGGACAGGCAGGGTTCACTAGCAGGGATGAAAGCAGCACTATTGATCTGGAAACTGAAGCTTGCCTTGCAATGACCGTACGGGAGCAGGGGGAGACGAGGAAAACCAGGGCTGAGCTGAGCAGTGTGCTGCCTTCGGCTGTGCTTGCTCCCCTGGGAAATGTCCCTGTGACTTGTGACTTGCGACTTGCTTGGCTGGGAGTGCTCAGCCAGTGGCCAAGGATTGTTCCTGCATCCAGTTTTGGCTCACCCTCTGAATTTATACCCCTTAGATATTATAGGAAACTTCCTGACTCATCCTGGCTAGCAGTATTGCCAGCTCTTTGAGGTCCCTCTCGATCTGCTTGAACTTTGGAGGCAAACCATGAGAGCTCTGCTGACCCAAAGCACAAGCAAGCAACGTGGGAGGCAAGGGTGGCTTTGCAGAGAGGTGGTAAGTTGCCTGTGCCCGAGAGAGACTGGAAGCATCTATGTTTACAGAGAGGTAATAAACTTTCAAGGTGCTGCCGGCCCTGGGAGGGTCCTGCTGTGCTTGATGTAACAGCAGTGTGTTGTGCCATGGGCTGCAGAGGCTGTCTGCTACCTGTTGGAGAAGTCACGCACCTGAGGTGCCAAGGTGTGATGGAGAAAGTGTTATTTTACAGAAATACCGATGGCTGTTGAATCCTGATCTGAAGAACACCAAGGCTGAAGGGATGCTTGGTCTGGGTTTGTCAGCGCTTCCAGCACCTTCTGCTACCACACGGCAGCTGATTTCTGCCCTGGCTTAGACATCTCCAGCGCAGACCTCTTCAAACGGTGGATGAGTGCTCTGCTCAGGGCATGCCTGAGCTGCAAGATACTCTAGGCAATGCAATGTCATGTCAGCCGGGCACCTTCAGGCAGCTTTGCGGAGGTTGAGGGGTTTGCTGTCGCAATAGCACTTGCGGTGGTGATGCCTTGCATCACTGCTGATGGGGGGAGGCTGGCTTGGTGTTGGTGTAGCTTGTCCGTGTGGGGGAAATAATCCCATTATCTGAGGTCAGAAGTGCGGGGCGGCTGGTGGAGCTGGGGCAGGGCACGCTGGGCCAGGGTACTTGGGCTCTTCACTCATGCCTTTATTAACTTGTATGGCTGATAGGCCTTTCCACCCACGCATCTCCAAAGCAGACCCTCTGCTCTCTGACAAAGACGGTGCCTCCTCTTGCCTAAGGCCCAGGATGGCTGCGCGGTCTTGAATCCTTGAGGAAGACCCTGTTGCTCAATGCCCCTCGTCAATCTAGCCAGGGATTTCATGTCCCACCCTCGGCCGTGAAAACCAGCGGGCTGTGCTCTCCCCGGGGTTGTGGCTGATGGCAACTTCAGCTCTTGTGGTGTGGGAGGTTTGGTACCTGCTAGAAGTGGCCCTTCTCCTTTCTTTCTCTTAAAAAAGGAGGTGCGGTTTTGGCAGCCTCTCTCCTTTGTACTCTGCCACCTGCCCCCCCAAGCGAGCGTGTTGAGAAGACCACATGGGGCTGCTTCAACCCAGTCGAGAAAGGGCAAGGGGGGGGTTACCAGTGTAAAAGCAAAAAGGGCACAAATCAACCAGTTGAACCTCAATATCAACACGTTGGAGAGGCAGGTTCTTGCAGCTTGTTTCTGGCCACTGCAAGTGATGTACCAAATGGTATTGGTCCCTAACAGATGTTGCTGCAGGTGCTTTGCAGGTCCCACCGCACTGGCATGGGACCTGCCAGTGCCGTAGGGGACCTGGCACTTGCTGCCTGTGGCACGTCAGCGTGGAAAGCTGTGCAAGGGGATGGAGCGGCACAGGGAATCGTAGAATGGTTTGGGTTGGAAGGATGTTTGGTTTTATGGTGTTGCAGTGCCCAAACTGAGCAAGGGAGCCACCAGCCTCTGCAGGAGGAGGGGATGGGATGAGTGGGGACCCATCAGGTTTGCCGGATGAAGCCAGTGCTGTGGGCAGGCTTTGTCCTGGTGAGATGCTGCGGGGTGAAGCCAAGCTGTGAAAACCGGTGGATTCATCTGAACTAATGGCTTTTAAGCTCAGGATTATCACAGCAATGCAGCTCAAGTTCACATGCCAGTAACTCCCAGGTATTAACCAGGAAGCCTGAGATGTAGAGGTCTCGGGATGAGGAGACATCAGAGTGCCCTGTTGACAGCAGAAGCTTCGCAGGAGCCTCGTAAGCTTTGGAAAGCTGCAAAGGAGGAGGTGGGATGGCTGGGTATGGAAACCACGGGTGCTGAGCCAGGTGGTTTATTTGGTAACCAGACTCTAGCTTGTCATCTATCTCCTCTCCCTTATACTAAGGTCTGTCAGCCTTGCGCCTCAGCAGAGCGAGAGCCTGAGGAGGGTGAAAGCTCAGAGGCATCTCCGAGTGCCTGTCCCTGGGAGAAGAGCACCCACGGCTTCAGTCCCACCTCCCAGACACTCCTGCTTGGGAAAGGGGGTCCGTCACAGGGATATCTACAGTGCCATGATAAAAAATTTTGGGTCAAGCGTGCCAGGGATTTGTGCTCCTAAACGCTTTCTACAGCCTAGTAGAAGCTGTGCCCCGGAGCTGGCTTTAAATCCCTGGCCCAGCATATGTTTGCAGTTTCTAGACAGAAAACGCCCTTGAAAGGTGTGCTACGTACCCAGCGCTTGCTGCAGTGAGCTGGAGGCCCTTAGCTGGGATGTCCCTTCGGCTGTCCTCCTTCAGTGAAGGTGTGCGGGTTGAGTGGAGCCGTATTAGACACCTGCAGCCTTCTGTTTGCACCCGTGGCTGAAAACACCCAAAACCATGGTTTAGTGAGTCCCTGCTCACCATCCTACCCTTTCTACACTCGGGCGTTAAGTGTTGCCATCTCTCCTTCGGCATGAGGTGCTGTCTGTGCCCTGGGAGCCTTGTGGCTCTCTTGGGTGCTCAGCAGTCAGGGGCTTTGCCGGAGGAACCCTGCGTTGCACAGCCCCTGCTCCCAAATTTCAGTCTTTTCCCGTGTCGCTGTTCCTCGGCCCAGCTTTATGTGCAGTAAGAGTCGCGTGGTGGGCCAGCAACAGCTCTGTTCCACGTAAGACACATCTCTGGTGCAGGTTGGGTCCTTTCTTGCTACCTTGGGTGTCAACCTGCATGGGTGACACGGCGTTTCAGTTGGACTCTGGGGGGGACAGCCAATATGGCTGTGGTGGTAGACAATGTCTCCTTGGGGGGTGGCTTGGTGTTGGGGAGGAGAGCCTTACGTGCCCACCAGCAATGCCCAGCCATGTATGATCTGCAAGCTCCTGCTCACAAAGAGCTACCACGATAGCTGTCGGTGCTCTCACTGCTGTTGTTTCTCAGTTAGATACGCACCAAGCTCCCGTCTCTGGAGCCGAGGTGGGAGTTTCGCTTCAGGATTCCCACAAAGTCAGCATTTTGCTGGTTTTTTTTTTCTTTTTGTCCTCCGCACTCATATAATAATTAGTTCATTGTGGCTTGTTTGCGCCGGAGCAAGTTCTTGCTCTTCCCAGTGCTGGGCTTGGGATGCTTTGGGGGTGTAAATAGATGAATGCATGGGAATAAAAATCCCTCCCGGTGTCACTTAGCG
>NW_008824405.1:608478-608745 GCF_000699105.1 Pygoscelis adeliae | reverse complement strand
GTGGCCGGGGGCGGAGTTTAGCCGTGGAGAGTAAAAGGGGGGGGGGGGGGGAAGCCCCAGCAGTCTGCTGGTGGGGATAGAGGAGAAAATGACTCATCTTCATGCCAAGAAATGGAGACGAATGAATGCACAAGGAGATGGGGGGAGAGGAGAAAGAGGTGTCTTGTGTTATCATTCCCAGCTGCGTGGTGGCTGCTGCCGAGGAGGAGCTTGCTCCCCTGCTGACTTGCCGGCTGCTGGGAGGAGATGCTGAGAGGATGAAGGGGG
>NW_008824405.1:606961-607872 GCF_000699105.1 Pygoscelis adeliae | reverse complement strand
CGATGGATTTGGGGGCAGCTCCCAGCCCCACGGGTATACCTGCATCATCCTCCTCCTCCTCCCTCCCCACCAGCGACCTGTACTCATCCCCCGGGACGGTCTTGTCCCCGGCGCCTGTCCTCGTGAGCCCCGGCACCACCCAGCCACCGGCGCTGACCAAGGACGTCCCTTCCCTGGGGACGCTGGCCATGGCATCAAGCCTGGCTATGGAGCCGACGTCACCCCCAGTGACTGTGACGAGCCCCACCGCAGCCGAGGCCGTGGCCACCGGCAAAACCACCCTCTCCACCGGAGTCACCATGGAAGAGGTCCCACGCGCTTTGAGCGCAGGTGAGCACCACCACCGCTCTCCATGTGCATATATAGATATAACGTCCACCTCAAGGTGTTTAGATAAGAGGGGCAGACCCCCCCCCACATGGGAAGGGAAGAGGTGGTCAACTTTCTGAGAGCACCGTTCAGCAAAAGCTGAGCTTTCCCGGAGGAGCCTGTGTCATCTGCTCCACCGGTGGAGACAAGGAGTTGTAGATACCAAACCTCAGTTGCCCAGAGATGTGAATAAAATCCTTAGTTGCAAATTTGACTTGAAACGCTTAAGGATGAGAGGAAACAAGTGCCTGGACGGCGGGTGCAGCCTCAGTTAAGAAGACGTAGGTTTTTCTTCTCCTTCCTGGAGACCTCACTAAGCTGACACTGGCTTTCACCCGTCCTCTTCTGCAAGCTCAGATAGCTTAAAAGCACTTCATAAGGCCAGAAAAGGGGGGGATCTGGAGCATTTTCTAGCCTGAGCTCAGCACTAAATGCTTCCTGGTGCTGGGGGGAGCATCAAGGAGCAAGTCCATAGTCCTCAAGCAAAGCCCAGCTGTGTTTTATCCCAAATCCACCTGCCCTGCCTTTATGGGAAGGGGGTC
>NW_008824405.1:602172-606576 GCF_000699105.1 Pygoscelis adeliae | reverse complement strand
GGCTGCAGCCCCTCTTGCCATCTCCAGGGTGATGCTCAAGGGCAAAGCCCTGGGGGGACGCTGTCCCCAAGCCTGGCGGGGCGACGTGCAGCCTCTAATCCCAGCACGGCCGCATTTTCTACCACGTCGATATTGAAGAGCAGACTTGTTTTTCCTCATTTTACAACAGCCTCACTCAAATGCCGGAGACGCTGCTCAGCATAGTCATAACCAGTAATTATCCCTAGGGCAAGCCGCTGCCACGGGTCTGGCTGTGACTTAGACAATAAACAGCCGCACGGCCCAGCACCGAGCATCTGTAATGAGGCTTTGCCAACAACTGAGACGAGCAAAGGTCTCGTTTTAATTCCCTGGCATGTCCCAGTCTGGTTCAACGGGGGCAAAATCCTGCCTGGGCTTATTTTCTGTCCTGGTGCTTCCTGCTAAAATGTCCCAAAGCTTGACCTAGTGATGACTTGCGTGCATGTTTTTTTTTCTCGCCCCATGGTAAAATGACTAATAATCCACCAAAGCAACTGGTAACGCCGGGCGGTTTGCTTTCTCCTGGCAGGCACTCCTCCTACGGCAGGCTTTTGGATGACCACGACTACGGCTCCTGGGGCAACTACAACAACCCTCTCTATGACGACTCCTAGCAGGGACGAAGCAAAAAAAAAAATAAAATAAAAATCCTTAATTTATAAGCGCTTCTGCAGCAGAGCATCCGCTGTCGAGGAGATGCCCGGGCGCCGAGCCACTGCTGCGGGCAGGATTATGGCGGGTCCAGCGGACGACAGGCGACCGGAGGGTGGGCGTGCAGCACCCACAATAAACCTGAATTTTGGCCTTTGCGTAGGAAACTCTGGGTCCCGGGGCACGTCGGCCACTTGGTTTGTAGGCAAGGGAAGCCGAATTCCCCAGGGGGAAGGGACGGGGGGAGGTAAAGGGAGAGGATGGAGGTTCAGCCAGCGCCGTGGCATCCTTTGAAACGCTGCCGCCCCACGGCTTGGGTGGGGGACACGGGGGCTGCTGAGCCAGAGCCAGCAGCGGGCGGGGGTCTCCCGCGCTTTCACATGCTCCTTCCTCTGAAATCACCTCCCTGCGTTGCCCCGCTGTGAAATCCTAGTTTCATTTTTTTTTTGTCCCATTTAATTGTGGTTTTTTTCCCCCCAAACACAGCCCGCGAGTCCGTGGGAAGGTGCATTGACCACCCATGCCCCTGGGCCGAGAGGTGCCCCCTTTCACACATGTGGGTGTTTGCTCCACAGCTTTATTTTCAATCCTTGAAAAACTTGGCCGCTAAAATACAGCGAAGTGTTTTATTAATCCTCAGTTTATGTGCTCAGCTACTAGTGGGTGAAGCCGGGGGCTAGCTGATGGCATGGCTGGTTTGGGGAGGGGATGCTCACTCCGGCCCCCCTCCCCTGGCTTGGCCGCTTCTACCTCTGGCTAAATCCCCCGGCTGTGAAAAGTAAAGCCCTCAGCCCATGTGGCCTTGATAAATAAATCAGCACTAAATGATGCTGAAAAGGTTTGGGGCATCCCAGCAGGCCCCCGGAGCTGGTCACCAGCACCCCAGGGGTTGTAGATCGGCCGTTTCCCGCAGACCCTCGGCAAGACGGCGGCACGACTGAGTTTCTGGAGGGGTTTTGGGCAAGGCAGCAGCACCCCTGCGCAGGTAGAGATGCACCAGTTGGCAGCGTTTTACGTCCCTGCTCTGAATTACCGACTGTTTTCTTGCGTGGGGAGGGCATGAGGCTCATCGGGGTATCCTCCGAGATACCTCTTTGCTAAAGCTGAAGCCCTGAAGCAGCAAATGCTGGCATAGGGAGGACAACCAAGAAGCAACCGCCATTCCCGATGGGATGCAAACAGATGAGGCCGGAGAGGCTCGAGCTGCCATCTCATCCGAAAAGCAGGCGTTGGTTCGCTTCGGGTTAACCGGCGTCGGCAGCGCAGGCTGGGAAACAGGCTCTGCCGTTTGCCCCGGCTGCTAAATGAAGCGTCCTGGGGAACATCAAAGCTCAGGGTGTTTGCATGATTGCTTCCCGCAACAGATGCATCATCTCTTGATTTTAATCAAGTGAGCGTAATAAATGCGGCCGGCACCGTAACAGCCACCTGAAGAGGTCAGGAGAAACGAGGCCATCTCCTCCCGCTCCCTTTCCCAAAAGGAAACGCAATCATTATGCGTTTTCCTTTTCCTCCCTAGCCTTTTTTAGCCTCTGCAGTGGGAGGCGGCCCATCCTTTCGCCTCCCTTTTTATGCTCACTGGCGTTCATCGGGTGGCTGAAGCCCGGCTCAACAGCGGGACTTCAGTGCGGGATTGGCTGGCGCTAAGCCTACCTGCTAAGCTATGGGTACTGAGCTCTTCCTCGCCCTTTCTTAGTTCAAAGCGGGTAGAACCCGAGGATAAAGCGGCGAACGGTCGCTGCACCTTCAGGCTGCAGCCAGCCCGGGCAACTGTCGGGGCTGGGAGCGTGTACGGGGCGAGATTTATGGTAGGACTGCTCTGTGTCCCACTCGCCCTCTTCCCTGGTCAGCATCCTGCCAGCCGCCAGCTATTCCCACCAGGCTCCGGAGAGAGGGGATGTGTTTAGGGAGGCAGGGGAACGGGGTGGGGGGGGGAACGCGATGCCGAGGCGGGAAGCACAGCGGCGGCACAGGCTCCGAGGATGCTCGGGACGAGAAAAACTCCCTTTCACCTTTTTGGCAGCCAATAAGCAGCGAATTAGGCCACCTTGGCTAAGAAAAACCACAAACTAAGTAAAAAAAAACCCCACCTCTCTTCTCTTGAAAGAAATGGGACGGCGCGGTGCTGCACTCGCCCTCCCCGAAACCATGCAGAAAAGGCTCTCCCTCACCCCTGCCAGCAAGAAGTCGCCCATCGGGGAGTCCATCCACTTTGCTCAGCTGCAAAACCCCTCCTGAGCTACAGCTCAATATTGTCCAGCAACAGCAGAGAGCAGGCATTTAAAAAAAAAAACCCCACACAACACCCCAAACTATTAAAAAAATCACTCACTTGGCTCAAATGCTGCTGCTAAAATAAGTGAGGGAATGAAGGGAGAGGAAAAGCCATCACCTTCACTTAAAAAAAAATATAATTCCTGGGGGAATAAATTCCTTTTTCACAAAGGAGAACAGAAATCGGGTGTCACCTTCTGCAGGACACTGAGTTTCTAGGAGGAAGGCTTGGCCAAGAAATTAAACCAGACCTCATCGGCGTGGGCTAATTTCACAGGCAAATTCACACTTCATCTCTGCAGCAGCGGTGAAAATCGGAGGCGGCGTCTCGTCCCCAGCGCTGCCGAGCTGCGGGTCCGCAAGGCTGGCAGGCGGGGTCCGCTTGCCGGCTCAACCCTGCGCTTGGATGCTTAAAATGAATTAATATCTCTTGCCTACAACGCAAGGAAGAGGCTGTGCGTATTTTTGGGGCTGTCCCGGGGTGAGAAAAGAGATTCCTCGCTTCCCGCAAAAGCCTGGCACCAGAAACCATCCCCGGTGTTTTTTCTTTGCTCCAGGGAAGGTAAAAGAAGAAAGGATGGACATCCCACCTCCCGACACGGCTCGAGCTTCCCAGCCCATCGCCTGAGCCTCAGGCCTGGCGCAGGGTGCCTCATCAGGGCGCCTCTCCCGCTGTCTCCCCCGCAGCCGCCCAGGAGCCCTTATCAAGACATTTACACCGTGCCCGAGCTTCAGCCCTATTTTCCCCGCGGTGAAAAAGGGCTTCTTGCAAAACTCCTCCTATTTTTTAACGGCGGGTAGGGAGGAAGGCGTGAGGCCGTTACCTGCCGACTCCAGGCAGCGAATCACAAATAAATACATCCCGTTCATCCCCACGGTTTGGAAACAGAGCCAAAACCAGCAGGCTGGGCTACGTGCTGCGGTGCCGCCCCCGCGACTCAGAGCATCCTCCTTAAAATAGAAGGGGTAAGCGAAGCTGGGCCAGGCTCCCAGCTTGGGGCCAAAAACAGCCGGGGAAGGGCTTGCCAGGCCAGGTACCGCGGGATACGCCCGGTAAAGCTCCAAGGCATTGCTGGGTGAAACCCGGCACCGGCCTCGGATAAAAGCTACAGGGGTGGAGGCAGGGACCGTGAGTGAGACGCAGAGATGCCCCGGCTCTGCCCCGGCGAGGCTGGTGCGAGTCGGCCCTCTGCGCCGCCGCAGGGCTGTTAAATACACCGCTTTGCAAAGAATAAAGAGCCGAGAGTTATTTCAGCTAACCCTCCGTAAAGCCCAGGGCTCTCCCCAGGCCTCTGCGGGGCACTCTGCCACTCCACTGCACTCGGACAACAGCCCCGTCGCCGCCTGCCTGCCCAGAAACACGCAGCCAAATTCAGCCGCCCGCTGGATTTGGGGACTTCAAGGGTACCAGGAGACGGGGGGGTTGCTGGAGGAAGGATGCTGTGCAGGCAGCTCTGA
>NW_008824405.1:598356-602049 GCF_000699105.1 Pygoscelis adeliae | reverse complement strand
AAAAACAACCAAACAACAAAAACCAAACCCCACGGCTGCACCAGCCAAGTGGAAAAAGCACTTTATTACGGGGGATGATGCCCTCAAAGAGAGGAGGCCTGTGTTCAAGGCAACTGCTGCAAACACCCCTCTCATCTTCCCACCTCCGACCCTCCAGCTTAACCTGGGATTTCTGTCCTCCCACCCTGCTATGGCGGGGAAGAAAGGAAAAGCCAGGACACGTCAAAAAATAAAAACTTTTTTTTTTATTTCTCTTTTTAGAAAAAGATGAGGAAAAACTCTCTGCCGCAAGCTTGTTTTATTTACAAAAATAGCCAACCCCCGTCTTTCCCCAACGGCTTCCCACCTCCCCCCTTGGGCTCAATTTCATCTCGGAGATATTTTATTTATATACAAAAAATACTTCGCATAGCTCCCTGCAGAACATCCCATTCCCTCGGCCTTTCAGGCAGCAGCAGGGCCTGGCAGCAGCACTGCGGGATGACGTGATCCCTCTTCCAGGTCTCCTGCCTCGTCCTCACCGGCGAGCCGGCAGGCTGCTTTCATCACCATTGCCAGGCTCCGTCTGGCCTTGCTAATTGTGCTTTTGTTTTGCTTATTAGTGAGTAGGCTAATATCTCATCAACCTGCTTCCACGTGTCATCTTCTCAGACTCCGGGTGGACTTAATGGAGTAAGTATTAATGACTTATTAGCAGAGATAGCTCTTGGTTGCAGCCTCCAGGAGCAATAACGCTCATTAGATGAAGTAATTACCCTCCACGTGACAGCAGGGCACGTTAAGCACACAGCAGCTCAGAAGGCATCACCTTGTCCTTGCACCGCACGTTCCCACAGCTCCGGCCTCCAACAAGCCACCCCCCACCAAAAACCCACCGGGAAGTTTGCAACGCAAGGGCCAAACGTCACTGAATTTGTTTCCAGAGCCCGCTTCACGCACGCCGCTGGATTGCTGTCGTCTTCAGATGCCACTCCTAGTCGAAGGTCATTTCTCAAGTACCAGGCAGCTCAGGGAAACCCTCTCCCTTCAGCTCTTGTGGCTCCCAGCTACCGCCAGTAAAACCACTTGGCCTTCAGCCCATCCAACTCGTCTTCCTGGATGCTACAGAAAGATTTGTGCGTTTTCATTTTTAGCCCTTTATTATTATTTTTTTTTTTACTACCCCTCTGGATTGGTTGAGCAGAGGTGACGCTGCAGTTCCCGACATTTAAATAGAGAACAATATATGTTCCAACCCCAGAAAAGAGTAAGTAAACAGCAAAGGTGTCAGCAAGACGCCTTGGCCCTCTCCCGCTATACCTTGGTGCTAGAGGATTTGAAGCTCAACCCAGAGCACCAGCGAGGGGTCCCCCATCCCATCAGGGCCACAGCAGCCAGCCTGGAGCTACCTTCCCCATGGACCTCAAAGGTGAAGGGGAAGTCCAAGCTGGACTAGACAGGGCCCTCACCCCGGGAAAAGCTTGCCGCAAACCATCATTGTAAGCCTCTTGAGGTGGAGATGAAGCCAGGTCAGTGTTATCAGCCTCTTGGTGCCCAACACAAGCTAAGACCCAGCTGGGGAGGTCTTCTGCTCCCCATTGCCCCAGCACACCCAGGGCAGGGTGAAGGTCTGAGCTTTAGCAAGCAAACAGCAGCTCTGCCTGGGTCAAAGGAGACAACCGAGAACCATCAGCCTCTGGTGGGACTTCACCCTTGGGTGAGCAACCTCCCAAGGGCATGCTGGAGCCCACCCACCATCCTGCCACCCCCACCTCTCCCAAAAGCCACTGCCGCTTGCCAGCGGCCACAAACAGCCAGGAGCTCCAGGTGTTTAATTTCTTACTTTATTTTGCCAACAAAGCTACTTGCAAGCACAACCAGAAAAAACAAGTGTCTAAGGCCTAACCGTTTCTCACAAGTCTTCAGATAATCCATTATTTTGCCATTATTTCACAGGTTTAGAAAGGGTTGTTGGGTGGTTTTTTTTCTTTTCTACAGAGCACCCAGACTTTTCCACCCACCCTATCCCATCTGCTCAGCCGGGCAGCAGCTGTATCATAGGGACCTGGACTTGCAACTCCATCAGCCCTGAGGGACTCCTGTCCTCAAAAGCTGTAGGAGATGAGTGAGAGGAGGAAGGGGGGGGGGGCAGCACCCCAAGGTCCCCCTGAGGCTCTGCTCCAGCCTCCGCCAGCCGGACCGCAGCCAGCTCCTTGCAAAAGATACAGGAATCAGTTCAAGTGTCAGAGAGCAACTATTTCATGAGAGTGTAAAGTGACAAGTTACAAGTCCCGCGGGCAAACTCCCCCTGCCCCCAACTCCAACTGGGACCATCAAGGAGAAAAAGCAAGGAAACCACCCCATTTCCAGCGCGGAGGTCCCGGCACACCCCCTAGGCTAATCCAGCCCTGCTTGGAGCTGGAGAGACAGATGCTCTGCTAGCCCTCCGAGTTATAAATAGCACGGCACGACGAGCCTTTCTCCCTGACTGTGTTCCTTCTAGTTGGAAAGGAAAAACAGATGGTTTCTCTGCAGCCAGGCAGGGGCAAGACATCAGCCTCGGCCCCGGGGGAAAGCCAGGGCTCTCCCGCTGCGGGACAGGGGTTTTCAATCGTGCACAAGTAAGGAGGAGCCTGCACAGCTTCGGGGAAGGGTCTTCTCCCACCCAAGAGGCGGGGGCCAGCGGCAGAGAGCGCTCCCTGCCTTTCCCCCGAGCGCTCACGGAGATGCAGATCGAAAACACACGCTGCTGCTGCTGCACTAGAGCTTCGGGTTGAGTTTCACAGCCACCGCCACCAGCTGAGCATCCGCCAGCTCTGGGGTACTGCCCCAGCACCAGCCTTGCACCCACACACCCATCCCCAGGCATGCAGCCATCTTGAGCCCATGAGAGGGGAAGGCTGTACAGGAGGTTTAGTGTGCTGTACCCCTACTTCTCCCCCCCAAATCATGTTATTGGACCCAAGGCCATCAGACCACACTTACCTGCTTTCTGCCAGCAAGCCAAAAACCACACCAGAGTCATTAAACCCATCCTTCCAGCCCAAAATTGGGGATCCCCTTTCTCCACTGCTCCCGAGCCACTGCCCTGCACCTTCCCATGGGGATGGAGGGCTCAGCCAAGCCCCCCGGTCCCGCATTGCTCCGCTCGTTGGCTTAACTAGTCCCTCTCACGAGTTTTGCATACTTCAGCAGGCCCTGGCTTTATTAATAGCTCTGCTGACCCTGTTTGTGCCTGCGGCCCTTGCGCCTGCTGAAACACTACATTTTTCCCACAAGGCAGCAATAATCCCATCTGCTCCTAATTTTGCCCTGTGCCGGCAAGCAAGCAGGTGGCGTGGGAGCTCACTGCAGCGCCCTGCAGCGTTAAGGACAGCTTTGCAACAGCTCCCTTAGCCAGTGGGCAAGCCCTGGCCGAGCCACCACGCTGCCTTCATCCCGGGACCACCCCATCCCCCTGATCCAAGCATCCTTCCCGCTCCCAGCGGCGCTCGGCTGCTTGGGCACATCCGAACTCAGGCAGCGCACGGTAGGATGGAGACGGGTGGCACCGTGCCTGCCCCAGGGAAGCACACAAGGTCAATACCACGTCTCTCCCCTCGATGCCAGCCCACAGCAAGGACGGAAAGCAGCACCAGCTCACCCTTATAGCCATCCACGGGTCTGACTGCCCCACGGCCTGCCCTGCATTCCCCCCCCCCCCCCCCCACACGG
>NW_008824405.1:594174-597432 GCF_000699105.1 Pygoscelis adeliae | reverse complement strand
TTTTGTCCCCCCCCCGCCCCCCCCCCCCCAGCAGCAATCCCCCCCGTACGTATATCCTTCAGCCCTAACCGATCCCCTCCTCCGTTAGTTGTCCCCACTTGCATTTGCAAAGCCACGACCTCAGCAGCAGCCCTGGAATAGCATATCTCCTTAACTATATATTCATTGAATTAACGAACAAGCTGCTGCATCTGTTTCTCCCTAGCAGCTGCTCGCAGGGAGCATTTGCCTGCTCTGGTTTTTGTTTTTTAGTTAAGGCTGGATTGCTCGCTCCTAGCTGCCCCCAGCAGCGTCTGCTGGCTGAAGAGGTTCGTGTCCGGCACGGCCCACCATCACCGGCAGCGCTCAGGCTTTCACGGCCACAGTGCTCCTCTCGGAAGGAGAAGGCCTGCCAGAAAGAACCATGAGGTCCGTTGGAGCTGGTGGGATAACAGCATCCTTGCCCAAAGGCTCACCGGCGCAGGCGTCGGGGTGGCGACGCAGCACCCAGTTAGGGTGGGCAAGCCCAGCCCTTCCCGAGGAGATGGTGTGGACCTCGCAATCACCATTTCTCCACCCGCCAGCGCAAATCCTTAGAGAGACACGTACAAGGCAAGTTACTGCCCATGTCCTCCACCTCCAGCAGCACTTTAGATGTGCTCAACATCTCACCACCTTCTGAAGGCAACAGCTACCAGATGCTGATGAAGCCAGGCTTGAGCCCCATCCGCACAGGGAGCGCAGACAGTACCTGTGACAACCCTGTGTCATGCAAGACTTGCTTGCGAGGAACCCAAAAAAAGCGTTTTATCACCTGCTTACAGAGCAGCAGAAGGTGGGGGCACCTCTGCCATCAGCCCAGAGCACTCATCACCTAGCCGGGGACGCTGCCACACTCATCTGCAGAGACAACCTGCCTCGGTTTCGGAGCCCACGAGGACTAGTCATAGGTCCCCAACCTTAACTAGTGGCTTTTTTTAATAGAAGAAGGAATTTACGGTTTGTTCCTTTTCCTAGCTACGCTGTGTGCCCTCAGCACATCTCCATGCCACCTCTGCTTCTCCAGCCACCACCCAAACCCCAGCCCCTGCTACCAGCACTGCCTATGGCAACGGTGCCTAACCCAGCATTTGCCATCAGCGGGCTTCTTGGGTGTCAACTAAGAGTGTGGTCAAGGGATTTTTTTTTCTTCCTCTTGGGGAGAAGAGGGACTGTAACTGCTTTAATAATACAGAAAAAACAACATTCCTCAGATTCACCTCAAAGACATTGTTTGACATCACATTTTTATCCCATTTACAGTTCATTTAACCCTGCCTGTCCTTTTAAAGCCAGAGGGGAAGTCACTTCTCAAGCAGTAACACTCAAGCAAGAAGAGCACCTTGAAAACATCTAAGTGGCATCACCTGAACCTTTTCTGTCCTGCTTCTGGGCAGCCAAAAAACACTCTACCAAGCTGCTGGCAGTCACCACAGGGCTGGAGCTGTTTGGGCAGCAGGGACCAGGTGCCCCCAGCCATGCCCTGCGGCCCCAGGCAGCAGCAGCCTCCGAGCAAAACCCAGTGCAGCAGCAGCGGAGGTGGTGAGACGAGCTCTGCTGGCAGCAGGCACCCAAATTCCCCTGCACACCCAGGGCTGCTGCTTCTTCCCCGTTAGAAAAAATGCTCTGCATGGCCCCGTTGCCTGAGCTGAGCGTCCCCCTACGAGACCACAAAGCCGCGAGGTGACAACTCCCGCAGGCTGCTATGAGCCCCACTGGCCCTCAGGGCTTACCTGGGAGCAGGTCTCCATCCAGGGAGGGTAGTGAAGCCACCAGGTGACGGCACACGTTTGGAGGGCGCTCCAAAGCAGCAAGGAGCCTTGCTGGCCGCTTCAACGGAGAAACCAAAAGCATCATCCACAAGCAAGAGGAGAGTCCTTCTCACCATCTACAGGAACTTAAAGTCAAGCAAAGATGTCAGCACCATGGGAACACCTCACTCAATAGGCCCATGGCAACAAGCACTCACAATCCCACAGCAAACCAGCCCCTTCCCCAGGCCATACCCCCTCACGGAGACGCTCCCCAGGATGTCCAACCCCAGTCGTGCAAGGAGGGGGGAAGACAGCAAGAAGCAAAGCCATGCTCCTTCTGCACTTTAACTTCTGACGACAACACAGTCCCCCCAGCTTCCATCATTTTAACAGCAGCCCCCAGGGGGAAACCACCACTTGGTGCCCAGCCCAGCCCACATCCCCCCCCACCTCAACATCTCCAAAAAGCACCTTTCCCTAGAAGCACCCCCAAAAGCAGGGAGGTGCTCTAGCACAACCAAGAAAAGAAGCCTTACCTGCTCTATCACCAAAAGCCCTACTCCCCCCCCAGCACCGCCCCGAGGCTATTTATGGGCTCCGGAGGAGCTAATGCAGCCCACCTGGCCCCACACACGATTCCCCACCATGGGACTCCTCCAAATTGCCACGGAGGGTGGAGAAAGCCAGCCTCAACCCAAAGCGCCCGCTCTGCCGTGCATGTAGCTACGGCCGACCGTGTCTCCTGTTACCGTAGTTTGGAAGGGGCAGGATGGCGGGGCGAGGTTTGGAGTGGGAGAGCGGAGACGTGGGCTGGGACCTGAAGAAACTGAGTTTTGGCAGCTGCTCCCGCTCCTGGCGCAGCTTGCTGGGATGACACAAGCCGCTCTGGTTTCACTTTTAACGGGGCCTCCCCTCCAGCGCGGCGGCACGGTTAACTCACCGCTCGCCCATAAAACAGCACTGCGAAGGAGTAAGGAGGCAAGCGGCGTGGTGCTGTCCTGGGTGGAGGCAACTCCTGCTCTTGCCGGAGAGGTTCAGCGATGCAGGAGGGGCTCTGCCATGTCGGATTTAAGTATTCGCGCAAAAATTTAAGTCTCCCCACAGCAGGAGACAAGCGAAGCGTGGGTAACCGATAGCTGGTGTCACGCTGCAGCCGAGGTGAGGTCCAAGCCGCTGCTCAGAGCCAGTCCCATTGTCCTGGTTTCGGCAGGGATAGAGTTAATTTCCTTCCTAGTAGCTGGTACAGTGCTGTGCTTTGGATTTAGGATGAGAATAATGTTGATAACACACCGATGTTTTAGTTGTTGCTGGGTAGTGTTGACACTAGTCAAGGACTTTTCGGCTTCCCACGCTCTACCGACTGAGCAGGCTGGGGGGGCACAAGAAGCTGGGAGGGGGCACAGCCAGGACCGCTGACCCCAACTGGCCAAAGGGACATTCCATAACATGAGACCTCACGCATATTATATAATCTGTGGGTACTCCG
>NW_008824405.1:588364-593542 GCF_000699105.1 Pygoscelis adeliae | reverse complement strand
CCCCGTACCAAAGAAAGACCGAAATAGAGGGGCTGTTAATACCACTATTGTCATAACAGAGACCCAGGGGTCACACACGCGGACATCTAACCCTCGTTTTTCAGCATCGAATCATAGTTTAAAGCCGGCCGGGAATTTCCAGACAGTACGTGTGTAGAAGGAGAGCACATCACACATAGTACAATTTGGTTTAATAGAGACGTTATTTTACATTTATTTATAGCAGTGAGAAAAGTGCTTCAGAAAAAAGATTCTCCAGTAAAGGCAAGCTACGGGAACGCTGTCATCCGAGTCCTAGTATTTCATATATAAAGGGGCGCCGTCGGATTAAGAAAAGCTGCTGTTTTACAGTAGAACAAGTTAAAAACAAGTAGCTGTATGGTGAAGGGTAACTGGGCCCTTTTTTTAGATGTTTTATTTCATTATTGAACACTATTTGCGTGTTCTGAAATTCTCAAAGAACTTCCTGTAATATTTAGGCTGCAGAACACCTCGGGCATTACATGAAGAAGGGTGGGGAGGTCTGTTGGGTTTTTGTTTTTTAAAAACACTCCTCCATCCTCCATTCTCTCCCCCCCGTGAAATCAGCTACCATTAAAAAAAAACCCCAAAACCACGGAAAATTGGTCCCTGCACTACTCGAGTGCCTCTATGAACTGCTGTTAGTATAGCAAACAGATCAGGCTCAGCCCGATTAGATGGCCCGACGTCAATCCTGACAGGAGACCGGCACGTACTTCACTCAGTGCACTTCACCAGCAAAACATCAAGCTACGTACGTGCCTAAAACCCTACGACACCTCGGCCTTTGTAAGCGAACGGAGCAAAATGAGGAAGAAATGGGTGTAAACGCGACTGCAGCTGGCAAAGGAATCCGAGTGGAGAGACAGCAGGTCAGATGGGCATCCGGGGGAGAAGGGGGGGTCTCGCGGCTTGATTTTTTAGGCCGTTCGTCGCACGTACGCGGGCAGGCCAGCCTTGTTCCAAAGCGAGTCCTGTGCGCGCGGCGCGCGCGTGCACGTGTCAACGCATCAAGCCAAGGGATGCAATTTCTGCGAGCTCGCCCTCTCCATCCGCTTGCGCCGATGGCTCCGAGGCCCTGGAACACACACGTCATTTAAAAGGAACAAAACGTACCCGCCTCAAACTTTGCAGATGTCAGCTTTATGTAAAAAGGCCGCTCTCAAAGCTACCAATTTTCCCCAGCAGCTGCAACCGGAATAGCTATACCTCCACCTCCTGTTACTCTCGCAACCTTCAGCTGCCCCAAAACATCTTCTGCTGTGTCAGCTGCTTATCGTTTCCCATTTTGCATCTCATCAGTTATTCTTCTAGGCTGACTCTTCTCTGACACAGTGAACGGCTCGTTTAAAGGGTGCCACTCTCTCTAGAAACTAACTTTCAGTGGGCATCGCACTGCTCGACGGGGAATCCCCTGAAGGGCCTGACCGCGCTGTGCCCCGGGTACGAGGGAGGGGGGCACAATTAGCAAAACTCCTTCGCATCAGCATTAATTGAATCTTGTAACCATTTCACTGGTGCCGTGACAACTTTGAACAAATTTTTACTGACAAATGTTTTGTTTTTTTTTCTTTTAAATAGATAAGTCTCTTCCATGGCAGAGTCTTCCTCGTCCAGCCGAATGCAGGGCGTATCTTGGTCACTGCTCCTCCAAAGGCAGCCGGCATCTTCCATCTTGGGCAGTATTGTATGATTCACAGTTTTTGCACTTCATGCCTAGGAGATGGAACTGCACCGTAGACCGGGCATTGCAGTCATTGCAAAGGATCTACCCACACAGAAAAAAAAAGAGAGAGAGGGGGGGAAGGGGGGGGGGAGAGAGAGAGGCCCTTTAGCATCAGGAGGACACTCAACGATATACTACAACCATGCTTCTAGCAACCACAGAACTGGTTTGCCATCAGCGGACAAAGCAGAAAATATCTTCCTTTTGAAGACAGCAGGGCTGATTTAACGTTTCCATTTGTAACTACTCCGATCACACTGTGTCATCACAGAGAATTTACTTTTAGTATGCCAAGGTGAATCCTTGCCTAAGTCAGGGACAGACATGCTTTGGCTTCTTCTCTTGATGCAGGAAACCAGCAGGGAAAGCCTCCAGTGAAAATGAGGGCAGACTAACAGCAGCTAGCAACATTAGCCAGTCTCCTGTGCAAGACAGGCAAGTGAGCCTTCTCCTCAAAACAGGCAGTAGAGAGATTTTTTCCAAATATCCCGACTCCAAGAGTTGGTAGGATGGGCTGTCTAAACCGTAACAGATGGAACTACAACATTAACGACCAGTGCTGTTTAACTCAGTGTCACCTGCAAACAGCAACCAGTTTCACAGTTCCGAGTTAACACAAAGAAACAGAAAGAAAACAGAAGACGTCTCTATGTGCTAGCCTTGCACAAATCCAACAGCTGAATATTTCTGCAGAAAACCCACCGTGTTTAGTGTGGAACATGAAGCTCCAAGCTGTTAAAACACAACCGTTCCTGCTTTTTGCTACGACAGCGCTTAACGCTACTGGGGAAAGCAAGATGCTCCCAGAGACCAAGCCATTTCTCCGCTGTGTGATACTACAACACTAAGAGGTTGTGGTTTTGGGGTTGGTTTCTTTTCTTCTTTTTGGAGTGCGGGTGGGGGTGTGTGTGCTTTTTTTTTTTTGGTGTTTATCAACCCAGTAGATGAATGCTGTAAGCCTACACACGACATTTCTTCATCATTCCCTAACCGTCAGGTTGACTTCTGATCCAGGACAAGTCCCTAGTGCCCTCTACTGCCAGCAATGCAAAGGCACGGATCTGCCAGGAAGAGAGACATCGGTGCAAGTCTCATCTCTTACCTCCACCATCATGTTCTGATACTCTGTGGGCATAGGAGTCTGCGCTACTTCGTCATCCAGCTGACGCCAGTACCTTGTCATATCTAGAGCCGAGTGCATGCACAAAGGACACCTGTAACCTCTGGCAGAAAGGAAAAAAAAAAAAAGAGTCTAAATCAGAAGATGGAGCGAGGCTGTGAAACAAGTCCACTCAAAAGCACAAGTTTCATGTCATACCAGTCAAAGAGAAACACCACGAATCAAGAAGTTCTTGCAAACAATTGAAAATTAAAAGCCCCTTATCCCTTTAGGAGTTGGCTTTCAGTTATTTGGTACAGGATTGGCATGGTGATCGTTGCCTCTTGGAGTGATCTGTTTGGACTACAACAATATTGAGAGAAGAGATGTTTAGAAATACTTACTCCTTTAGCATGTCCTCGTAACATGTTCTGAAAAGAAAACATAATGAGAAGTTCAATAAGAAGAATGCAATTACCAACTGGTAACACACTTGGACTGAACAAAGGGAAAAGGCACACAGCTATCCCCAAAACCAGAAGTTAAAAAATATCCCGAGTCCAACCGAGAAGAAAGCTTCCCATCAAAACCACCGGGTACTTAGGCAAAAATCCAGAGACAAAGCACATCTGATTCCATTCTAAGGTCTTCTAACCTAACACGAGGGAACAGAGTCAACACTAGACAAGGATTGTGTCGTTCAAGTTTGCTGAAAAAATGGAGTGTGATGCATCACAAGGTAAGTTTAAGATGGACAGGAGTTGAAGGAAGATTCAGTCTGAGACGACCTACGTCAAACACAGAGGCCATTCACTTAACGCGCAGAGACAACGGGGGGAAAAACAACAGAGCCAACAGAGTAACAAAAAGCTGCGTCTGTAACACAAGACAGAAGCAGAAAGGGAAAACGGAAGGGAAATGTGGTAATTATTCCTCCAAAGGCACCCACTGCTATATATCACATCGCTTCAAAAACCCGATAGAGCCAGCAGTTTTTGTAGCGCAACAGAGCACTCCATTGTCCTGGGGGGGCTGTTTTAAGGAAAGAATCCAAAACTTAACTGATGAGCTGTCACCAACCTCTTAAAACCACTGTGCAACTGCTTTCTGCACCAAGGAGGGCCTTCTCTACAGGATTCTTGAAATTTAAGTAGCAACAGAAGGAAATTCACCATGAGAAAATTTAGAATGAACAGTGCACAGGTCCCTCCGCCACAATTTACTGCAGAAAGACGACTGTAGTACTGCAATACTTCTAAAGAAAGTATTTCCTGATGAAACGGAGACTAACCCCTACGGCGTGGCTCCCTTAGAAACCAGCTGTAAGCAGCTGATACAGACTAACCAGGCCTGTAGTGCCGCTGAATAAACGCCACACACAAGGCAGCAGCTATTCCCCTTTCTCAAGTATCTGCAATGCTCTACCTGTGAAGAAGGTGACCACACGGCAGAACATGAGCTCCAACGCGAGATGTGTGAATATCCTGTTTCGAAGCAAGTATCGGACAAAAGACAAGAAAATTAATTCAAACACAGTCAAAAATACAGCCACACACACAAATCCACGAGATGAAAAGCAGCAGCTCACCTCCAAACATATCGGACAGTCCTGCCTGGAGACATTTTCAATACACTTTACAAAGACAAAAAAAAAAAAAGTTATCCTACTGCATGGATATCTGTATTTTTCTAAATTCTAGAATTGCCTCAGAATGGTAAAAAAGATGTACGAAACGTTACTGTTTGCATTTAGGTTTGAACTTCTGAGAATTAACAGCTGGCTTAGCATATTAAAAAACCAACAGCTTGAAAGCATACATAAGAAAAGGGCTCCCAGAACTCCCGCAGCGGCAAGCAGCCTAGCTTTTCCTATACTGCAGCAGGAACAGGAGCTCAAACTTACACGCTTGTCAGATCTGCAATCAACAGCTCCTTTTAAAAGAGAAGAAGGAGACCAAGATGTTTATTTCCTATAGCTTCAACTGCTAGCGAAGCCAGCCCAGGAGCGCTCTGTGTTGCTGTTAGGTGCACTCCGAGAAAAAGAACCTGCCACTCCCCCTGTCCGTATGGCCTTGGACGGAGCCGAGGCACTATCGGCTTTCGTTTTCAAGGTGGTTTGTTTTTTTGTTTTTTGTTTTTTTTTAAGATATGCAGTTAACTGGTGCATTCTTACCTTGTGCTTTCCTCGAAGACTCAAGCTTAAGCATAAATTGCATTTTGAACAGTGGAAAAAATCCTCCTTTGGACCAATCCTGAGGAGAAAAGCGTCAGGCCAAGGCCGGTTCCCTCCTTGCCGTACCGCCCCGCTCCCTTCCCCACCCGAGCGGGGCAG
>NW_008824405.1:582608-587308 GCF_000699105.1 Pygoscelis adeliae | reverse complement strand
GGCTGCTCTGCCCACCGCGGCCTTTGGTAAATTTTCAGTAGGTCAGTTTTAGGCAAGAAGCTTGGTTGAATTTGCCCACGGCTAGCTCAATGACTGCTGTGGCCAGTTGGGAAACATGTGCGATGGGTAGAACCGGGATAGCTGGAGCAGCTCCCGGTTAGGGGCCAAGAAAAAGCAGGGCAATGGGAACATCACAGTGCTATGGCCACCAGGCCAGCCGAGCTGGAAAGGTAAAGGGAACACTGGGTGAGCCAAGTCAGCTACGTGCTGTCCGGATGGTGCTGAGGGACAGCAGGAACCTGTGCTTGTGAACGGTTGCGAGAAACATGATGTCAACTGTGAAATAACAACTGATTCAGAAGTCCCCTTTTTCCATGCAGGTAATGCCACCAGTCCAGATGAGCAGATATAACACCAAGTCCAGGCAAGCCTAAGCGAGCACATCTCACGTTTGTAAGCACACAGAAGTACCAAGAAATTTGAATATCCTTTTATTTACAAATTGTAATGCACACGTCAAAACACAGCATAGCCACACAGCTCTAACTGTGATGACACTCATACTGTATTCGGCCATGAGACGTCGATGGGAAAGGCCACGTTTTGTGGAAAGACAAGTTCCAAAATTAACTACCCCGTACAGGGCTGTGAGCTGTGACAGCAGCCTCGACCGCCGGGAAAACGTAGGGACACCACAGAACTGACTACAACCAACTTGAGGGCAGTTAAGCAAAAACGGTCTCTGAACGGTCCCAAGATAAAAGCCACGCCACGCTTCTCTCCCCGCAAGCCGCTGTCGAGTTTTACACTTACGTGTCCCATTCCCCCCGAGGGACCTAAAGGACTGATGACTTAAGCGAGTTACTGAGCGCTCACAGAAGCCGTTTCACATGCCACCTGCATCACAGCTCAGTATTTTACGCTGATATTCTCCCTTCACCATTAGCAGCAGCCAGACATTCACCCAGCGCAGCCAGACAACGGGCCCAGTTAAACACCCGAAAGCCAACTGCCCAAAGACGGGGCGGGGGGAACGAAAGCATGGAAGGAAAAGGAACCTAACGCAGGGTCACACATGCTGCTGAGCATTAGCAAGGGTTTCGAAGGAACAGCTGAGAACATTTACACATTTAAACGTCGTATTTCTTGCACAGACATTTTCTTCACCGACGTTTTTGTCAAGGCAAAGGTGCTTTCCAATACAGATCAGGTAGCCCACCAAAACACGGCAAATTCAGCAGCTACCTACTCTCTTCACTATTCATTTAAAAAGCAAACCCTCAAGAGGGCAGCAGTTAGACAAAAGACAGCCCAGCTTCCTTCAAAATCCTCCAGACTAGCTTCTGCCCTTGTCACACACCAGTAACCAGTGTTTTTTTCTGAGCAGCCTCAGACAAGACCTGGCCCTGGGCCAGAAAGTCAACATTTCAGGAGCGGTTTTGCAGGCAAGGAATCCAGCAGCAATGGCAGCGCGAGCTCTGTCCTTGGACTGGACCCGAGCCACTTCCCGTGGCAGTCCGCTGCACTAACAAGAGAGTAAGGGATCTTCCTCTCTCCTGCGGAGACCTTGCAGCTTTAGCACCTGGCAACTCAGGTGGGTTGTTCCCACTGCTTCAGCCACCTGCATCGAGAGGAGAAAAGCAGAACCGTGTCATGGACAGGCTACCAAAACCACAGGAGGTACTCCCTGGTGATATGCTTCCTTTGTTTGGATTTATTACACGTCCTTACCTTGCTAAAGCTGTGCACTTACGCCGCTGTGCTTCACCGATGAGACAACTTTAGTAAGCTTTCTTTTTCCCCCACTTCTATTATCAGGATTGCTTCCCATTCCCAATGTTTTTTCTTCTTTCGTCCTAGTAGCATTAAGCCATCGCATCACGTGAATACAAGTGCCAAATACTCTCATATAGATTAAAAGCACATGCAGCATTTGTGCAGAGATTTCAGAATCAGCAGTTGCTCCCTCTCCTCAAAAAAGAAACACCAGAGCCCAAAAGAAAAAACTTAGGGTGCACATGTTGCACCCGCATGTTAACAGTATCGCCATGACACGCTCGCGGCTATCTGTAACAAACACCGAGTAAGGGAGGAGGGAGACTGCGGCGCCTGGTGGTCCCTGGGGCCACAGGAGGAATCCCCAGAGGGACAGGTACGGGATCACGTCCAGGCTGGCAGCACCAGGGTACCCAGAGCATTGAGTAAAGCCTGTCTATGCAGGGGACGCAGTTCCAATAGAGCCGGTGAGATTTTGGAGCACAGCTTCTGAAGACCCTTTCAGAGCCCCTTGTCTCCTTCCCTCTTTATTCTCCCCAACTTCTGCTCCCTCCGGAAGGTGCAGTCCTTCTGCCCAGCCTCAGTGAGGGAAGAGGGGTGATCATGAGAGTAAAAACCCTCAGCTAAGCACTGCAGTTCTCATTTTCAGGAGGATGAGACACTCCACACATACAGCAGACTCCCCGGAAGATGCTGAGCAGCAAGAGGTAACAATACCCCAACAGAAAAAAGCAAAACAACAAACAAAACCATACCATTTTTTCTACGAGGTTGTTTTTCAGACAAAATGACTTGGAGAACTGCATGTCTTCCAATGGGCAAGATGAGAAACTATTAAAACCACATTTAAAAGCCTCAGCTTAAAACAATCTAGAATGGTAAGTCACGATGCTAAGTGAAAGTACGAACAGTGTGGCAGAGTTCACACTTAGTACTTCAGTCTTAAGACTACAAGTCAACCACACAGCCAGGACTTTTCCTAAGCCTCCTTCTCTCCCAGACTCCTATCTCGTGCTTGGAGAGCACTGAGGTATTAACAGCTACCTTAAATAAATTTCGAATGCATGACGCAGTTACTAAAAATTTGCCCTAATGTTAAGCTTGACAGGCCCCCCCAAACGCTTTTCTCCCTCTTGCAAGTCCATTTTCTGTGATGCACTTGACAGTGCTGTACATACAACCCATTTTTTCCACTCCTCACGTGAAGGCAGCCACTTTCCCCTTTTTGTTATTCTATCAGCTTCCTCAACCCCCAACTTCATGAGCTGCTTAATTTCCAACACCAATGCCCAGCACAACCATTTGCCTGCCGCAGCCAGCTTCGGTATCTGTAAAGCAAGCTGTGTGCTGCCTCCGTAAGAAGTCTGTCCTAGCTAGGAGTCCTAATTGAGAACGTGAAGTGCAAAAGGATTTCCCCATTGCACCTCCCAACTAGGTAAGCGTTCATGAAACTATCCATTTGAAAGCCACCAGAAGGCTACACCGCAGAAATCGAAGCCTACCTTTTACAGGCAGGTGTGATCTCCTTCTCCGTAAGGCTAGTGCTCAACTCTGGGGAAACTGGCTTCTGACGCATCGGGCATCAAGGTCCCCGACAGCTGTAAATTGGGAAGGAAAAAAAAACACCCGAGAGAGGTCAATTTCCAAGTGTAGTATAAATAGAGAGAACAATCAGAAACTGCCTTCTAGGGACATACGCAATGCCGACGTGCAACTTAACACACATCTGTTCTTTGATCAACTCGGACTTCAGAAATGCTCCCCCTCCCAACAGTCTGCCAAATCTCAGCTGGAAGCAAGGCAGCCAAAGTGACTGCCTATGGAGTTACTTAACTCCCAAACAACATTTCAAATGTTACTGAGGAACTAATCTTTGAGAGAGTTGCAAGTTTTCCCCTTCTATGCCTGGCTCCTACGCTTTCTCCCTCCCTACTGCACTCAGCCCCTCAACTCCTAACACAGCCAGAACAGTTCTCCTCAAAACATGCGTGCCTCCTGGTCTCCCTTCAACTCTGGTAAATCAGGCTTACTTCCACCTTGATCCAGCCAGCTGAAAGAGCAACAATTCAGGTTGTCTGTCTTAGCAGCGAGAATCTAGTATTTAGCTAA
Organism: Pygoscelis adeliae; assembly: GCF_000699105.1. Classification (NCBI taxonomy): domain Eukaryota; kingdom Metazoa; phylum Chordata; class Aves; order Sphenisciformes; family Spheniscidae; genus Pygoscelis; species Pygoscelis adeliae. Next base: position 583,423 of record NW_008824405.1, on the reverse strand, counting down.
CCTCAGAGAGACAAATAGAGCCCCGCGTTTCATCCGTGACCCTTCTCTTTTCCCCCAGCATAAGGCCTCACGTCCTTCTACTTAGACAGTTAAGAAACCAAGGCAAGTTCTGCTTCTGTTAAGAGGCACCCTGGAAATTTGTGGGTCACACTGTTCACAAAGTCACGAACCAAACAAATACAGAGCAGCACAAACCGCTTTATTGCCTTGTTACCTGCTGTGAGGCCAGGCTTGGGTTATGGAGGTCAATAGCAGCAAGGGAGGGGACACGGGACTCTGAAACGGTTTTATTTTCCTTTTTCAGAAATCTGGGATGCCACGCTGCAAAACACAACCAATGCATACCGTGTTACGGAATCAAGAGCTGACTGCTCTAACGCACGCTGCTTCCCGCCACTTATTTAGGATCCAGGTTTTATTTAGAGGACATCGCAGCTCATACCTTCCACTCCTCTCAGTTCAGGGAGATGATTTAGTTCTGGCAAACGCACATCTGTCTTGGAGAATTCCCATTTTTTCCTATTTGCCTGAAGGATGTTTTTTTCATTAGTAACCTGTAATCAAGGGCATAAATACCAGCTCATGAAAATATAGGGGGGGGGAAGCTATTTTCAAGCTTAAAAATGCATCAACACAGCAATGTTCCGCTGTAGTTGGAACTTGTGCAAGAATAAAAAGACTCTAATGTGTGTGACGGAATCCATTCTGCTCAAGTGTCATTTATACATTAAAAACAACAGAACAGCCACAGCAAAAAACCCCCAATCATCTACGCGAGACTGCTTTCAGGGAGATAAAACACTTGGAGAATGGCT
>NW_008824405.1:580651-582537 GCF_000699105.1 Pygoscelis adeliae | reverse complement strand
AGTGCAGTGGAAAACTTTCCATTTCACTTGTTTTCGTTATCAATTTTTAATGCATTTATGACATGACTAAATAAGGCCCTGACCATGTTAAATCCAAAACCTAAATTCTGCTTCAGTAGCGCCGCACATATGGGCTACTTTTCCTGGCCAGGCAGGAGGCCATGGATATATTCGACGTCTCACGGATACCCTGTGTTGAACTGCTCCCCTCATTTAAAATTGTCCTCTGACACAAAATATGTTTCATATAAGATAACCATTAGCAAAGGATAACAGACAACACACCTGTAGGAAAAAAGGGGTAAAGAAAATAGTATTTCTAGCAGGGAGTTATGGTGAAGGCTGCAAGAGATGGGATTCTTGACAATAAAACACATAGTTGAGTTCAGAATTTCTTTTTGCTTTGCCAAGGGGGAAAGAGACGACTTACCGACGTTAAGCTTACGCTGTAATAGCCCGCTGGAGAATGCTTCCGTTGCTTTAGAAATGGGTTCAAGTATTTTTTACTCTTTTCATCAACTCTGTAATCAAAAACGCCCCAAACTGTGTATTAACTGGGGTAACACGGTGAATATAAAAACAACAAATGCAAGAGACCCAGACACACTGTCATTAAATGCTTAGAAAGAAGGCTCATGGGGAGAATATCCTTCGTGAGCGCAGTTAACAGAGAAGTTTGGTCCAAAGGACAAGCCGCGAGCCAAAGAAAGGCCAGCGCCACAGCAGCTGGCAAACCGTTGCTGTCCAGTAGCGCTTTGCCAAACGCAGAGACCCTGTGCCTGTGTGGACACGCACAGCTGCTCGAGGCGAAGCCGGGCTTTCTTATCCACGTACAATCCTCCACCCAAGCGCTGGTCTAGCCGTGTCCTGTCCCAAACCCACATCTCGCGTTCCCACATCATCACCCTGCACCTCTCTCAGGACATTACAGTTCCTTGGCAACAGGGACGATGGATGCAAGCTCTTCTAGCTCTGCTCCCGTACCTGTAATTAAGGTTCCCAGGCATAGGCCCCATCCCAATCGTAGTGGGAGAAAGGTTCTGGTTGATGGGAGGGATAACTATGCCTGCATTCTTGGCATAGTCCAAGCCGCTGCCGGAATCTTTTAGGCTGGTTTGAGGGCTTATTTTAAACGGGTTGTAGAGGGAGCTCAGGTTGGAGGATCGGTCTGCTTTCTCTGCATCAGCTTTAGAGCGCTTTGCCTTTAATAGCTTTGCATCTCTGCTCTTCGGGTCAATGCTGAAATCCTGTTTGGGAAGATAAGCATCGTCTTTCTCTCACAGTCACGTTTAAAAAGTAGCTTAGAGCAGCGCATGCGGGGAAAAAAAAAGTCAAAAGCCTAAACCTGCATGATTCTGCAAGGACCTGATGGAGATGGAATTGTTTTCAGTAGAAAACCTCCGATTTCATCAAACAGGACGAGACTCGTCAGGGTTCCAGCACCCTCTGTAAATAAGTCACCTTAGAATGGGATCGGAAACGATGGAGGAAGGACAGCCGTATCCTCTGTCACTTCCAAAGAACTGGAATAAGAACTGAGCCCAATGTCACCTCCAAGTCACTCTGAAGCCTCTACTCTTAGTATCTGATTAAAAGCAAAATATGTCATTTTGGAGACGGGGCTTTAACACAGGTAAACAGCAGCATACAAGCACGTTTTCGTGATTCAACATGAGTCACGCTTCCTAATTGATTCTCCCTTCAGCTCCTTATTTGCCAGTAACTGCATCACGACGTAGTTTACCTGCAAAGGGACCGGCCAAATAGCGACTTGCAGACCGCCGAGCCAAGCACTAGAGCAACCTAGTAGCAGCCAAACAGCTAGAATCAAAGGCACAGCACTTCGACACAGCAGCCTGCAGGCTGCATTGCACTGAGTGGCAGAG
>NW_008824405.1:571304-580626 GCF_000699105.1 Pygoscelis adeliae | reverse complement strand
TAACGTACTGCCTTTGAATCGGGTGACAAGGTCTTCAGTGCTATTTAGACTAACAGAGGCCTCCAAAGGTGAGCTCCTCTGGCACATCACACTTACCTAGTCTTTTTTAAAAAAAATGAAATGGACAATTATGCTTATATGTTTGCTATGAACTTAAACTGCTGCACATACTCATATAGTGATTTTAAAACATGAAAAAAAAAAAATACAGGTTTGGAAAACAAAGATGGACCAACCTGGACACCAAGCATTTTTCTTTCTTCTAGCACATCATCTTTGTCCCTTTTGCTGATTTTTGATTTTTTTTGTAATTGATGGTCTCTGGCATCTTTCTGAATCTTTAATTTAAGCTCCTGAGCAAATCTACATTCCATGTGAGAAGGGGGAAAAAAAAAAAAAAAGAAAAAAGGGCTTCTGTTAATCTCAGTACCATCACCAGCTGGTGTTCAGCACAGGCTCCTATAGCCCTTTAAGTAATCAAACAAACCATGCCTTTTTAACTAATGAGAAGCCAGCCAAATATGATGTATCCATTAAAATAAATAAAGTCTTACAAGCACACGCTTTTCCCATTACAACAGTAACGGTGTTTGTATCCCAGTCTGGTGTAGATGCAGACAGTGAATACAGTGTAAGACTATACTACCCAATACGGTGTGACACTGGGTGCGCACACTGATGAATTAATGTCATGACAAGGTAACGAGGCAAACGTGCCGCTGCAATGCGTTCCCTTTCAACTGTTCTATTTCCAGGAAGGCTAAAACCAAACAAAACCCAAGACACTCAGCGGCTGTCAGCTCTGCAAATCCAGCATGCAATCTTCAAGCACAACTGCTTAACTTCCTTCTAATATTAGCCTGCTTTGAGCGAGAAGGGAACTGTTTACCTTTCAGCAAATCCATCCTTGTTAAAGAAATCGCACTGCAAGAGTTCAGCACAGGATGGTCTTTTGTCTGGATCGATCTGCAAACACTTCTGTCAAATCAACGTAAACGTTAGAAGGCAAATACATTAGAAATGAAGCAAAGGCTCTAGCATTTCCGAGTGAAGTCAAGAAAAAAAAGCTGCAAAACTCCCCCTTCTAGGCCCTGTTATATCGAGATGAGCCCAAGAGACATCACTACCAAAAAAGTTTCATGTTTGCTGGCTGCTTCCATTCCAATCGCTAATGCTCACAGAGACCCACTGCATGGGGAATACCTGCCAATCAAATAGATCACTCCGCTCTCAGTAAACCTCCCTTGCCTTCAGTTACATTCGTTTGGCTAAGGCTTTAGAATCTGTTTCGATCATTAAGCATTTCAAATACAGCCACGTGGTTTTTAAGTCGTTTCAGTTACCCAACACATTGGTGCTCCGGACTACTGTGTGAAAGCACAAAAACACTCCCTGGAAGGATTTTTCAGAACCCATTACAAAGTTGTAGGCTTCCTAACTCCCACATAGTAGACACATAGCTCCAAGAGCAAGCAACACGTTTGGATGCCATCCCATCCAAGCCTACTTGCTTGCAGTGCCTCCACTAGCGGGTAGAGGGAGAGTTGGCACAAAACACTATATCCACACAGCTCTGCTAGCAAGTAAGAAGTAAGGGGCTGTGTACTATCTACAAAGCATCCACTTAGGTAGCAGATGAGGGGCAAAGCTTGTTGGGAGACCTTTCAAAAGATCAACTGATGCAGTGAGGTGTACGGGGGACGCTTTCGACACACAAGCCCTTCTTCACCTTTCAAATCTCCCTGGAAAACTTAATCATTGGGGCACTACATGCTACAAATCCTCCCTGGAGGATATGCAGTGACCATTGTGGCTCTGGAGATGACTGGCTTAGTCTCCCGTGTCACCTAGGACGGTGTTGTATCCTTGCAGTCCTCACTAAGCTACCAGCCCAAGCAGTTGCTCATTGCACGGGTAGTTGAGAGAAAGCCAGTTTAAGAGCCCCAGCCCTTTCTGTAGGCTGTATTCAGCTTCCCAAGGCGAAGGACAAGTAAACAGGGAAACGTTCATAGTAAATGATCAGTTAATTACCTTGGCTAAATCTAGCACTGCGGCAGAGAGCTTGGGATATCGTTTGTCCAGAGATTCGGCCTCCTTCACTTCAGGCAATCTCATGCCAGCAAAGAGGGGATTTTTATAGAATAAGTCTTGGTGTCTTGGAATTAAATTACCTGCAATCACACAAACAAAGCAACCACGTGGAAGAAACACAGAAGATTCCCGTGAAACATTTGAGAGGCTGAAATACTGGGTCAGCACTACCGTAAGGGCTACAGTCTGGGTCGTTCTCTTTCTACCTGTGCGCCATGAATTGATGCTGTACTCACAAGCTCCTAGCTCCCCCTTTGTAAAAGGCGCTGAGAGTACACTCTCTCAGAAATAGTTCAGCACACGCCACAGCCTTTCTCCCCACACCCTCCTCCCCCCGTCAAAACATATTGGACCCTTTCATTACTAAGCAGGCACCAGGAGCCCAACAGGCTGTTCTTACCCAGGCACTTGGTGATATGGTAGAGCTGGTCAATGTCTGAATCTCCAGGGAAGAGGGGCTCTCCTGTAAGCATTTCTGTTATCAGAGAGCCAATAGCCCACACGTCCACAGCCCTGGAAAAAAAACACAACACCCCAGCTCAGCACGGCTTCATTTGTCTCTGATCTAAAGGCTGAGACAGGCCAGCGCACAGCACGTCCTCAGCAGGTCACAAGCCCTGAGGGCAGCTTTGCCCCCTAAACAGCAAGACGGCTGTTTTCCAAGTTTACAAGTGCTCTGATGAATGGCAAGGATTCGGCTCTTGAAGCAGACAAATGCTAGCAGAAGCCTGACAGATGTAAAATCAGGTTCCAAAACCCAATGCTTTAAAAATACTAATACAACACAACACACTGATAGAATCTTGCAGTTTGGAGAGCACAAAGGTAAGCAGCTCCTCTTTCTGCAGGCATCCGCTCTTCAGGCACATTTACTGAAAATTAAGTTTAAGTAATACAGGGACATACATAAACCTGCACAATTGTACTAACAGACCTGCGAATAACACAGTTTAAGTTCTGACCTGGTTTTGCAGCACCGGGGATCCCCTTAAGAAAAATCTCATTCATCCCACCTCCTCCCTCCTGAAACGTCCATCTAGAATTGTTCAGAGGGACTCTTCTGTCTTCCCTCCATCACTCCAACTGCACAGGAGGGAAGTCTAATCATAGCCTCCTCCAATACTAGCATCGGCAACCGAAAAGCTCCTATAGACAACAGACCAGGAATGCTGAGGGCTCTCCTCGCCTTTTGAGCCAGGAAAGCCTAGCACCGGCAGTAGTTAGCTGCAGAGTGGGAGAGAGAAGAGGAAGGCTTAAACCTTTACAAGTGAATAACCAGGGAATGCTGAACAGCATCCCTTTAACCTGTTTGCCAAGCAATAGTCCCCTGTCTCCCCAAAAAACAGAGCGCTCCCCTCCATACTCCCCACAAGCCCACAACCCTTCTGCAGCCTCGCGTGCCAGTCTTACTTGCCATACTTGGTATCTCCCACCAGCAGCTCTGGAGCTCTGTACCATCGGGTCGCCACGTAGTCTGTGTAAGCTTCCCCAGAAGCTGCTAAGGTACGGGCAAATCCAAAGTCACACAGTTTTACAACTCCCGACTGGGAGACTAGTATGTTCTCTGGCTTAATATCCCGATGTATTATCTGCGCAGAGAAAAGCAAGTCAAGACAAATAGATTCCCCATTTCTACACAGTCGATTGACTGGCTCACCAAAAATAGTAGCTTTCTCACATCCAGGTAGAAAATTACATTTTTGCATGCAAGGGAAACATATGGAGTCTGTGAAATACAGCTATGTGCACACAGTCGATGAACAAGTGCCGACCCAAGTGCACAGGTAAACACAAACCCCCTAATTTTTGCACACAGAAACGTTTATTTTATGTATCTCTCTGCATATGTTCTGCAGGTGTATTTACTATAGGTATTTTAACAGGTACAATTTATTATGCTTGAAAATCTGGCCTTGACAACAAGTTTAAAAGCTCTAAGTATTGCAAGGGCCACAGGCACGTCCTGCAGCTAAATGTGAAGAGTATTTTAGGATTCGTAAGACAGACAGTTTCCCAAACATAAAAATAAACATGTGTATGTTGACATATATATAGTTACATAACTAGGATTGAATTAGCAAACCTGTTAGAAATCAGTTGAGAACAAAACCCTAAAAATACTGAAGAGAAAAAAGCAGGCCTACATGTTTACACAGACACTATCAGAATCAAACTTGTGAAAGAGACACTACCTCCCTCTGCAAGATAAGTCAACCTACAATAAGATGCCACCAAGTGCTGAATCCCCATGGACTTTTGGACCCTTCCTTTGAAACACCCTCACAACTCAATCACAGACAGACTACTGGATTAGCTGACATCAAGCTCTGACACTTTACGTGAAATTCAGTCTGGCCCTTCCGCCCTGCCTCTTCCTTTTTAGCCACAGCTTCATTTCTGTAAGTTTTAACATATATCAAAAATACATGCTTCAGTATCCACTCATTCAAGGTCAACTGCAGAGCTAACTTCTTGGGCATACTTACATTATGACTGTGACAAAACGCTATTCCTCTCATAATCTGAAATAAGTATTTCCGAACCCTGCTGTAGTCTAGTCCATTTGGAAACGCCTCAAGGTCATCAAGCACCGTGTGATCCACAAATTCAAACACCAGGTACCACCGTTTCTTCTTCTTACAGACTTCCAGCAGGTTCACGAGATTCTCATGCCTGAGTTGCTGTTATAAAACAGGAAATATTTTGTAAGAGCTTGATAGCATATAATGGGTAAACTACGACCAGATACTTTTAACGGCAACCCAGCTGGTGCATTGCCCTGGAATGCTCTTCTTGTCATGGCACACACATTCATTTGTTCTTAAAATCAGCTCACTGATATTTTAGAATAGGTTTTATTTTGCTTTTTTTTTTTTTTTAACATTATCTGGAGGATTTCCACCACCTCATATATGCAGACACCTGTTTTTGTAACCTAAAAATAAATAAAACACTGACTAAGGACATTTCTTTTTAATGGGGATGCTCAAAATGCACTGTTCTGTTGTTGGAAAATCTCATGCGTTCTGCTTCTCACAATACTCTCCTCACATAACAGGTCACACTAACTCGTGTCCTGATCTTAAGAAGCTTTAGAGCAAGCTTATGTTCCACATGAGAGAAATCTCGAGGAAGTCAAAAAGAATTCCAGAGGGGCATGCGGTTAACACGTGAGAGACAGCAGGCACCTAATAGCATCTCCCACAAAGACTTGCCCTGGCAAAGGAAAATCCAGAGGTCCCCGAGCTAGCAGGAAGGACGAAGCAGGACGGTTTGTACCGCAAAGTTCAGCATGCTGCCAAGCATGTCTCTGACCACTACGCAAAAAACAGGGCGTTTAACCGTGACTGGGGAGCTGCAGAGACTCCTTGCTAGTTCCCTGGTTTTGCTTACAAACAGCTCAAGCGGCAGTAAACACAGCTTGTTCCCGTAACATTGGGCTGTATCTGTGACTCAAACTCCTTTAGGAGACACTCTCATCAAGGTGACCCAAGTAACTCTGTGTTACCCTGCCTGCTCCCTCAGGGCACGGCACAAGGAGCAACGCTAGCTACCCCTTCCAGACAGGATTCAAAGGATTGCTGAAGGCAGCTCTCAATGTTTTAAGGAAACTTTTTGCCTCTCCCAACAACCCAAAGCTGATTCATATCTTGTCTCCCACGTTTCCGGGAAGTTTAACTCTTCTTCTCTGTCATTCCTTTCTCTAGGTCCTCTTTTAAAAAATCTCTTACATCCCCATTTAAAAGAAAAACAAAAGCAGCTGCAGTACCTCTCTGCTCTACCTAGCTGCCAGCTCATCACCAACTACTCAGTGTCTGTATCTGAATTTTTTTTCTAATAAGGCTGATGGAAGACTTTTCTTTTAAGCTCCTACCAGACCCAAAGCATTTCTGTTGGCACTGCCAGCTTATAAACATTTACAATAACTAACATGTGCCAGAATACAAGCACATCGAATGGATAAAAGGGAAGTTCAGCATTCTTACCTATAATACTGTTAACAATTAAACAGCTTCTATTAAACTGTGTCTAGTGGATTCAGAGTGAAAATTGACCAGCCAAGGACTTCAAGAGATTTCCCCCCCCCCCAATATTATGCAGAGGGGAAAGCTGAAGATAGTTTAGAGAAAAAAACCTGCAACTTAAATGAAAAGAAAAAAAAAGCAGCTGTATTCTCTAGTTATTTTGTCATCACATACTGAGCAGCCAAGAATCCACCTCCAATTCGTTACACATTTGTAACACTGGTTTATCACACACCACTTCAACAAAACAGACCATGCTACAATGCGCAGTTATTTATTAGCTTGGAGCCTAGCAGGGAAATACCATCGGAGTCTGCCTGAAGGCAGCACCGTAGCCCAGGGATCACGACCAAGGAAGGTGCAAAAGGACTGCGGAGCGCAGGGACTTGTAGGGGAAATGCTGTGCCAGTCTAGAGGGAGTGCCAGCCAACCTGCACCCGGGTCTGTCAAAGACCCAGATTTCTTAGAAGGTCTGAAAAGTGAAGATTTAAGAAAAGATGATCAATTAGAAAAAAGATCTTTTCTCAAGAATAATTTCTTCGCAGCACAGGAGACCTGAAGAGGTTTTGCTCTTTTCAGCCACGATTAAATTTCTGCCCGAACTCCAGAACGGGGTGCGGGGGGGAATTAGGTTCACAGGGAGCATGCGGGTGAAGAAACTACAGAAAGATTAAATCTCTAGGTATTTATTTTCACTGTGAGAGGCCACATTTATTGAGCTATTTGTGGAAATGTTCCCCTTGCTAAGTTCCCATTTACCCAGGAAAACAAGTTAATTCCCAACACACCTGGGAGGCGGTACGTGCTTTGACTCGGTAACTAAGCGAGCCCGGCCAACCGATCAGGTACGACCCAGACTCAGACAGTTCTGCTTTCAAAGAGTTTGAGGGGACAATGCTTGGAGCTGCTGGCTGCGTCTCAAGCTCCCGCACGTACATTTCTATTAACTCTAAGGGTCTATAGCTCTTGCAGTGATACCAGAGATCACTTTTTTTTCCCCTTCACAGCACAGGGACTATAGTCTGGCAGACTTGCGAAGAGACCCTTGTGGCAGCCAAGAGGAGACAGGCTCGCACGTATTCCCGCCTCCAGAACGCCCCGCATCAGATGAAAAGCCTAGATGTACTCCAACTGTAATAAGACTTTTCTTCATTTCTTCACTAGACACCTCACCCATGTCCCAACACTTTAAACTACCACGTGTGCCCATGCACAGAGACAAGCATTCTCCTGCGCTCACCACCTGCGAGACAAAGGAGGAAGGAAAATGCTGCCATTACTGCTAGAGGTTACGGTGGCAAGCACAGGGGCTGAAGGTGGTCCAAAAAAAAAAAAAAAAAAGGCAAGCAGAACAACGGGTGTATGTCCCGGCACGGAATGCCGCCCTGCATCCTTGGCATCCTATTCACGAAGGAACGCAGCGGAAAAACCTGGCAGTGAAACAGTTTAGGAACCTGCAACTGCCTCTGTAGGGGAAGAACAAAGCCAAGAGAGGAAGCAGAAAGACCATATGACAAAGCCCTGAAGAGCACACACACAAACCCCCGTTTATCTCAAGCTCCTGGGTGTTTTCCCAGACAATCTACAGCCTATGAAGAGAAGTACCTTTAATAAAGCAACCCACACAATGAGGCTACACCACATCACGCTGCCGATAAGAAGCCAACAGGCTGAAGTACGACTGGACATTTACGTGAGTATAAAGCATCCACAATTGATACCAGGCAAATCACGCACTCAAACAGCAAAGGATGTTATGCCAGCTGGCTTCAGCCTAGGGGCTAGCCATTAATTGATAAGGTTCAGGGAATTTGATCCCTGTCCTCCTCCAGCCTCTCGCTGGCAGTACAAGTGCCATTAATAAAATAAAATAAAGCAAAACTTTCCTAGAAGCATTTTTCCGTATCGGGTAACACCGGTACCCAGCCTGGTTAGGGACACCGTCACACATTCAGGTCACCATTCACCCGCAGGTTTTAAAAGTTCAGCATTTCTTCCGTTTTCAGCAAATTTGACAGCAGCAAGGTACTCGAATTTGGTACGCAATACAGGGGGAGACAATTACCACCAGGAGGCAATAGAGACCTTGCGACTCCCTTCCTCGTACCTTTCCCTGCTTTCTGAACACAGGGCACATCAACAGACTTCTGATCAAGTCAGGTTTAGGCAGGCAAATCCGGCACAGCACCCAGCCAAAAGGAAAAGCAGCTCTGCAAGGCTACAGCTGAAAGGCTAAACGAAATCTACCACGGCTTGGCCGCTCATGGAAATACAAACAGGGCCCAATCAAGCCTCTTTTGATTTGGACTTGGTTAGTTACACTTTGTAAATCGTGGTCAGAAGCAACCGTGTTTCCCTTTCGAACCTGACCCAATGGCTGAAATTTACACCTATCCTGCAACGTCACGGGATAAACGCCACTCCTTAAAGGACTATTTAAGGAGTCTCAAGAGGCAGCTTCCTCCCAGGAACCCATCAACTCCCTACAGGTAGACTTCACCCACACCCACCGTTCTAAACAACTGGCACCCTTACTGCAGGAAAAACTCAGACCACAGACGTGGAGGTTCCTACTCTGCTTGAAGGAGACATTTGCCTTCACGAAGGCATTTAAACACCTGACTAGGATTCAAAATACGCCGTGAAGCGGCGCCTGGAGCACGGCGGAGGCTGGACCCGCACACCGCCGCTCTCCCTCCCCAGGGAACACCCGTGCTGAGCTGCATCTCTCCCTTTGCCCGCAGCAGGGCAGGTTCCTAGAGTAATAACTGCAGGGGCTTCAAAATAAAAAGGTCACGCTCTGTATTAACCACCTCGGTGCAGCGGCTCGCGGCGGACGCTGTACCGTGACACGAACGTCTCCCCGCTGAACGAGAAGCTACGAATTTAAACACAAAGCCGTCAAAAAGCCACGGGTTTGGTCCGACTTTGCTGGAACACGCAGGCCCGCTCCCCTCTGCTGCCCTCAGCCCCCGCGGCTCCCTGCTCACCTTCAGCAGCTTGATCTCCCTCACGGCGATCTTCCTCACCACCGCGTCGTCCTCGCTTTCCAGAAACTTCTTGACAGCGACGATCTGCCCGTTCTCCTTGTTCCTGCACTTGGTCACCACCCCGTAGCTGCCTTCCCCCACGAGGCCCAGCACCTGGTACTTCTCCATGGCCGCAGCTTTCCCCCTGCGGGAGGCCGGGCAACGGGGGAAGCTCCG
>NW_008824405.1:566472-571065 GCF_000699105.1 Pygoscelis adeliae | reverse complement strand
GCGGGCCTCCCGAGGTACGGCGTCCGCCTTGTCGGGGCGAGGGGCTTGCGGCTCGTTACCGGTAGCCGTGTGCGGGCTGAGGCCCTGCCAGCGGGAGCCGGCAGTGAGGTACGGGTGTCAGCTATACAAGGTTCCTTGGCTATTAATAAATCATCAGCATACTGTATCAAAACAGATCCGTTTTCTTAAACGCGACACGCTGCAAATCTTTTACTAAAATTTTAGAACACTAGTGGAGGACCCAGGGGAGCCCTGAGGGAGCCTTGTCTACCTTAGCTGTATCTTTCCCCCAGGTAAACGCAAAAAAAAGGTATTGAAAGCCCGGATGAATAGGTCTACCGATTTAAGGTAAAAAAAAAAGTTGCCCCTGTATCTATTAGACAGGGGTGATTATGTTCATTAATTAAAAGGTTTAAGACCGGATTCTCATCAGAAAAAGGGGAAAACATTTTGTATTCAGTAGCGACTGCACAGAAGGGAAGGATTGCACCACAGGACCGAGAGGTCCTTTTGGGAAGCCCTTTGGTCGTACCGGGCATTCCCCTTTTCAACGACCTCGTCGTCCACAATAATTACAACAGCCTCCTGCTCCTCAAGGCCCGCTGCTCCTGAAATTTCCTCCTCTGCTTTTGCCTTGAAGACCTCCGCATCCCCGTCCCCGCAGTCTAGGATTGCTCTTCAGTGTTGGGCCAAGGGATCAGGAAGAGAGGAACAGCCGGGAAACAAATCTGTGAGTTGATGGCAGAAGAGATGCCCGACTCCTTCCTAACAAAGCCAGCCTAAGCGAGTGCCCAAGACGTGCTGGAAATCTACTTGGCCATAATGAGTAAAAAGGCCTTGTAAAGCCTTCTCCCTTGAGGTTCTTCTCTTAAAGCCATTAAGACACATAAAGAACAAATGACTAAGCAATCTTACCTCGGCATGAAAATGCGCAGTGGGAAGAGTGCCGAAATAAAACACCAGTATGAATTCATCTAATGACTACGCTGTGCCTGAGCAGCTGTGTGCTGTTGCAAGGCAGCTTATGTTGCTAGGACTGTGGCAATGATAAAGGTGGAATAATTTGCCTTAAAATGGATGTCTGTATCAGTGCCCTCGCTGTGCATTTTATTTTAAAAACGTGGCAGTTTCTGCACACACTACGTGCAACTTGGCACCAGGCGTGAAGGTAACCTGTTTCCTTCAGCGGGGGCTTCTTCTAGCAAAGTTGAAGCATGTGTGCGTGTTCACCGATTGAGACTTAATCCAACAGACTCTCGCTCTTTCCACCGTACACCAGCGATTGAGACAGCAAGTGATGTAGCAGCCTGTGACGGTGAGTCTTTTGCTGACATTGACTTGTCTGGCTCTGGACGTGAGTGGCATGGCAGGATGCATGCTGGAGAAAGCAATCGTGAAACTGAAACTACAGAAACGAAGACATTCTGCGTGGATATTCCCGAAACAAAGGTGCTGTGTTAGAGTTGGGGGGGGAGATGAAAGCAACAGGGAGGAAGGAGTAGAGACCAGCTGTGTCTGTTCAACGGACCGCAAAGCTGCCTAACTCCTAGCCCGTCAGGTCGCTAGGAAAATGTCACACCCCACGGCCATCATGCAAGGGCTGAGCCGCTTTCCCTCTTCTGTTTTTACCGATCAATTCCTAGACGTTTATCCCCTCAGTTCGGTGGCCGATATTGCACAGTCTAGGGCACCGTAGAAGTAAAGGTCTCCAATTGCTCTGAAGACGTTTATGAACAAAGACCTGTCAGGTTTGACTACTGCAACATTTGTCCTTGGGAGAGGAGCAGCACTGGGAGAGTAGCAACCTTGCCAAAGTGCCAATTCCCTGAAAAACAGCATCAGGAGGTATCATATATTCCAATACTACTTTCTGAAACCTTTATCGTATTTCTATTGAGTCACGTCGATATACGTCACCTTCTGTAATTCACTTCTGGTTGTTTTTACTTCTCCTTCACCCTCATTCTCACTTCCGATATGCGATCACTGTAATGCACCTTTCAAGGCTGACCTCACATTTCCAGGAAAAAAAATCGGAGCTCGGTTGGCATTAATTTATTACATTCCTCCCACCTTCTACTGCTCATCGTTATTGTAGCAAGTGCCTTCTCTGGGTCCCAGCATCTGTTCAGCGCTGCTAGTAGATAGCTAACTTGGCAACCAATTAACTCTTCCACTGCCGATACACCACTTTTTGGCTTCGTTACATGAACGGCACAAACCACAACCACACATGCACAGCAGACTGCAACAACTCACTTTGTCAGTGCAGACGGTTCTTCAATTTTATGTTTAATCATAGCAAACAATATGGGGAACCAGCCTTTCTCGCTTATGGACAGCGTCCAGTGTCAATGGGATCGCTACTAATCAGTGATTCCAGCCGCCTCGCTGTTGTGTGAGTAATGCTGGTTTTTACCATCAGCAACTACCTTAAAGATGACAACGATTTCTTTTGGCTATAGGTTGCTTTGGGGTTTGTTTTTTGAGTGATCTTCATTTTTTTTTAATATATATATAAACATCATACATATATTTTATATATAAATATATAATTAAAATAATATAGAATGTTTTATATATTATTTATATATGTATATATCATTTATGGGATATATAAATTTATATAAAATTATAAATCATAAAATTATATAAATATATATAAATATACATGTGACTTTTTTTTATATATATATATAAACGTCACTGTTAACTTATCATGATGTGTGGTGCTATAATTTAAAGCCAGAGAGATTGAAGGTGGTGAAGATGAGAGAGACATCTTGCTAAACCATATGGTACCCGTGCTCCAGATATGTTTGACAGCCTGTTGGTATCTCGGTGGCATTGACCGAGTTCAGCCTTGATAACTTGAGAGAAACCCTTTTTTCTCTCATTATGGGATGCCTATAGCCAACGGGGACCTTGAACTGGATTCCTCTCCTCAACGGTGTGATTACTGGCGATGCTTTTTCACACTGGCCTTGAGAACCCTGGAATATTTTTCTTCTTTTGAATGCAGGCTACCGTGAGCTCTTCTGATCTCCCGTGACCACAGGAAACGACACCCACCAGGTTAATGAGAAAGGGGCAGAAGAGTTTTAAAGTCAGTAGCTAGAAGAGCTTTCTTTTTCTGAGAATTAAATTGGTGGTCTTGCAGTGAACACAACCCTGTATCTAAACCAATGAATAACTGGATAGTTTCACTTTCTAAGTATCTACAGTATAAGTTAGACATTTTCAGTATTCTGAGCTGAGTGCAACTGATATGACTTCTGTCAATATGGATTCTGGATCCTTTGAATGTGGGGCAATGGCATTTCCTTTATATATTGTTTAGCTTTTTATACCAAATAATATGTGGCTTTGCTGTGTGCCTTCCGCATTGTGTTTGTCTTGCTGTAGCTCTCAGAAATGTTCATCTAGAGAATGTCAACGCAGCGTCAGTTCTGATTTTGTTTTTCTGTTTTGTTTGCCAGAAATTTTCAGACATCGTGGTATCTGCCAGAATCATCCATCATAGTTCTTGTAGTTAAACCTCAGTAAGACAAATAACGATGGCCCCTATCGTTTAGATGTTGGGTTTTTGGTGAGTCACACAAACAACTAGTCACTTAATATTTTTGATAACGAAGTATCCAACGACTTAGAGAAGTTAAGGATGAAGTAGTCTGGTGCCCCGTGAATTAGGGAACAAATGGGTAATTGTTAGCATAAACTATTGTAGCTAGCAACTCTGATAGCATAGATGCTGTTGCAAGAATGTTTGGCAAAGACACTGTAACCCTATTGTTAGCAGAAGTTACAAAAATTGGGTAGATAACAGAAACTCGAATGTATACACTCAGTGACCATCTGGTTGAAACCAGCCTTGCAGTCTGAAGCTCAGCCAACTCAGCATTCTGGGCCAGAGGTGAAGGTACCCGGTGAAGACCACTGTGAATCTTCCTCCAAAAGACCCCAACAGACGACCACCAGACGGCAGTACGCGTGCGCCAGGAGGAGGGAGCCTATGATAATAGGTTCTTAGAAATAATTAAAATATCCTGCCTTTTCTTAGAACTAGTTGTACTAACCCAGCCTATGGTAATGAATATGTACACTGCAGAACCATGTAAGGGACAGTTGATGCAACATACAGTGTGCAAGCTAGGAGGAGCTATCCCCCTTGCACCCGGCGCCGTAATAAACATACCTGCTTTATAACTCTTTTGAGTTGTGAAGTTTGACTCCGCACGTCAAGAGGTCGCCACCGCAGTGTGACTCGCTCTGTGCAAAGACTGAGGAGTCCTGGGCAGGGAAGGTTTTGGGGACACGGGGCTCTGTGCAAAAACAGAAAATGAGCTTGTTTTAATGCCTGTAGGCCTGTCAGATGTAAGGTAATGTCAATGAAAATGAAAGTAAGAACAACTGAAGACAAAGAGGCAAAGCAAAGCAATGTGTCAACACACTTTTCAGCTTTTTTTCAGTCTTTAGGGGGATTTCCTTTTCTTGAAAAGGCAAGTGTTTTCCAGAGCTGGGAATGGATGTAGGACACAAATGTCTTCAGCTACAGGGACACAGACACCTGGTGCCAGTGTAGGTGCCCCAGGA